>NC_013491.2:297197-313340 GCF_000004555.2 Caenorhabditis briggsae | reverse complement strand
AAGACATTTCGTAAATTTAGCAAGCTAAATATACCACAAAAATACTTTTTGAACCGTCAGAGTTATCAATCTATATTTTTAAAAATCTGATTTTATATCACAAATTCCATCTTGAAAACAATTTCTGTGATGAAAGCTCGACAACTACCAGAGTTACCTCTAGAAGTCAATGCATTTTGCAACCCTTGTAAGTTAGTACAGCCGGTTCCAAGATCGGTGATCATGAAAGTGGTTGTATAAACCACGCTGGAAGGATCAAAAAAGCTAATTCAAATTATTCGAAATACACAGGTTTGTTTGGTACTTTTGTCTTATACTGGAGCCCAATGTCTACAAAACAGACTGAATGAGCTCAAATCTCGAACTCAAGTTCCGACAATAGCACCTGAATACCTGTCAAAAAACAGTACTAGGTAATAAGACACTCATACAAATTCTGTACAGTCCGCAAGCGGTTTCTTTTAAACCGCAAATAGTTTAACATCCCTGATAGGCAAATTACAAAATGCATCTACATTTTTTACATTTTCTGGCCGTGGCAGTTTTTTCTTTCAGGTTTTGTCTTGAAACCTAAAATAGATAACTTTCACACTTTGTTATTGGGAGTGTAAACTGAAATCTGAAAACACTCTGAAAACTTTTCAAAGTTCAACAAACTTCGTGTCACGCCTCAATGATTATTGTATCTATGAATACATGTTTTTTATTCACCAATCGATTCTCATAACATGAAAACAACACAAAGGTGTGAGAACGTTTGATATGAATCAGAAATCCTACAAAAGTCTTTTTTGTAATAAAATTTGGTTTTAATCTTTATTATTTCTGACCTCAAAATTTTGAATGTTTTTTTTGTCAACTGAATTTTTTTGTAATACATTGTTCGGCGAACCCGTTTCAGTTCAGGGCTGAACGTAAAAATTTTTTTACGGAATCCGTAAAATGTAAAATTTTCGGATATAAAATCCGTAAAATTTCGCAAAGTCCGTAAAAACCGTAAAATTTGCAAAATGGATGTTTTAGGAAAGCAGACCCTATTTTTCAAAGTTTGGCACTCATTCAAGTATGTAACTTCATAAATAATTCGAAAATTATGTAATGTCACACTTTTATCACCAAGAATTTTAAAATTCCACTATTGCGCGATGATCGCATTGTCAAAGGAATTTTTGGGCCTTTTATAAAAAACTTCGGTAATGTGTGACAATGCATGATTTTCAAACTATTGAGTTGATGTTTCGCAAAGTTACATATTTGAAATAGCGCCAAACTTGAAAAAATTAGGTTTTGCTTGCCAAAACCCGTCATTTTGCTAATTTTACGGTTTTTACGGACTGTCATTCCACAAGTTTTGAAAATTCCAAAAAACACATAAGGGGGGACCCTTATGTGATTTTTTTCGATCAAAAATTTTTTTTCAATTTTTTTTTTGATATTTTTTGATCAAACAGACAAACAATCCAAAAAACACAAAAAAAATAGAAAATTGTATTGAGAGCTCAAAATTCAGTTCAAAATGACAAAATTTTTGCTACCGGGCCTTCCGGGCCGGGCCCGGGCCTTGAAATTTTCCTCAGGCCCGGGCTTTGGCGGGCTGGCCCAAAATTTTACAAGTATTGTAAAAACCGTGAAATCCGTAAACGTAAAATCCCAGCCCTGGCCCGTTTATTTCTCATTAAGTTTATGATTTTGTTCAATTAATCATTTTTTATCGATTTAGTGTTTAAAAATAACTATTATATTCTCTTCATCGTCTGCTTCTATTTCTTCAGTTCAATGTCATTCTTGTTTCTCTTGAATTCGCTTCGTTTCTTTTTTTTTTGTATTTTTCTCTAACTCGTCTGGCAAATAGCCCTACTCTTATGCGCTGCCACCTTCAAATGTCTCCTGTTTCTCCCACTATTTTTTTTCTTGCGTCGACGGCTGCATTTCATTGCGGACTGCCTCTGTTGGTGTATACGTGTGTTTGAATCTCGGGCTTGCGATTAGAGAGTGTCCACATCTTCAGTTATTTTCGTTGTTGGGTTTTCCCGTGTCCAGCAATATAACTCAAATATAACAACTACTGGAACCGTGGTATTGTAATGCCTAACAGTAAGTTTGTTTACCATTTTCGAAATCATTCATTTTATTTTACGTTAAGTTTGACTCTACGTTTACTCAAAATTTCGAAACACATTATTCAAACTTTTTTGATGCAAACAATTGTCATTTTGAGAAAGTTGGGTTTCCACGTTCTCATCAGAACATTTTCCTTTTTTTCCTAAACCCTCTTCTCTTTCACAGTGTTTCTTTTTAGGGAGTCGCGGCGCGCAGGGAAAAGTAGGCGGGCTGAAAGATTGCAAGCGCCACATGTTCTTCACGTTTCTATTCCACGCTTGTAGCATCTGAAGAAAATACCAGAACGGCGTGTTTCTATCAATTTTCGAGTCCACACGCTTCCAATGATAAGAACGTTTTTTAAATTTCTATAACAAATATCCTCACATATTTCTTCTATAGTTTAAATCTTCCTTTTTATCAATTCTTATTTTCCAGCCTCCTACAATCAGTTCGGTACAGGCAGAAGTTTGAGTACATCACACAATCCTCTAGTGCAACATGGTATCAACGGTGCTGACATGTTACTAAGTAAGTTCTTTGTCCTTTGAATGAAAACTGCGTTGTTGAAACAAGTACGAAGGTAAAAATAGATGATTCGGTTCATAAAATCTTGTATATTATGTCTGGAAGCCTGTAATGTCTTCAACGTGGATTAGAACAGATTATGAACATGTTAACACTGTTTCAATAAGCTTAAACGAGGTGTAAGAGATTTTTTGCCGATAGAGCCAACTGTTCCTTGCCATCATATTCACCAGAACTTTCAATTTTCAGACCGATCGGACGAGCCTCCAGAATCTCAAAACGGTTGTGCTCGAGTAACGCCAATACTTTCTCAAAGATTTGGATTACATTTTAATCGAAGGTTCACCATGCCGCACGGAGCTCCTTATCCGCTTCGCCCTTCTCCAGAGCGTCGTCCATCTGGAGTTTCAGAATGTTTCAGTGGTTTAGAAGTTCCACAAAAACCTCCGCGCCCATATAAACCGTACATCCCTCGTAAGAGCCGCAAGCAATTTCAGTTTCCAAAAATTGTTGCAACAGTACCGCCGCCTTTGCCGACACCACCTCCGCCACCTCCACCGCAATCAGTACCGCCGCAACCGCAACCAACCACATCAGAACAGACAGTTCCGCTCACATCAGAAGGTTCTTCAAACTGTTCAACAGCGCCACCGGCTGCCCGAAATCAGCAAGTACTCACCGGGAATGAAGAAAGAGTGGATACGGCACTTGCAGCGAAAACGATGGATATCGACGAGTTTAAGAAAAAGTTTCCTCACGGTACCTCCGTTCGTGATATTCTGACTTCGGGATGGTACAAGGATCAGGCAACTGGAAAATATTATATGGAAAACGAACCACCTCCTCGCAATGTGAGTTTGACAATCACAACGTTCTCATGTTCAGTTTTTTTACAGGAAGAACAATTAGAAGACACAACAACATCAACTTCTGATCGATCTCCACAAGAATCAGGATCGAGTGAAGCAAACCAAGAACAGCAAGTGATGCCAGTAGTTAATTCGAAAAGTAATTGGAGAGTGAGTTTTATGGGGGCTACCTAGTTTCCAGAATAATTGATATGAGCAAACCAACAGCCTTGGAGACACACTTGTCTGTGAATATTTCACCACATCCGATGAATCTTTGTTTCATTAAAACTGTTCAGCAATCCACAAGAGGAAGACCAGTAACAAGAGGCAGAGGCAATTCACACTTACCTCACCAGATTCACTACATGCCATCACAGAGTCACTCCATTCCGAGAAATGCCCAACAGCAGCATTTGCTACCTGTCAAGGTAAAACGCGAGCTAATTGAAGTCCTCACATTAAATAATTTCAAGATTCAACAAGAGCCTGTCTATCATCCATCACATAGAAATCATCCACACAATTTAATGCCACCTGTTTCTCACGCGATGGCGATGAGCATGCAAAATCATCTCATGCATGTTCCAGGGCAGGGTATGGTTCAATTTCCATTGTTGCACGCTCAACAAATGCAGCAACATTTGCAACAGCAATTGCAACACCAAATGCAGCACCACTTGCAACTACAAATACAACGACAAAAAATTTCTCAACAACAATTCATGCAACGTCAGCAACTTCCACAGTCTCCACAAATGAAACCGAACCTGACAAATATGCAACAATCTTATGATCACACTCAGCACATGCCACAGCAGCAAGGTTCCCCACAACAATCACCGAATAATCTACTGCAAACTCCAGCTATTTCTGGAACAACTACCGATTCACGATCTCAATCACTTCCTCCTCCTTCAAAACAATCAGCCAACGCCGCTGCTCAACCGGAGGTTACTCGATTGGGGGAGAAAACACAACTCGACTCTGCAGGTAATTTTTTTTCATTTTTCCTTGATTTAGTAATTCAATTAGAATAAGTATGAGGAAAAACAGTTAATTTTAGGAAGAAAACCAATTACACCAACAAAGCCGAATATTCTTCGGAAAAATCAAAGTTCTGATGACACCACGACACAGTTACCTAGTTGCGATACACCTTCCATTGAAATTTCTCCGGCTACAGCGTTACCGATTAGTTCCAATCAAATTTCAGTCCTTATCCCAGCAGAAAATATGCGGCAAGTAGCTGTGCAAGAAGTGGTGAGTGGAGTCTATCTATAGGATGATGACTTTTTGCTCAATTATGATCTTCAATTTTTACAGCCTTCCGAAGCGCCGCCTCGCAAACGAGAAAGGAAGCAAGTGTTTGAGCCGGACGGTCCCTACCAATTATCTCAACTCTATTCTCTCATTCAGGAGGAAACCCAAACTGCAGACACCATTGGCTCCACAATTGAAACAGTTGCCAACCCGTCGTTCCAATTCTTCCCCGGTGTAGAATCTTTTGATCATAAAATTAGACAAATGATCACGAAAGCTCCTAGGATGGAGCCTACAAAAAATCTTGCAATAGATTCCGGGAGGGTTTCTGAAGTTGAGAAAATGCAAGTTTCCAACATCTCATCTGTGAAGCTTCCCAACATTGAGTCCGTAACCTCAGGGGTCAAATCAGAACTGCTCAATTTCAATCAACTTGCGATGAATATTAAGCAAGAAATTCTTGATACTGAAAAGTGAGAAAAAATATACAACTCTTAAATTTAATCAAATTTGTTTCCAGCCCTTCACCACCCAAAAAAGTCAGAGGAAGGCCTCGCAAAAATCAAGTTCCAGCTCAAGTTCAAGTTCCAGTATCCCTTCAAGATCAAGTTCAGGAAGCATTATTGTTGCTACAACAGCAATTAATGTTCCCAACAGAGCAATCGCCGCAGCTTCCACCGCCGTCGCCACCGGCTCCGCCAAAACCAAAACAGCACAGAAAACCGTCAACTCCCAAACAACCAAAAGATACAAGTTCGAAGCCAGGAGCAAAAAAAAAATCAAAAAGTAAGATTATATATTCCTTTGTTCTGCTTTTGTGATCGTCTTTTTCTCGCAGCTTCGAAACAGCAAGAAGAATCGAGCACATTTCCAGAGATAAAACAAGAAGAAGAGGACGAGGAAACTTCCGAAAAAGAACGTTTGGCTTTACTCCAAGCTCTACCGACAAATCTGCTAAACGCAATTGAAGCTCAAAAAGTGGTGGATGCACAAGAGCAAGAAAGAGATAAAGAGAAAGAAAGTTATAAAGAGAAATCAAAAGTAAGAGTATGCACCAACTGAATAATTGAAAACATATTCACTTCAGAAAACACCGAGGAAATATACCAAAAGAGCAAATAAACCATCGAACTTGTTCGAAGAAGCTGACTTTGCTGGTAACCGGGTGTTCCTTCAATCAATGGCACACATGGATGCTAGTGGGCTATTTTCTGGAGTCAATCCTCACACCGGCGAGCAAATTCATCCAACTAGTGAGACTATTGCGGGAATGTTACCTATTTCGATTTTATCTCATCATGAGGACCCACCGATAAAGGAAATTGACGACGAGTTACCTCCTCCACCAATTGCTACTGCAGTTGCAACATCAGGAACACCGCTGACCTTGAACATCTATGAGTACCCACCGAAATTTGTTGCTGCTCCAGTTTGGACTGATGATACGGGACCGTTAGTACCTATTTTCATGTATCAAAATGACAAAAAGATTGAACGACAAAATAATCATACCGATGATGAGGAGAATGAAGCCGCAAACATTGACCAAGTTAATAGAGATGAGACACAAGAAGAGGTAAAGAATTTCGGCAAATATATCTTAAAGTTTTAATGTATTTAAGGTCCCATACGTCCCGAAAGTCATCACCAAAGCCGCTCTCAAATTTGTGCCACCAATTGCCAAAAAACGAGGTCCACGAAAACTAAAGGTTGTGTTCGCGGAAACGCCATTTGAACCACCTGCCCCTTGGAAGCCAATGGAAAATGCTTTGCGGAGAGTTGCCCCAAAATTGCCTCGGAAACTGCTCAAAAACAGCGTTCATATTATTCCGAAAACAATTGATTTTTGTCAGCCGATTGCAAAAGTAAAATTGGCCAAGAAACGCAGTTCTGAAAAAACAAGGAAATGGCTGAAAATGAACCAAGGTGTACAAATTGTTCAACTCTTGAAGTATTTCAAGAAACATTTAATCACGTTTGACAAGATGTTATTTGATGAAAAGGAAGCTCCAAGTTTGCTGAAAATTATGATGGAGACAATTATCGAAGAAGAAAAAAACATTTACTCGGAAAAAATAAACGATGTGCTCGATGAAGTGGTTGATGATTGTTGTGACGCTTGTTTTGAAGAGAGCACGGGACGCGTTACTTCTCATTCCACAAATGTGCTAAACTTCCGTGTTGATCGAACTGGTTTAGATAGTACCTCACGATGGAAAGCGTGGAATACAAAGGTTACGCAGAGAATAAACCAGCAAACCAAGTCTGAAATGGTTGACAGTAGGCTCACAACGATTGACACTTACTCAGGATTGTTCTCCAATAAAATTCGAAAGATTCTTCATCCGAAATTGAGAAAAGAGGCAATTCAAATTTGTCGTGACATTATGAAACTACGATCGCGATTGGAGATTGGCAGTGGTTCTCGTCCAAGAAAGGGTACAACTTTGGAGCCAAAAACAATATGTCACCTGAAATTAAATGCACTGGAAATGCGCTCAGCAACTTATGTAGCGAGGAAAAATGAACATAGGAATTGTCAATTAGCAGAAATGATCACAACATGGGAAAAAGCTGCGAAAAAGTTCGACACCAGCAAAACCGTCCAAGAGAAAGTTGATGCCCATGAAATAATCGCGAAATGCACAAAATCGCTGACTTGTTCTCTCGATCTTCATGATGCCTATATCGATGTTTGCATGTTTGTTGCAAGGCTGCAAGTTCTCTATTACCACGCTTGTCAGTTGCACGAGAATTTTGACAAGGAAACAAAAGAACTGAAAGAAGTTTATCTGTCGATAGAGGATACGGAACATTTGTTGATCTTAAGTGAAGCCAAGGTGAAACTGTTGAGCGAATGTCGTAAACAATCGAGAATCGACTTGATCACTACCTATATAGAAGGAGATGCCATGAACGTGGAAAAAGACAGACTCAAACGATTACAAGAATCTGATGCAGATGCTGAATCTATTGCTATGTCTGAAGAGAAACTGAAAGCTAAAAAGGCTCAATTTGTTAGAAGCTGCGAAGATATTGGCTTAGAAAAAGTTATGAAACAATATTTGAAAGCAACATCTAAGGAAAAATCCAAAGAAAAGTTGAAAATTGAGGATGCGAAATCAATGCCGATAAGGAAGAATGTATTTCACTTGTGCAATGATGGTGGTTATGTGTACTCACGCGAGATTGCACCGAAGTTTTTGTCTAATGAATGCCGTGCTCTATCCCTCATGCAAATGGCCATCACTCATTCTTTGCCAACCAACATTGTGGATGAAAAATTCCGAAGTTTTGCGGATGCTGAAAAACGTGAAGCTAAAAAAATTGTGATATCAATGGTTCAACAATGTCGTATGGAACTTTACAGTTTTGATCAGAGACGCCAATGTCTTAATATGGAAGCTTCCCAATTAAAATATGAGAGGCTCAAGGAAGATCAGGAAACGGACTTTGGACAAACTGACCAGCAAATGATGCGATCGATTCGAGAAAAAGTGTTCCAGCTTGGAGAAGCTGTGAAAGAAAATCAATTGGCTGTATTCAACCCATCAACTCATGACCAAGAAGAATTAGATTTGAAAGTACAAGAATCAATCAAAGCGTTTCAGAAGAAGAAACGCGAACAAGCGTTTAAACGGCGTTATTTGGCTGACTATTTATCTGATACTACGTTAGGTTGGGAAACTCACGATGTGAATAAACAGAAAATCATGAGAATCGAGCAGTATCGAAAACGGAGGGATGATATCGAGCAAAGCCAAGAGATTGTGTGCGGTCATATGGAAACCCAGATGAAAAAGAATCCCGCAAATCCATTCTATGCAGAATACGAGAAGCTCTGCACAGAAGAAGTTACCAGTTTTGAAACCGAAACTGATGATATCGGACCTCTTGTCAACTCAATAAAAGAGTTGAGCAGCCACATTCGAATGGCTGAAACAGAAGAAATTCGGAAGAAATATCAGGAGCTGTTGGACATGCAAAAAACGACGTATCAGGCGTTGCAACAGAAGAAAAGAGCGGACAGACGAGATATGCTGAGAAACAATGAAAAAAATGCCAAACGGTGGAGTCAAATTGATTTGAATTTCCGCGAAATACTGAACGAACTCGAATTTTATTCCGGACACGAAATTGATCAATTAGAGAAAAATGATGTTTCCAGTAGGTTTAATCGGCTTTCAATTGAATTTTCGATTTTCTTTCGAATTTCAGTTCTCGACACAACCTTCATCACACAAAATCATTCTGGAAAGAGTTATTTTCAAAAACGATGAATTTTTTAGAGTGAGTCGATTTGCCCATTATGCCGATAACAGTAATTCACCAGTTGTACCAATATAGTTTTCAGCACATCAATGTTAGCAGGCTGAATTAATTTATGGACCGTAGCTGTTTCAGAGTTTGTTTAATCGCAGGGCAGTTTATTTCAACATGTTGCTTTGTTAATGTAAATGAAAACAACATCAGTCTTTTGTTTTCAGAGCAGATTCACCTGAAAGATTTTTGAGCTTTAATTCAATTAAACCTTCGGGTTTAAGTTCGACTAAAATTTGAGCTCAGGTCCAACCATAATTTTTCTATTGTATTTCTCATTTTTCCTGTTTTTTTAGTCATTGTTCCGGTGGGTTTCATGTTCATGTAAATGAATTTCGGTAATTTTATCTAGTTACAAAGAATAAAAACTTGCTAGTACGTATTGTGTATTTGTTGTATACGAGGTTCCTAAGTAGTGCACAACGTTCTGATAGTTTCTCTTGTTAAAGAAAAAAAGCAAAGTTATGATTCGAGAAATTTTTTACAAACATGTTTTACAATAGTCGCTTTCCAGGAGAGTAGCCTGGCGGTGTTCTTTGGAGAAGCCGGGGCCGATAATGAAGTTCAGTTAACTTCATGGGTTAATCCTGATCCATTGCTTTTTATCATTATCACATGTCATCTGGAAACGTAGTCAGCACCTTCAGGTGTGAAAAGGGAGGAGGAGTTTCCTTTGAATTATAGGTCATTTTGAGATTGTTTTTCTGAATCAAATACATCATATCTAGTCAGAACCTTTGAAGATTTCAAATTGTTTTGTTTTGTTTTCTTGCACAAATAATTTTTTCTTAGCTATCAGATATTTCAAATTTTTTGTCTGTTTTGCGATACTTATGCGAGACCAAAATCAAACAAACACATATTCAAGAGCACATTATTTGCCAGGTTAGCACTTGTATCTTCTTTTTTTCAATATACGGACAAGATAAATCTTTCCCTCTTCAACACACAAAATTATCAGGTTGCAAAAAAAGACACTTGACTTTCAATTTGGTCACAAATGAGTCTTTAGCCTCTTCATCAAAATGATTTGTTTTTTTGTTCATTTGAAATATGTTTATGTTTCTTTTTTGAAACAATCGCATGATTTATTTTCTTCTATTTCTGCTGCTCTATAGATGGCGTAGACTTTGTAGTATTTTTTTTGTAGAATACCTATACATATTATATGACAATTGTAACTTTTTTTGAAAATCTACACTGATTTTGTATCTTGGAAGTTCATTTGAAAATAAAATTGTGGTTATAAATTACAGTTTTTCTTTTTTTTTATATGCCGTGTTTGATACTTTGCTAAATGTTCCTTCGATGTGTCCAATTACTCAAGTGGACACTCTACTCTATCAAACAATTTCGGGTTTTGACTTGCTTTCCCCTCATGTAACGTATATGTAAAACAAGAAATTCGAAAAATCTTTTAAATGCTGCAAATGCGCGATCGTTGCGTAAGTTTGAACATTCTCAGACACACACCAAGTAAACCAGAAATTCTTGCTGAAATGTATGAAACGGGATACCTAAAATGGCACAGCATTCAGAGATTTTGATTGGAATTCCATCCTCTTGAAGCATCTTTTCCTGGGGTCTCCCTCCCACTTGTTAGACAACATCTTCTCTTTTTCCCACCCTTTCAAAGCGTTTTCGAGCACTGAACGCATCATTTTTAGAAAACCAAATGACACCGCTAAAGTGCAGTGAAAACACCTTTTATCTTTGTTACCAAAAGAATGGAAAAACCGTAAAAAATGAAATTTGATACACAATCTCTAAAACCTCTCGAATTTTGTTATTCGTTGTGTGTGTGTGTTTTTGTCTCATTCATAACCACTCTTTCTCGTTACCCGATATTTGATTTACTTGTCCTTGCACCCCCAATTGAAAGAACAGATTTCACTCAATTGTGTCAATATTGGAGACCCATGCATTGTTCTGCAATTTTTGAAAAAAGGCACCAACAGTTTGTCGAATTCAGCTTTTCCCACAGTTTTCATCATGTACGGTTTCTGTTTGATGTTTTTCACTGAACTGAATTTTTCTCAATCTGATGATTTTTTCATACACCACATGGTTTCAATTCTCTAATGTGATGTATGTTCGTTTTCCTCCACACTGTTTATTTGATTTGATTGGAAATCCGTGTTTCTGATAATAAATACTTTAGATTTTTTAATTCCCGATTTGTTCCCCAGCTTTCGATTTTTCCTTTTTCTGCATTTTTCGTGTTACAGGTTTTGAACAATGAGCGTTGCGAAATTTCAAAACTTTGATTGGGACCTAAGCATTGCTAATCTTTCGTCTTCTGACTTCCCAATTGAACAATTCCGACACAGCAATGATGAGGTATATTTTTCTAATAATAAAAATTTAAAAATTCGTTTTTTTCAGAATGAATTTGAAACAATTGTGGGAATCGCAGTGATTTTCTCTGCGGTCACTGGAATATTCACAAATCTATTAGTGATATTGTTGTCATTCGGTCATGTTCATGGTGACTTTCGTTTCTTTGTGGCAAACCTTGCAGTTGTGGATATTTTATGTGGATCTGTTTTTATGTTCATGGGCTATATAAATGTAAATGATGATCATCATATCCCCAGCCAGTAAGTTATACACTCAATTAGCAGAGTTTTATTGGCTATTTTAGGTTTTTATATTACATGACATTAGCATTTTATGGATCCTTTGGGACCATGATATGCGCAATTGTGCCGATTTCTCTGAGCCGAGTTTTGGCACTTTCCAACGCGTCTGTGTATACAACAGTGAGGGAATATCAAGTTTATCCGGAAAATGTTATGTTTCTTTTCAGATCTTCGGTGGCAGACGTTCGCTGTTCTTCTGCGTGTTTTTGGATTTGCTTCCGATAGGGATACTTTATGTGAGTTTTTTTAAATCTTTTGGTAAAGACAGATAAAGTGAATCCGCCTACTAATCATCGATTTAATGTAAACGGAAATACCTAATAATCAAGAAATGGAGCAGTATTACAGTTGATATGTGTGGTGGATCACGATTTGGCCAAAATTCTTTTCTACTGCTTTGCTTTTATTACTACTTTTGCTTACTTTGTGGCGTTTACTACAAACTACATGGTATTCCGTGTAGTCGGTGAGTCAGTATTTTCTTCTGAACTTTTTTTATGTTTCATTCCAGCAAAACATATAAAAGTGGTAGAGAATCTCCATGACCAAGCAAGACTACTTGAAACCAGACAAGTAGCGATTGCGACCTTAGCCCAAGCTATAATTCCTCTTTTTTGTCAGGTAAGAAAACATAATAATAACTCATGAAGATATGTTTTGAAGGTTCCCGCATTCTTGACTCTCAGCTCTGTTCTGCTGCTTTCCGAGCCGTTAACAAACGGCCATGTCATTATCATAACTCAACTATGGTTGGCCTTGAGTCCATTTCTAGATGCAGTGATTACTATAATTGTTATCAAGCAGTATAGGTTTGAAAAAAAAATTATTTTGCTGACATGTAACTGTTTAGAAAAAATTGGCTTACATGTGCATCAACAGTTGGAAAACGAATTTGGAAGCCAAAAAACAACGACGTATTGAACAGTGAAGAAAAAAAAGTATTAGAAACCCGACTTTGAGATTTAAGCCGCTGGGTGAACATTTTTCAAATGTTGAATGTTGTAAAACTTTATTTTGATCTCAATTTAATAAACAAGGGTTACACATTTTTAATTGAATTACATCAATCTACTCAAAGTCGCAATGATGCTTTTTACAAATTCTAGATGTTCTCGAAGTAAGTAATGAAGAAACGGAATCATCTGAAACGTTTTTATATGTTTTCTGTAAAGAAAATGGTATTTTTCACACTTTTTTGATTGCAAGAATCACAAGTTTTCGGGCACAATACTTTGACAAGTTTTCTATTGAAGTCTTTTTGGTCATCACATTTGCAGTGACAGCTTCGTTCTGGTCCACCACAACATCTTCCTCCTTTTTTCCCAATATTGCATTTTTCCTTGTTCTCATTTATTTCTGACTTTTGATTGTTCAACCTGAAAGGAATCGAACCTATGCTAATGTTGTTGGAGACACTGTACCCAAAAAAAAACTAACCAAGTGTGGTCGATGAACTCCAGCATTCTAGATTTGTTCTTCTGATTAATAGAAAACGTTTGAATGACTTCTCTCAAAAATGCGGCGTGTTCAATTTCAGAATTGCAATAAATTCTCATCTTCTCACAATCTTCCACCAAGTCTACACATTTTTTCGTTGGAGGCTTAGTTGTCGTGATTGGAGCAGACGTGGTAGTCGTCGTTGTGAGAGCATCGGTCGTAGTGGTCGTAGTGGTAGAAGTGGTTGTAGTCGGTGTCTGCGTGGTTGTTGACGAAGTTGAGGGCGTTGTTGGAGCTGGCGTGGTAGTCGTCGCAAGTGTAGTTGTTGGGGCTGGCGTAGTAGTTGTGGTAGTCGTCGTGGTTGTTGTAGTTGTTGATGGAACCTCAGTTGGAACTTCACGTTTGACGGCAGTTCCTTTTCCTTCATTACCTAAAAAAGTTAGTTTGATGCGAAAAATCAAACTTAGAAATAAAAAATTATATATGTGACACACCCTTTTATGATAAAATAGAAATCTACTACATCTACTGAACAAAGCACGCACCAGAAACAATGTTGCTCCATTGCTGTTGAGTAGCTGTTAGCCATTTTTCAACTTCTTCTTTAGTCATTATTTTTACAATGTATCCATTTGTTCCATTCAATGCACAATGTACGTATTGTTCTCCAAACTGTTGAATTGCGTTCACCGTTACCACTTCCTTAGAATAAATGCATCCGACCTGAGTCCACTTGAACTCCACTCTTCCGTCTCGGTTGAAATTGAACCCGCAAGACTCCAAACGATCCCCATTTTTAGCTCTGTTTTCGAACGGAACAACTTCTCCTGCTGCATTGACGCAGCCTTCTAGAAACGCATTAGAAATTGTTATACAGTTGGTAACTATAAGTCATACTCAAATCCCCAAACGATCTGACCCGAGTTCCTTGAAAACAATAATAGGCATTAGAGCCAATGTATCGAATGGCATATAATGGAATTAACAAAGATTCCACTAAACATCCTTTCTTTTCAATTTTTCCGAATTGACAAGCGTATGCGGTTGACCCATCTTCCGATACCCATTCTTGATTATGACGGTATATGTTATTACCATGTTTGCATCCAAGTTCTAAGAATAGACATTTAGGCTCTACTATGATATCTTGGTCCTGGAAAAGATTTTGATCCTTAGAAAAAATTTTGATCCTTAGAAAAAATTTTGGTACTTCAAAAAATTTTGGTCCTTAAAAAAAGTTTGGTCCTTAAAAAAAGTATTGGTCCTCAAAAGGATTCACATTTTTATGGACATTTTTGAATACTTGTTGCATTTTGATTCAATTATTAAGTTTTTAAAAGTTTTTTTTCCATTAAGTTTCACTTTTTTCGAAGTTTAAGACACTTTCCCCATGAAAGTCAACTTCCGGGATATGGCCCAAAAAATCCGAACTTGTTTTTTTGCATCGAGATTGTAATTACCAAATGTCAGGAGACTTCTAACAAGGGAAGGTTTATCAGACAACGGTTGAGAATTTTCTAAAAATTTGTACAAAGGTATTTTCGAACATGCTGAATCCGAATCTAAAAACATTTTTAGCCTGTTCTCAAAAGGAGCCGAAATATGGCCTCTGAAAGTGCTTTTAGTACTAAATTTTGACCAAAAACATGCATTTTTCGAGGTTAAAAATTAGTTTTTCAGGATTTGCTTGAGTGCGAAACTCATTTTTGGACATTTTTCTATCTTCTAAAGTAACTTTTAAACATTTTCAAAAAACGTTTTTTTTGAAAAATTTTGAACAAAATCACCATGGGGTCCCCACACTTCGAAAATGATTTTTTGAAAATTTTTTGAAAAGTGCGAAAAAACGTTCCAATTATTCAGAAACGATAAAAATAGCATTCTGACAAATTTTTTCAGCCCAATATTGTCTTTGGGCTCAGAAAATCTTCAAAATCTGATTGTTGTTAGAACTTTGACAGTTCCTAATTTCTGAAATATCGCTTGAACTTAACTGAAACCTATAGAAATAGGTTCAAATCTTGTATGTGATCGATTGACAGTACTCCACCTCAAAAAGAGCAAAATTGAGCAACTTTCAGAGACTGAAATTTTCGTTTTTAACGATACGAGGATGTAAGAACCGGTCGAAAAGACCATTATCTATTTTTTTTCTCAAACTCTCATGAAATCTTTTTTTTTTGAAAACTTTTGAAATTAATCAAAAAGTGTCATATAGTGCCTAGGGGGGCAAACTTGGAATCAAAAATTAGTTTCAAAAAATGCAAAAAAATTTTTACCATAGTGGGGGTCGAACCAGCATAGTCAATCCTAATGAGTCACCCTCTTACCACAACACCACACAACCGATATTTTCCTCTCACGCGGAATTGGTAGAGGAGGGAAGGGGAAGTCGAAATCCCCAGCGCACTGAAATCGGCCCAAATTTTCAGAAAAAGTTTTTCGGCCTGGGAGTGAGAACGGGCTAAAAATTTTCTCGTCATCGTATAGAGCATGTCTCAAACTATAAGTATGGAAATTTTGAGCAAATTCTCAACCATTGTCTAAAAAACCTTCCCTTGTAAGATACAGGAGCCACATTTGGATTGGTCCTCCGCGGTACTGTTCAAACGGTGACCAATTTTGTTTTGCCAATGAAAATATTTCTCGATACGAATAATGTCTGGATTTAACTCGGAATAGTTTATGTTTGTTATTTTAAGTATTTTCTGTGCTGAAACAACATGTCTTATTTGTTTCTTTTAGCTGAAAAGTTTCATTTTTGTGAAATAAATATGAATCTGTTGTAGTAAAAATGTTAACATTATTTTGTCAAAGATAGCACTAGAACTGTAGTCAGATTACATTAGGAAAGGTTTATTCAGCTTATAAAAGCCTGTTCCCTATGAATGTTCTGTCAAAAAGTGTGAAAAAGGTTTCTTCCCGTCCAGGGGTACCTGGAACCAAGACTTTGACTCAAACATCACCATCTCCAATATTGATAAAAATTATACCAGATGCAGCAT
>NC_013491.2:265364-297115 GCF_000004555.2 Caenorhabditis briggsae | reverse complement strand
TCAGGTACCCCTGGACGGGAAGAAACCTTTTTTGCATTCCTTGACAGAACAGTCATAGGGAACATGATTTTATAACCTAAATAAACCTTTCCTAATGTAATTCGACTACATTTCTAGTGCTATCTTTGACAAAATAATGTTAAAGGAGGCCAGATACCAAAAAAAAAGTTTTCCTGATATTTTGCATAGAGAACCCCCATGAGGGGTTGAACTCATTACAGGCAGCTCAGGGGTACAGCGCCGCTACCGGCTGAGCTACGGGGGCGCGAAGGCGCCTGACGACCGATGGTCTACATAAGCGCGGCGCGATTTCGTCCCACGAAATTTTTGCTGTCTTGCCTCCTTTAACATTTTTAACTACAACAGATTCCTATTTATTTTTCAAAAATTCTAAGCTGAAAGGAAACAAATAAGACATGTTGTTTCAGCACAGGAAATACTTAAAATAACAAAAATAAACTATTCCGAGTTAAATCTAGACATTATTCGTATCAAGAAATATTTTCATTGTCAAAACGAAATTGGTCACCGTTTGAATAGTACCGCGTGGGACCAATCTAAATGTGGCTCCTGTATCTTAGAAGTCTCCTGACATCTGGTAATTTTAATTTCAATTTTTAAAAAAAACAAGTTCGGATTTTTTGGGCCATGTACCGGAAATTGACTTTCATAGAGAAAGTGTCTTAAACTTCGAAAAAATGATACTTAATGGAAAAAAACGACCAAAAAACTTAATAATTGAATCAAAATGCAACAAGTATTCAAAAATATCCATAAAAAGTGTGAACCCTTTTAAGGACCTATTTTTTTTCTAAGGACCACAATTTGTTTTAAGAACCAAAATTTTTTTAGGACCAAAATTTTTTCCAGGACCAAAAGTTTTTTCTAGAGATCAAAATTTTTCTAAGGACTAACAAGGGAACCACAACACCTCGTCACCATAGATTTTGATGAAAATTTCAGGATGGCCTATCTAGAAATTCCTGAAAAATTTAGAACACGCTCGCCAGTTTCAGCCGAGTTCTCAATTTCTAGGACGTTTTAGAACATGAAATGTTTTGTCTTATGCTTAAATGAAATTTCATAATTTTGAGGTTTTCTCAAAAAACAAATTTTCAAAAATTTTGAGAATTTTGTCGACCACTTGGTTGGGAGATGTTATCCAACTTTTGTCTTTTGAGAAAAATTTCTTTGAAAAAGTGGGGATTATCATTTGAAAATATTATGGTAAAACTGATAGATAACCTATTTCCTGATCAAATTCTTTTCATTATCAAATATGGTCACTATAGACACCAAAACAGCGCTTCAAAACTGCTACTTTCCAGTGGTAGTGGTACTTCAAAATTATTTTTTGAAATTTTTGAGTTTTTTTTTCAAATTTAAATAAACCTAAAGAAAAAAAACCACAAGCGGGTGCGAACCGATAACTTTGTGATTACTGGTGCTAAATCGCCTACACCAAAATCCCCTACACCACGCTGCCGTTTCAAACTGATTCGAAAGGCGGTTACATGTGAGGTCGTCTCCAAACTTCTCTCTTAGGGAATTTGGAGAGGGAACATGTGGTAAAGCATGAAAATCCACTGAATTCAGTACTAAAACTTTGGACTGAAATATCTCGTCTGAAAGTGGCTAGCGTTTTTCTAAAATTTTCAAGGATGTCTAGATAGGCTATACTCAACCTCTCCTGAAATTTTCATCAAAACCTGAAATGACGAGGTGTTGTGGTTCCCTTGTAAGATATCATAGTGGGTCGACATTTGAAGTTAAAAAAAACATAATTAAATCTACCTGTCACTTCAGCTTTGCGAAGAACACATTTCCCTTCTACCCATGCACACTTTACTACTGCTTCGTCTACAGTGCCGAAATCCTCAGGGCGAATGTATGTGTTTTCGGATGTCAAACATGCTAAATTCGAGCGTGGTATTTTTTACCGAGTAATTTTTTTCAAACCTGCTACTTCAACTGCAAACGTTCCATTCTCATACTTTTTACATTGCATTGTTGATCCTTTTCCCACAACTTTTTTCTCCGAGCCAATCTATTCGAGTTTAATTTTTTTTTTGTTCTGAATTTTCATCATTTTTCTTACTGTGATCACATCTTCTCTTTTGTCAATCCATGTAGCACGATCACCGTATACTTGATCACCAACACGACATCCTATTGCTGAAATCGTGTGTGTCTTTTTTGCGACTATGTGATAATAATGAAGCAAACACTTTATTATTACAAGAGATGGATTAATGAAGAATATACGAGAAGAATTAAGAACAATTGGGTAAGAAAACATAATTATACTGGTTCAAATTTCGACATCACCGTTTGGTCTGACAATGACATAGTTAGCTGGCACAATAGCGTGATAGTTTAGATTGTGCTCACTTGTTTGGTGATTCAACTTCACTTTGTTGCGTTCAATGAAGCAGGTGAACGTCTCTCCATCTGGGAAAGAACGAGATTTTCCGACGGGAAGTACTTCTCCAACAGGGTCGAGACAAGCTGTAAATAATATTTCGAAATACCATATTTTTGAGGAAAACATTGAAAAAAGATTCTTGAGAAGCTCCCAATTCTGAAATCAACTGGAACTAACCTTTCACGGAATATTGTGCGTTACGTCCATCAATGACACAGTGATACTTGAACCATTTCTCGTTATGGGTTTCCCATTGCATTAGAGTCATACCAGTCAAGTCGTTCGATGGTTGGCATCCTTTATATTGTTATATATTTTTTTAATTCTATTCTTTTCCCGCCCTACCAATAATAGTATATCCTTTGACAGTTCCACTTTGAAAACATTCATACTTGATGTAGTTCTCCACAAAGAAGCTCCCTGGGATGCAGTTTTCCAAGTTGATCGGAGAAATGGCGCCAACTATAGCAAAATGAGCTAGAAGTATGAAAGCTATGGTCGAGAACCTCATGTCAAAAAGATTCGAATGGAGTGTAAGCTGTGGGATGTGTTGGTCGAATGTCGAAAGTGCAGTAAAGAATGCTAAAAAATAGGGATGTCAGGACACTCAAGAAACAGAATTGAGAACCAAGAGAAGCAGAGTGAGTGGAAAACGAGCAATCATTTATCAATGGACCGAAAGCTTTTTCGTTTACCACTGACGATTGGAATCAACAGGGAGAGAAAGAGAGGAAGTGATGAACAATTTTTATTAACAAAACTAAGGATGACATTAAAGCAAATTAAACGAGCAGTTCAAACTTTTGGAGCTCGAACCAATGCTTCCTGTGCAGTAGAAATAATTAGGCGTCCATCGCGAGACCACAATCGACCCTCAATGAATGCTCGACTTCCTCCTGTGAACAACAAAATATGATAAATACCAAGTTATGACTAGCTACCTGCTTTTGAGCTCACAGTTTCATATAACATCCAATCATCCATTCTGAACTCGTTCTCATGAATCCAGACACAATGGTCGAGAGAGAAAGACATCGACGGAATGAAACCCTTTCTAATGTGCGGACGAACAGCCGTGGTCAACATGCTAAGATCGGTCAAATATGCGGCAACACATTGGTGGAGACGGGTATCGTCACCTGAAATATAATTTTCTACTAGGATAACATTTCCAGTGATTTTGAGTTATTGGACGCATTTAGTTTTACGTTCAATTGTGGCTTTCCATTTCATCGTGCCATTGAAGCGCACGACTTTAAAAATAAAACGTTCAATTCTCGCGATTCTTACCTAAATTTTCTCTGGCACGAATCCAAATCATGGACATTGGCTCAGTATCTTCTTTCAATAAGTATTTTGCTGGATTCACTGGTCTCACATCAAAAACTCTTTCGAACGCATCAGGAATCTCTTTCAAAAAATGTTGAATCACTCCAGCGGTGACTTCGTCCACGCTATTACTTCTCAACACTTCAAGAGCTGCTTCGCGCGCAGGCTGAAACAGAGTTCACAATACTTATTGCACTTGGCGGAAAGATAAGGCGACTAACAAGTAATTCTTCCGGTGCCGCAACTTCCGGCATTCTTGAACTATGCTTGATTGCATCTGGTTCTTTCTGAAATTATGTAGATTTCCCAAGTAAACTGGATATATATTCTATTATTGTGCCGTACATGATGGAAGCTGATTTGGCATGAAAAAATCGCCTCCCCATCTTGAACCGCTTTGACAACTCTTGTACAAAAACTTCGTCCATCGCGAATCCGATCTATCATGTATAGAATGGGCTTATCGACACTGCCTGAAAAATATTTTTTTGGTTTGAAACAGTTGCTGTTTGTTACTTCCGCCGAAACCAACTGACCTGTTTTGATGAAATAGCTGTGTAAAGAGTGTGGTATGAAGCAATCTTCGACTGTTGCAGCAGCTGCCGCAAGCGATTGGCCGACTACCTAGGAAATGGAAAAAATCGAAGAAAACCTTGGGAGTTTCAACATACCTGCCCGCCATAAACCGCGTTATAAGAGTGACGACCTTTGAGAAGATGGCGAGCACTGGAACAAAATGTATGTACTTGCTTTTATAAAATGGCAACTAACATGTACAAGTTGGTGTCAATCCTCTGCAAGTTCAAAAATGTATCGATAAGGCCGGCTTTGATGTCGTCTGCCCTGGACTCAAACTCGATGTGTTCCACATTACAAAGAGGAGTACCCTGGAAAATTTAGATTGCATCTTGATAATAATGATGTTTTTACCTCCGTTGGTGGTTTGGGTCTTGCCATAGTCGCTAGTAAACCTGAAAATTTGAAATGATCATCGCTGTTTTTCTTTTCTGTTTCAAAACTTGTTTTAACAAGAGACGCAGCAAAAAAATTCATCATATAATGACGGATGGAAAACAATGTTGTAGCCAAAGTGAAAATTTTGTGTTGAATGGAAAACAAAACCAATGAAGTTGTCTTTTTCGCAACATTAAATATCAACTGTAATCTGAAACACGGAAACAAAGCGCCTAGCGTAGTGTGGTCAAACAAATGGACCAACCACGTGTGGGTTTATCAGCACATTCTAATGCTCCATTATAGGCAAATATGCATAGTACAATAGAATTATTTCATTGAAGTAATTATTTGTTTAGTAAAACTGAAAAAATTAGTTATTTTAAATTAAAAAAGGAAACAAGTCCTTCAAACAACTAAACTTCAAGTCAATGTCTTGAAATCTAATAGTTTGAACGTAGGAAAAAATCTCTTTTTTGAAATATATAATGAATCAGGAATCAATTAAAAAGTGGGATAAATATTTCACAATGAATCATTTTCAAGGCGCAATATGCATTTCAGTGTTGGCATCGGCATAAGCTGAGCCGTAGGCATGATAAGAAGTTGTTCGAAGACCAGATGCTGGAGTTTCAATCACGACATGGCTTGTAGTTGTTGTACGCAAATGCTCCGCATTCTCCATCAATTTTCGATAGTGAATGATTTCATTACGGAGATTCTTTATATAAATTACTATCAATTGATCAACACACGTTTCACTTACAATTTGATTTTCTACAAGTTTGTCGAGCTCCACGGAAAGTTTGGTGCATTCTTCTCTCATTTTGATGACAGAATTTTCTTTCTCGGTGAGTGCAAACTCGAACATTCGGAGGTTTTCCTTGTCCTGGTAGTGCAGATCGTCAATTCTCTTCAGTAGTTGTTGATTCTGCAAGAACGTTATCAAGAAAAAGTTTTTATAACCTAGTTAAACCAGTGTCTCTGCATCCGAAAACTTTCCACGAAACTCGTTTACAATTGACCGGATTCGTAAGATTTCTTCCTGCAAGCAAAAAGAAGAATTGTCTTTAAAGATAAAGCATCATTCACTCTTGCATGATTCTGATTCAAGCTGAATGCTTCAGAGCTCTTTTTGATTTCAACGATTTTCTTATGATACCAATCCTCCCATGTTTTTCTGGTCGTGCGTGAATCTTTCTCGAACCGATCTCGAATATCTTTCATTGCAGCATGCAGTTCTTTGTGGAAATAATCTCTGTTTTTGTCTGTAGTGTCTCTTCTGGCTTTATTGATTTCTTCCCGAATGGCAATTTCGTGTTGAGTAATACTTCCGTTGAGACGTTTCAATAGTTCCTGCTCGGAGGTAGTGTACTTGAAACGTTCTTTGTCTCTCAATGCATGAACGCGTTTGATCTCACTTCTGATGCGAGATATTTCAGTGCTTAAACGATTTTTCTCTTCTTCGCAGTCGGCGGTAAGACGTTTGGTATAAGCGTTCTGAGATTTAATTCTAATCATAGTAGTGTTTTGAATGTTTACCTCTGCCTCAAGATCGGAGAGTTTTTTAATCTGAGATTTTTTATCTTCTCTCAGTTGCGTCTTTAACTGGAATGAACTTTCCAAACTGAAAAAATAATTTACGGGAAAATTTTTTTACAAACTCACTTCTTCCTGGCAGTAATGACTTCAGGTTCCAGTTTTCGAATACTTTGTTCAGCAGTAGAAATTTTTGCTTTGTTTTCTTTCAAAAGTATGAACAAAGACTAAGAGTAAAATTTGTTTGATTTTCCTGACATTGTAACTTACATTTTTCTCTGATTCGGAGTACACACCAATACGGTCAGCATGAATATGCGCAGCTTGGCGGAAAACGCCGATATCATTCTCCAAGACCCGATTTTGGGCTTCAAGAAATCTAACCTGGAACGAATGCATATGGAAAAATACATGAAAAGATCAATATTTTGAATAACTTACTTTCTCCACGTATCTAGCCAACCGATTGTTCAAATCTGCAATCTCGACTTTCTCTCTATCACGATTGTCTCGAATGATTGCAGCAGCATTCTGAGCATACGCCGAAAGGGCACCACTTGTGGTTACTCCGGTCGGAAGGTTTGTTCTACCACTCTCAATAATTCGTGCAAGTGCTGGATGGTTAGTCAAACGTGCTGGATTCAGCGGGTCAGTCATAGTTATTATCTGAAAACAAAAGCGTAAGTTAAGAGTCGACTAGTACATCGCGGGAGAAAGAAAAGGGAATGATAATAATTGCAAGCAAAATAGACACTATACAGTAATAAATTGGGCGTTTGGAATAAAACACGACACCAAAAATGTGTAAATAAGAATGTAATGGGCGGCGTTATCAACTGTTCACTTTTTCTCTTATCATGTTTATTAGGACTCACTTCGATGCTTGTTCATTGGAATCTTACCAGCGTCGAGTAATGTTGCCATTGAATCATGATTTGAACTTTTAACAAAAAACTGAAAATGTTTGAAACGTGAATCATACAAACTTCTGAATAGTGTGGGTTAAGAACAGTATTAAAAATGAAAACTGAATTAAAATTGCAGTTTCCATATATTTTCAATACAATATTTTTCAAGTTTCCTTATTTTCGAAGACTCCAGGTTGAGTGGCCATCGACATTTAACTTTTTATCTTTAGAAAAACTGATAAATTGAATGTTTCTGCAGTGAAAAACATTTAATATTCAAAAGGATGAATATTTTCATTTTAATCTTTCACAGGATATAGAATACATCATAAGAAAAACAAATGTGAGAGGATAAACTAGAATTATGGGATGCTCTGCAAAGCTATAATGAATGTTTTTATTGTTTCACTGAGGAGAAGGGATGACGGTGTTTTAAAAATCGAATCGGTTGGTACCAGTGACAGCGACTAGTTTGAACATTAATATGCGGAGCAATAATCGGAAACAGCTGTAAAATAGTGAGAAATGACTACAGAGTGTGCTTAAGATTTAGACCAACATTACAAAAAAACTACTGATTTTAAAGCTATCAATATAAGAAGAATCATAATGTAGTTAATCGGAATCATCGTCGTGAACTTCAACATTGAGACTTGCAAATTCTTTATTTTGTTTTGCAAGATAATGACTGTTGAGATCGTATGTAACAGCATCCATGAACTTGTATGCTCTAAAATACACAACTAAGTTATTGGTTAAGGAAGAATAATGACGTACCCATGAATTCTGAGTTCTACCCATACTGGTGTTTCTGCGATTGTTGCCCGAGGATAATCTTTTCCAAATCCTTTACAAAATGATGCTCTCACGAAGCAGTATTTGCTGATGTCATCTTGTAAAGTTTGTGCTTCCTGGAAAACTAATTGTTTTGAAACCCATTTTTGATTTCAAGTTCTTACTTTTTTGATATCCTGTATGCTGAGCTCTCGAAAAACGTGATTCATCGAGGTCACTGCACCTTTAATGTAGCTTTGAGCAAAATATTTTGAGAACAGTTTATCTCTGATGAGTTCTTTCGTGCGCTTCAATCCGAACACCTAAATAGGAACACCATTAAGGCATGATACGACTAAATTGAAATTACCTTTAGTTTTGAGTTTCCGTAAAGTTTGTGAGTTTTATCGTTCTGCAGCCCAATCGACTGATCATCTAGATAACCAGAGGTGATAAAGACAGGGAAAGTCATAAAGTTTGTGAGCCAGACACTACCGTCTTCTTTATACGAAAACTTAATTCCATCAACGATTGCTTTCCTGAAATTGCATATTTTATAGATGTTGAGGATTGTATTTTTTCCACAAACAACTTACCGGACTTTGTATGCTGCGGTCGATCTGTATGGATTTTCGCAAAGTCCCAAACTGAAGCGGGCGTCAGAAATCAAAAAGCCTCCATCCACAATTATAGTTCCTCGATCAAGTGCTTTCATTTCGGAAATTTTGGAGTCCTCCTCGTAATAAGTGAGTGCGCCCCAAGGTGAGCATTTACCGATTACGGACGGTGGTTCATCTCCGTTCATATTAATAGTCGCAGTAGAAACGCTGGGAAGTAGTTTTAATATACAAAACATTTTCAGAAAACTCACTTCATAAGGAAATTAGCCATATCCGGATATGCACAATCTCTAGTCCATGGACCTGAGTAGAAGCGCCCAGGAAGAGGTTTTCGTTTAGTTTGCTTGACTCCAAGCAAAGTCGTATTTGGTGTCTGAACAGTACACATCAGTAAACCGTTTTGTATTTAAAAAATACATATCTGCAACCAAATAAACTAACCTCAGTAAAGTCAGCCACAGTAACTGTAATAGTATCAGGGTCGATAAGAACATCGGGTTCGGAATCATCTGCCGCAAAGAAACGCTCACCAAATTCCTGTGGAATGTTCAATTGAATATAAATCATAAACGTACTTATTTACTTGTTTACAGGCTCTGCGGAACTCGGCAATCGTAATCCTAGAATCGCGTACTTGTTGTGCTGAAATTGAAACCGTATGAAATATATTTATATTGCGTGAAAATCATTTTAGAAAGGGTCAGAAAATCGAAAAACTGATTCTCTTCAGTTTAGATGTTCTGAGTCTCTAACTCACCTGGCTGTACACTGAGTGGCTCTTGCTTAACCTCTTGCTTGACCTCTTGTTTAATCTCTTGCTTAGGCTGCAGCCCTGATCCCATCTGGAAGTTTTCATATGGCTGCTCCACCTTATACTGTTGTGTTTGTTGCCGACTAGAACTTGGTATCGCTTCAGGTGGTGTTGCGGGAGGTTGGAACGGAAAGGGCTCAGGTGTCATGTAGGATGGATGATAATTGGGAAAGTTGTACATTTGGATTCCTTGAAGGGTCTGATCGAAATAGCCAGGATTGAAGTCAGAGAAAGGGTTTGATGGGCCCATTGCAAAGTACGGGTTTGTTGCGGACGTAGAGCCATCTAATGCAGAAGCCATGGCTTGAGAAAAATCGAAACCAAAATCAGTCTCTAACGGAGTCTGATGTGGAAACGCCGGAAGTTGATTCTGTGGTTGCATCTGACTAGCCGTGACATTTAAACTATAACCATCAAGTTGTGCACTTGTCCCAACTGCATATGAATCTGGTTGTGTGTATCCAAAACTAGTAGTCATGTTTGTAGGTGCCGAAGAACCTCCAAGGTTATTTGATGTCATCGGATTTGTGAAGCTGTGTGCCGGGAATGGGGGTTGAGTTGAATGTTGTGGAACTGAATACGGCGACATCTGAAGACCCTGCATGGTCTGTTGATGCATATTTCCTTGCTGAATTGGTGGAAATTGTGGAACAGGATGAGGCATCATCTGATGTTGTGATTGATGCGGTGACATCTGGTGGACCGTCATCGGCTGTTGAGGCATTTGTTTTTGAGACATTGGATTAAGTGACATCGGTGGCAATGAATGAAGGGGCGGAATGGAATGGTGCTGCGGAATGGAATGGTGTTGCGGCACGGAGTGTGGCTGCATCACAGACGGTGGATTTGATGGTCTCGGTTTGAAACGGTAATCATCCATTGACTGATGCCGTGGAGCGTCACCAACAATCATTGTTCCAATAACAATTTCGTAGTGGTAAGGGTTCACACAAACCTGTAAAGACTGTAAATTTCAGTTTGCTAGTTCAGCATTGCCACCAGCATTCAGCAAAAATATTACGTTCAAGCGTATCATTGGGACTAATTTAGGACTAATTATTTTTGGCTAATTGTGGTGCATCATGGATTTGCAAACTTCTATCTTTAAGAACATACCATGTTGTGTAAAAAAAATTATCCTTTAAGGAAATGGTCATGTGTTTCATGAAATAGCAAACGTCATCAAAATAAAATCAGCACACGCACACACGCACAAATAAAAACAACACACGCACAAAAGAAAGAAATATATCAATGTGCTTTTATAAGTTTTTTAAAGAAGCTTTTATAAGCTTTCCAACTAGGAACTACTGGAGGGTACGATGAATTCGAACTTTCCCGAAATCGAACTGTCCCGAAAACGAACTCGTTCGAATTAGAACTGTCCCTTTATCGAACACGTCCAGAATAGAACAAGTACAGAATCGAACCGTTACAGATTCGTTTTTATTTCTCAATTATTTTTGATAACAAATTTTCCTTGTTTTCTTCAGAAAAACTTCTTTTAAAGATTTTTGGATGTTTCGCGGATTGATCTTTTTGTTTTGAGAATAAACAATTCTCACAGAAATGGCTCCCCGTAAAAATAATCCGATTATCCAAGTCTTTCTTTTTTTTAAACATATATTTTCTACTTCTTAAATTGTTTTTCCTCGCTGTATTGAAATAAAAATGTTTTTTTTTTGTAAAAATGTTTTTTTTTCTGAAAAAAAACTTGAAAATTTCAAAGGTGATGCAAGCGCGCTCTGTTGCAAAAAATTCCAATCCGAAACAGTTCGACACCGCAAAGTTCGAGTTGAAACAGTTCGATTCTGTTCTTGTTCTGTTCTGGGCGTGTTTGGAAAAGGGACAGTTCTAATTCGAACGAGTTCGTTTTCGGGACAGTTCGATTTCGTGAGAGTTCGAACTCATTGTACTCTCAACTACTGAAAACTAATAAACATGCAACCATAAAGAGCAAATGAAATTCACTGAACATTAGTTAGTTGCTTAGTAAACTCAAACCAAAATCTCAACGCGGTTAGATTTGTTGATTACGTCGAAAATCAACTCACTTCACTCACCGCATCAGTTTTCATTTCAAACGCGTGCTTGCAATGATCAACATGACGCGTCTCATTTTTGGACATCTCCGAGTAACGCCATAATTTTC
This sequence comes from Caenorhabditis briggsae, assembly GCF_000004555.2. Taxonomy (NCBI): domain Eukaryota; kingdom Metazoa; phylum Nematoda; class Chromadorea; order Rhabditida; family Rhabditidae; genus Caenorhabditis; species Caenorhabditis briggsae. The sequence goes on along the minus strand of NC_013491.2, from coordinate 285,603 downwards.
CATAGACCACATGGGGGAATCCTTTTTTGCCGTGAACTTGTAATCTACCGTCCAATGTTCTTGGAATCGTGATGCACCCTTGATATTTAGCTCCTTTTGTGTTCACAACGTCGATCAGATTTTGAAGATCGTGCTTCCTATCTTTCAGCTTCTTCACCAACGACTCACATGCCTGAAGAATGAGATTTTTCAAGACAAAGTTTCCCTTCTTGAATACCTTTTGATCAAACTCTCTATCCGGAGTAGACTTGATCAAATTGAGAGACAGACGATTACGTTTGGTGCGATATGAATTAAGCTGATTAAGTTCCGACTCTTTGAGCTGAAACAAATGTTACTAGGTAATAAAACGCGAACGTTGCCGAACCGTTCGATGATACATCAAAAACTCGACAATTTTGTTGGGCGGAGCACTTGCATCTTGCAGTTCTACCCTTCTTCGGAACTCGTCGGGGTTGTTTTTCCCGTGCTTCAATACATCCAAATCGTATTCCGTCATTATTGTGTTTTTGACATCGACTGAAAATAATACGCTTGATGATTCGGATTTTTTTTTCAGTGACAACTCAAAAATTTTCACCTTTAAAAACTTCATAATTTTTTGAAGCTTTGATTTCACATTCTGGAAGCTTAAAAGATTTTTGGAATGGCTTTCCTACCGAAATCTTCATTCCAAAAAGACTCGAAGTTTTCGGAATTCACGGATATCCGTTCCTTACACCTTTGAGCTTTTTCATTGCTGAATACTTTGTAAAACTTACACAAAACGGGTTCCGGATAGGTCACTCCAGCTTCTGGATCGTCATCCTGGCTATGTGGATCAAGAACCGGGATCAATTCTAATTTGATGTTAGCACGATGAACAGTCTTTCCAGAAGTACTCGCAGGCGACATCATAGGAGTTTGATCATCAATAACTGTAATAGGAAACTATCACTAAAATTCAAACTGCTATCTATTTAGTTGGAATACAATGCTCTCTATCGAGTTGTGCGCAATCGAGAAATATTAGTCTTATCAGTGAAGGCTAACTGTTAGAATTTTAGAAGGTGACTTCCCTATTGAATTATTTTTCTTCTGTTTATGTATCGTTTAGTAGAGTTTTTTCTAAATTTTTTAATTAACGTAATGCGTTATAGTTAATCGGTAATTAATCGTATAGTGTTTACGCGTTTGTGCATATGAATTTATGCACCTAGAAATGATTGAATTTGGAATATAATTACTGTATTGAAAAAAACAGGTCGGTTAGGGTTATTTTTTGTACCTTCAACTTTTGGAGTGATGAGTTTGAAAGGAACGTTTCTGCTTTCAAGCGGAGAATCGTTCTCAGAACTTCCCAGCAATTTGGTGATATCAGAAGCTGTAGAAAAATTTAGATCAAATTCAATTTCATACTTAACCACAAAACAGAAAATTGTTCTAACCACTGGACTTTCTACACTGATCACTACTACCACCAACAAAGGGACTACATTCAACCAAACATATTCAAACTTACTGAGTTGTGGAGTGAGAAGAAGACCAGGCATATTGAAAGTCACATTATGACCTTGAAGGCTCCTTTCATATGCCTCGATATCGGGAATGTCTTCCAGCCCGCTTGGATTCCCAGACAATCTGGCTCCAAACGCGGGACCAGCATTTGAAGTGCTGGTCTCCGGTTGGCCGAATGTGTATGGTAGTGAAACCGGAGTGTTACGAAAGCCTGAAAATATGGTTTTTAAAAGCAATACTAGCTTTATGATCAGTAAAAAAATTTCGGAATTTTTTAAACTTAAGACTTCTTTTCACCTAATACAGAAAATGTCTGGAGCTCTTGGTCAGAGATCTGAATATATTTTCAGTTGATGATTTGCAGCACATACCTGCCAAATTTAGATGATGGTCATCCATTACCAGTACCAGTTCCTCTTAGTCAATTCGGTTGATCTGAAAAAGTATTGATACAATCCAAATGCAAGACTGCAAAACTGTCACGGTTTTGAGAAGGAAAGGGGAGAACCTTTCGGTAGTGAGTAACATGATACATCGACCCGTTTACAATAAAATCTACAAAAACTGTTCCATAAAAAGCAAAATTTTTTGTCAACATTTTCCGCATTTGTTTGCAGAACAAATAGTTGATACTGTATCTTTTCAAATTGTATTTTTAATTTTTCATGGAAAACATTCTGATTGTTTGAACGATGGACTTGAAATCAGAGCTTAAAATCAACTTATTCATAATAGAATATTCTAGTTTCAAAACGGTGAAGAGCATTCATAAAGTATCAAGATAATTTAAAATTAAAAAAAAAATCTCACAGATACTGAGGTAATGAGGAAAAAACATATTCGTGGCAGAATGATGTTTATCTGAACCACCTCACATTATTCTCTCTCATTCTCTTTCTGTTTTGCTACTTCTCTCTGCGCGCTCAGCTTGTGTGGTTCTCTTACTCGAAAACCGCGCACGTGTGCAGAAGCCTCTTGCTTCCTCTCGCTCTCTCCCTGATATATGCGAATAGGTAGCATAGCTTTGAAGAGAATCGATAGGCACAGCAAAGTACAAACACATCTAGGTTAAGACAGTGGCCGCACAAAAGAGTAAAAAGGGGCGGAGCGACATCCTCATCTGATTAGATTCCAGCTGTAAAGAGACGCAGTCAATTTACGGGAAAGAAATATGATAAAATCTGATACTTTTACAAGGACACTAAATTATTCGGAGCAGCCTTCGGTCACTTAATGAGAGAAGCTCGCTGAAAATGGAGATGTGAAATGGTGACTGAGCGTTTCAGAACACATGATGGGACCGGTAAGGCCAAAAAAGATCAACAAATAATAATAACAGTATCATGATTTGCTTCAAATTTATTTTTTCAACAAAGAGGAACATCCGAGTACTATAGAACTCGGCGAGTTCTACAAGAAGAGCAAAATGTTTTAGAACTTCTAACTGTATAAAAAAAGTTTGTTTTCTCGTGGAATAATTTCGCTTAAAACAAATCCGGACGTTTTACTGATTTTAGTCCGATTCCAAGTCTCCGGTGAAGCGCTTGAAATATTTGAAATAAGTGAGATTTCATTTGAGAAATATTAACAACTTTTTTATAAATTTCTTTTCCCTTTTTCGAACACTCAGTTCAGTAATCGTATGATTAAATGATAAAGTCTTCCTTATCACTAAAGAGTGGTGCCTCGCTGTTATTCATCGCGAAAAATATCATAATGAGTTGATTGGAACAAGAATCGCAATTTACAGTAACCATATTTCACGACACCAATCACAAACTCAGATTTTTTGAAACGAATTTATGCTTCAATTTTTAATTTAGTTTCATTCTCACGGGATTCTAAGCACAATGGTCACAACTCTAATCGAAACCAACAATTTTGCTGAAAAAATTGATTAGAAACGTTTTGGAAAACTGTAGATTTCTACAGTTTATGTGATTCTTACAAGTCCTCGCCTCCTTTGTTGGCTTAGTCTCATCATGTACATCATGTGTTGCCCTTTATTCAACCTTATTTTGATTGTATGTGTTTTACTCTTCCTAAACATACCTAATTCTCCTTCATTGTGGATGTAGCTGTCAAAGCATCGAACACTGTTAAGAGAGGGCTACAGAGAAGAGGGGGAAAGAGTACTACGAATCCACATCGAAAACAACTCAAACTATCTTCTTCTCTACTACTATTTCTCTAGCACTCTGTTTGTCTGTCAACTATTCTGTGTGCGGGAGAATAGTCTTGTGACTCATACTCTCTATCTAGGCGCTCTTATTACCAGTGGTTGGACGACGACCGAGCGACCGACGAAGACGACGAAAGCGGAGGAAAAAGGATGCCGATCGTAAACACACAAAAGAAGAAGAGGGGGAAAAGAAAATGTGTGCTGTTTGTCAGAGAAGAATACGACTAGATGTGAGGACGAGAAGAAAAGGATGTATTTTGTTAGATGGGTAAAGATGATTACTTGCTGGGAATGTAATTATTGCTTGTATGAGAGAAACACGGATAGAGACTGAAGGTATTGCAATTTACAATTTTTTTTAAATACCTGCACGTGTTCATAACAGATATTGTTGAGTTTATTTGTCGTGAATAGCTGTTTCATTGGCAAGACATTTTATATTGAAAAGCATGTGACTATTACTACAGGTGATCTATAAGCCATGCGTACTTTGTTTTACCTAACAGTAATTTTGAGAGAGAAAAAACTGGAAACTTTGCACAAACCACATGATCTAGAATTTTCTGAGCTCACACTCAGGACATCTTTATCAGAAAGCTGATGAAAACTGAAACTGGAACCTTGAAATACCGGCCAACCCCCTAAGCCCCGCCTGGCAGGTTCGGTAAAATATATGCATTATAAATGTAGTTCACATTCCAATCTGTTTGAAATGTGGGTATACAAAAAATATATTTTTCCTTTTTGTTGTTGGAAAAATACAGCATGGCACGAAAAGCAAAAAAAATTGAAATACAATTGAGAGCTGTAAGCTTTCTATATTTTTCGTATAGCCAGCACACGACTGAGATGAAGTAAAAACAATAATGTTAAAGAAGAAAGCAGCGTCCACAAGATTTTCAGGTCATGCATATGCCTAATTAGTAAAAGGGGGAATCAGACTGACTAATCCATAACGCTGTTGTTACGCAATTCCCTTGTTCCAAGCAACGTGTTCTTGTTCAATGTCACCTGTTTCTGCATAATTGAGATTCGAAGAACATCTGTGTGCCAGACTGGGCATAGAAGTGAATGAAAAAAGAGCTTAGAAAAATAGCAATGGCGAAACAAAAATATTGAAAAAAAACAGCCTATTTAAATACAAGGAATATGTGTAACGTTGGTCCGCATTCTTTGAAAGTTGGCAAGTTATTCTGTTGTCCAAAAGAAAACGAGCGAGATGACCTTTGAGTGGACGGGAAGACGAGTATGAGTACGGTTCTTTTGTATATGTGGGAAGAAAAATTATTCCCAGAATTCAACAAGATATTTCCTATTGTTCAGGTAAAACAGGGTCTTCAGATATAATAAAATAAACACATTCTTTTGTCTTATTTTGAAGTCTATCTTATCCTCATTTTTATCGAGGATTAACCTGCAGTGTTAGTGTTATCTATATGATAACCTGCATTCCAGTTTCAGTTAATAAAAACAATTTGATACAACTGTCCAATGTCTGTATTATTCGTTTAGACAATCCGACTTGCACGAATTAGTGTATCATTTAATAACACTGGAAGTTTGGATTTCAAATTATTTTATTATTTCCTGTATGATTTGTTAACCGATAGAATTCTTGGTCTTTGTTTATTGATTATACAGTGTTTTCTCTCATGCCTAGATTCATTATGTTCCGCCTAATTTTTTCATGAAAACATCAGATCACATATTGTTATCAAAACCCCTACTATACACATTCCCCACGGCGTTTCGCAAATATTCACCTGTCCCGCCCAGCTTTGAGAAAATTGAAAAACCGAGCCTACGTCCAATAGCATGAAAACCTCAAGCAAAAATTAATAATATCTCAGGTGACACAACGTTTTGTCTCCTCAGTACTCTCCTTCTCTTTTCACTGCCGATCGCCATAGCAACCCCGCATCGGCTCTGAAAACCAAACACACGCCAAATATCAGGCGTGACTTCCTTTCTAATCAATGTTTGAAAAAACAAAAGAAGTTACTCTTCCACGAGGAACTATATCACCATGGCCATCCAACCTGGCAGCATGTTGGTTGGACACCAGAAACATTACATATGTTGCAGTTATTCAAGCGAACAATGTAAGTTGTCTTTCAGAAAAAAAAATTAATTCCGAAAAAGATAATAAGACACATTTATTTTTCAAAATAGTGATTTTTTTGGTTGCCTGCATAGTAAAATATATGTGTTTTTCTAAGCAAGTAAACTATGTCTGTAATATGCTTGATAATTAGGTGCACATCGGCCATTGGGATAACAAAGCGGAGACTGAAGTTACTTGGGAAACAATACAAACTTCCGAACCGGCCAGCTCTAGCGATAAGCTTGTTGATGTGACAACGGTAAATAGCATTTTCTTGTAAGTGTTAGGCAATAGTTCAGATTGGTCTGGTTCATCCGAACGCGCGAAACTTTCCGATTGCTATTGTTGGATCCACTCGTCATATTCATGTTTACGATGTTAAGAAAGTATCTCAAAAACCGCTTTTCTCGCTAACACTTGCCAGCACACTACGGGAATATGCACCTTCCATAGGAAAAGATGTCGGACCTTATAGCCGCGGAGTGTCGTGTAATGATAATGCCATCCTTATTGGTACGATATATAAATTTATAGTCACTTGAGATTATAATTTGTTGTTTTGAAGGAACACACACCGGCGAAATTGTGGTTATTATGTGCAATGGAGACTCCAATTTCACGAGCCGGAAAAATTTGAAGGTGTTATTGTTTTTCACATAGCTATGAGTTTTTGTAGTAACATTTTCCGCATTTGTATCCAAAAAACAAGTGAGAAACGATCCTCACGAGTCTCTTACAGGAACACAAATCCGCGGTCACTGATATTGCCACGTGTCGATATGATGAAATAACAGTGAGTGCGGATTCAACCGGAGAGTTGATCATTTGGCAGAAACCGGTGAAAGGAGTCAATTCTAGAGTGCTCACAAAGTTAGAATTTCAATTTAGCAATAAACGTGACAACTATTTTATTAGACAACCCATAAACGTTATCAACGTCCTCAGAAAGCAAGTTATTGTTGGCACCCTGAGAGGTCTTGTGCAGTACTATTCAGTTACTACAGGTGATTTGATGTGTGAGGTAAACACAATCATAGTTCAAACTAGCTTCACAAATGTGTTACTCGCAGATTAATGCTCACTCGAGACCAGTGAACAGCGTTTCCGTTGCTCCAGAAAGCGCGTATGTAATGACATCTTCTGAAGATGGCACTTTTATTGTGTCCAAACTTCACACACGAAAGCCACATGCGTATCAGGTGATTGGGGAAGACTATAACTTCAAGCAAATCATAACATCATTTCAGGTGGAGTACCGTTTTTCCGACAGCGACCCATACAGCATTATCATGGGAGCTCAGTTCACCAATGGTCGTGGAAGTGCCATTGCTGTTGCCACATTCGACAGTTCCGAGATTATCATGTACAAAATAATCAAGAAATCATCAGCTGCTGCCGCTTCCTCTTGAACTCTTTTCAGTTTTTTGAGTTTCGATTTTATTTTATTTCACATGCACAACTTCAAACATGGATACCTGCTTTTGATTTCAGAAATTTCTTCTAATATATTTTTTCAATCTTCATTATTTATTTCAATTCCCAATTCATTTATTCGCAACACTCCTTCTTTTTGTTCTGATGACTACTCTACCAACTTTGCTTTTTTCATTGCTGTGATGAACTTTTACTGAATGAACGATGAACCTGCATTTTTGAAAGTGAAATTGAAACTGTTCCAGTGTAAAATTATCCTGACAATGAAATCGAAGTTTCATTATTCTTCCTAAAGGCTGATGGTTATCGTTGCCAACAGTGAATGTTTCCTGAAACACTGGGTGTTTGTCATACTACCTTCTTTTATGCAGTCTCCTTCTTCTTCTTTTCCCTTTAAAACGCCATTTTATTGATTTTGCTGCCAAAACCTCTCTTAGCCAACATAAAATATGTCAAAATTATGTTATGGGATAAAAAATCCGACACCAAATTGATAAAAATCAACAGTTTCCTATTTACAATGTCGAAATAACGCGAAAAACAAGTTAACAACACGATACGCAGTTGGTGGCCTAGAAACCTTCTCGCGTCCCTGCTCTCTCTTCCGCCGTCGCTCGCCTCGCCGAACAAAACGTGGATTCTGTTTTATCGTATTCATCTCATTTGCTTATTGCGCCTTTCCAATATTTTCCAGGATTTCCCTAAGAAAACAGACATATCCTCTTAAATAATCGTTTTAAATTCCAGATGAATGTCAACTGGAAAGAGGCAATACTTCAAGCGCAGAAAAAAATCGATCAAGTGCTAGACATTCGGCCTGAAACATTGGAGGATGATAAGTTGGAAACGGAAAAACCGGAAGAATTGAGCAATGAAGACTGTTCGTCTCCTTCGCAAAGCTCTGATCAGCTGGTAGATGATATTGTTATGTTAGAGCCAGTTTTGCCACGTGAGTTGTTGGATTTTTATGTGAAACCGTATCATTTTCAGCTTTTCTAAATAATCGATACATCGGGGATGATATTCAAACGATTATTTCATCTGATATTGAGCACTTGACTAGGTTAGTTATGTTTAATTAAATTTGCTCAATAAATTCAATTTTGAGAACTTTAAAAATGTTAATCTTTTTATAGAGCTTCGTCACGAACGGTGTCTCCGGAGCGGTTGAAACTACCATCAGAATTAGAGAGGGTAAGTTAAAGATATGGGAATCAGAAACTAATTATTTCAGGACATTTCGTCTCATCCAGCGAGTCCGGTACACACATCTGCTGCTAATTTAGAAGTGACATTACCGAATCCTGAGGACATCTTGAACCAAGCAATCTATGGTCTCCGAAGAGAATTAACAGAGTACAAAAAAGCCAATCAAATTTTGCAAGTCAGCCATGCTAACCTGGAACGAGAGCTGGAAGAGAATCGATTCACAATGAATGAGAAGCTTGTGAATATGCTGAATGAAGGTTCTATTTAGTTATTCCAATTTTTTATCAGTCATTGATTTCAGAAAGAGAAAACTCAAACCAGGAAATTTCACAGTTGAAACTCACATGTTCGCAAGCCATTGCAGAAAAATTGGAGATGGAAGAGAAATATCGAATAGTTGAGACTCAAGTAGCAGCAACAAAAAAATCTCTGAATTATCTTAAAAACCAGGTATGATTGGAGAAGAAATATGTTTTAAATTTTGAAGATCATCGGTTTTAGATGTCACACATTAAAAGAAATGTGACAGAATCAGGAAATTCGTTTGCATCCGATTTCGAATCGTTTGGAGCAGAAATTCGCCGCACATTGAACAACCAAGTGAAGCGGAAGAAAAGCGAATATCTCATGAACCAAGTTGCAAAGCACTCTTGTAACTGTGCAAAAGTAAATCAAGAAGATTCGAATACTCATATAAAGCAAGACGGGTCATCACAAACAGATTGGGAATACCACGGGAACCAAGTAGACTTTTACAAAAAAGAAAAATGCCTAATTGATTATTCTTCAGGACACTCACGAACTGAAGGAGAAGTCGAAGCAGACGGAAAACAGAAACAGTGGGAATGTGACTGATCTCCTTCAAATAATTGAGCAATTAGAAGTAGAGAAAAGGCAATTGCTTGCCCAAAAAAGAAGTGACAAGTACGCAATAGAGGTGAGAGTGCCATCTTTCAATGGAACTAATTCATTCAACAACAGAAGTGAAGCCATAACTGCCCAAAGAAATATTTTGAATAAAAGTTTTAGAAAATTTTTCTTACAGAAACTCAACGAGCAGCTGAATGAGACGCTGATAATGCACGGCGAAAAAATCGAACAGCTCGATGAAGTCATTGTCGATAACGAAGAATTGAAAAGCATTCTGAAACAACAAGCACTTGCTCTTACCATGTAAACATATATAATTTGATTTCTTCCAAATAGTGGCTACTTTTGAGTCATTCCGTGTGATTGTATAGTGTAATTTCGAATTTTTGATTGTATTCATTCATTTGCGATTATGATTAGATGAATAAAAATACTAACTTGTTTCGGAAAAGTGCTGATTAAATGAGTTGTTTCGACAGAGATTTAAAATTTAACATGGAATTAATGGACAGAAAAGAAAAAAAATGAGTTGGTTTCAAAAATTAAATTAATCTGAACTTGGTATCGATGGTCATAGTTGTTTTGGTTTCTCAGTTGTTTTCGGAGTGGTCCGATTGAAGAGAAGAGCGGCTCCGTGATGGCGACAAGCCCTGCTCATCGAGATGCTTCCTTGTCAAAAAGCCACTGAAAAAATGTGATGCATTCTCCCCAAAATATACTCAATACTCTCTAATTTGGATATGACTACTCACCGGATGTGGGCTTGAATTTTGGTGGCTGCCTCAGTGTCTTCCTTCTTCATTTTGTCGACGTGTTTACGAGTCAGAAATCCGCGGATTTCAGACTGAATCTTAGTGGCCGCTCTATCTTCTGGAGTATCCATCTCAATAGAATAACCTCCAACCGAATGACGCCTGAGAATGCTTTGAAGTTTTTGGACACAAAGATCTACTTACTTCTGATCTTTCTTATTGTCAGCAGAACCGAGTTTTTCTGACGAAGTAGTTCTGGCACTCATTCCGTACTTTTCAGGGTGAGCGCGCACCTTAAACAATATTGTGTCGAATGTAATTCGGTTTGTGAAGTAAGCGAACTTACCAAGTGACCCTTAAATGCAGCTTGGATTTTCGTGGCAGCACTGTCCATGGGACTAGCTGGACGCTCCATTTCGAGGAACTACAAATATCACTAAATAGAAATTTTCAGACAGAGAAAGGGAAAAACTAGGAAATAACAAATGTCTCGGAAAACAAGATGGGAAGCACGAAAAAAATTTGAACCACGAGGATAATATTTGGGAAGAAGGAACATGAGCAGCTTATGTCTAAAATTTTCGTACATTAACAAGAATTATTTACCTTTTTCTGGAGATCTGCTCGGAAGACCTCGTAAGCAGCTGGGTCCTTCAAGATGTTTCTGTTCTCTGCAAGAATAAAGTGGGTCATTTCCAAAATTTCTGACTGTAATTGCATACGCTCTTGCCCGGTGAAATGTTGAACATAAGCTATCAAGTTACACGAAGTTTTGTTTTCTTTTTTAAAGAAGCTAGAAATGTGTGTAGAAGCTTGTAATTGAGAAACACCTGTTTTTCTTGAATCTGCCTACCTCTGCGATGCTTCAGATACTCGTCAAAAAACATGTGACCAAATTCAGCTACATCTGCCGGCTGAGTACGAAGAACCTCACGCGCTAATGCCTCCAGAATTGGCCGAAGGTCGTGAGGAACGAAGCACTTGTTTCGAGGATCCATCGGCTTTAAAAATCATATCATGTAACAGTTTTTAAAACAAAAGACAGTGAGAAACAGCGGGACAAAGAATAACATTTAATGGGAAAAGTAGGTATTGAAAATGTAAAATGTTCCTAGCTGATAATCATTGAACACACACTGAAAACTCTCACGAAAAAATGAAACATAAATAAAAGGATTACCGTAAAGCCTGTATTAGAAGGTCCGGGGGGCACTTCAATTATAGGAGCTCTTCTATTTCAGGGGATCCTTTGATACAGGTTTAACGGTACATGTTTTTTGAACCACTAGAGAAATCACATTCAGACAAGAAAGTAGCATGTTTTTTTACTCGCAGATGAAACATTCCAGGCTTCATTAAAAAAATGTTAAAAACTAACACTACAAGAATTTTATGTCATGAAATCGGTTTCCTGTGAAAATAAAACATCTTATTATTGTAGTGATTTTTAAAATACTACTGCTTTCTAAAATAAAAATTTGAGACGGATAACTTGACGCTAGGAGTTGGCTACTAACTGCTATACAAATTCAATGTGAATGCGATGAAATAAGGGTGCCGTGTGAGGTAGCGGGAAAAAAAAGGCGGTTTGAGCAGAGAGACGCTGAGGGAAATATATCGGCAAGAAATGTTGCTCTCGTTCTCACACGATCGAGGCTCTTCTCCGTTTCTGCCCGCCAATTTCTTCTCGTCGGACTCCATTGACTTTCTCTTTTGCCTCCTGCTTGGCTTCTTCGGCTTCTTCTTCTTCCTTCCTTCCTTCGCGTTCTCTCTCTCTCTCTCTCTCTCTCTCTCTCTCTCTCTCTCTCTCTCTCTCTCTTTCTCTCTCTCTTTGCCGTTTTATCGAAGAAAGCGCAAGAATCCTTCGGAGCAACCAAGCGACCTCATATGATTTCGATTTGAAATGGGAAAGCAGGAGGAAAGCCAGGAAGGGCATAAGAAAAAGAGGAGGACGTTTGAATAAATTCATATGGCTCAATAATTTTCCCGGAAGTATACGGAAACGTCTTACGTCAATTTAAGAAAAAATAGAGATGAGGCGATGGAAAAAAAAGCGAAGAGATATGAGAACAAATGTTTGAGTAGAATGGGAAACAACGGAGAGCGAGAGAATTAGGACAAAAAGATAAGCTTGCTATCAAAACTCTCATATTTCGAAAACTTCTTTTTTTTGAATTTCGGAGACTTGAGAAAAACACAAATAATGTAGGGGCAGAAAATTTATTTTTTCCGCCTATCCTCACAATGCACAGGCTCAATTATTCTCCAACTAACTCAATTTCAGTTTGCTGGACCCGCAATATTTCTCCACACAAATTTTCAATGCTTGTTTATCGGAATGCCAATTCTTTCCTCAATCTCGTTATTAATTTATGTCGCGAATTTTCACGCAATGTGCTTGAATATCTTACTCAAATATGAACATTTATTAAGTAAGAAATAATTTTTCAACACTGTTTTTTAAACTAGCCAACACGTTATTAATGTTGTTAAAACGACCCGAATATTTAACAACGTCATTCACAATAAACGATTTTCTCTGAAGATATGCAGTTGTTTGTGCTCACATGGTGCACGACCACAATGCGCTCAAACAATTATTTCTCGGACGATTCGTCGATCTTCGTTGCTGTCACTGTTGTCTAACGTTTCACTGGTTCCAAAACAGGATATAGAAGAGTCTAAAAACCACAAGTTAAACAGAAAATGTCTTTAAAATCTTACTTTTGAGTACGTCTGTATTTTCTTGAAGATAACAATCATTAGACACATCATACTCCATATTTGATCCCGGTTTGCCCGGTTTTTGTGAATTTTCAAGACTGAGATGATGGCTGGAACGTTTAAATGAATTTTTAACAAACATTGTGTACCCTACTTCAAAGAATTCGTTCCGTTTTCCGTTATCATGTAAGTGGAATTTTTTGTTTCCTCATAGTTGGCTGGTTTTTTCAACTCATCACCAGGCAACGAAGTAAGAACGATGGGTCTGTAAACTGGTTTTTTCTCAAATGCTAGATGAACTGAAAAGTTACGATAGCTTTGAAGTTTTGGGACTTGATCTTGTTTTGCAGCACACGAGGAAAAACACAATGACAGCAAGACTGATGAAAACGAAAAACACGAATGGAATGAAAACGTTAGTTTTCCAAGCTGATCCGGAGCCACTTGCTTAAATAAAAGGTTTCTTGAGTTGTTTGAGGTTATGTGCTTACAAATAGTTTTTGAAACAGGTGAACACTTGAGACCATTGGCGGTTGTGCAAAATCTCGCCTTATATTCTCTTCCAGACACGATATTTAGAATGGGGTTGCTCGAGGTATGGCAAATGCTGGTTCTCCAGATTCCATCAACAAACACGTATAGCAATGTGCAAGCATCGGATGGGAGTTTTGGCTGAAGTTTTGAAAATACAGTTGTTGACCACTCAAGTAGTGATTCGAAATTTTCTAATCAGAAAATAATAGTTTCTAAGTGGATGCCAGTGAGATTAATTTTCTAATTCGCGGCTTAACACATCTTTACAGTAAGAAGTATGTCTCTATGAAGAAATATATATTCTTGTCAGTTTCGCTTCATTTCATGACTTCGTGATTTTCAGTCACCCTTGTCAGATGTTTTCATTTACCAACCTCGACGTCAATTTTCTGTTCCCCAGAATCCAGAATAAGACGATGGGAGACATCATGTTTGGATCCTCAACTACGTCTTCAGTGGAAGCAATTAGAACTGGTGTGAATTCCGACTGTCCCTTCTCGCTAACAGCTTGAACACGCAAATTGTAAGTGGATAATGGGGTAAGTCCTGTGAAGTTGAAGACTGTCTTCGAAACAAGCGCGCCGTCAATCTAAAAATGGTGAGACTAGATCTTCGGTGTCTTCAGAATTTAAATATTACCTCATACTCTTGCTGCACCGCATGAATATCTAACCGAGAGACCGGTGCATTGTCATCGATTTCTCCAGAGTAGGGGTCAATTTTTCTGCTTTCCAAAACATACGACTGATTGAAACCTCCGTCAAATTGTGGTACCCAGCCGATCAAAACAGAGTTTGATGTTGCGGAAAGCTTCTGAAGATCTAATGGAAGTGCAGGAGGACTAGTCCTACGAAGTTCAATGACAACATCGTCTCCCCCATTTCCATTGGTTGCTTGGCACACATACTCTCCATAGTCGGACTCTTGTACACTTTCAATTTGGAGCATTTGTTCGTAATCATCTGGTTTTTGGAATGTGCTAACAGTATGAAAAGATAGCCTATCGTTTTCAAAAATTTCGGAGTCCTTAAACATCCAATGAAATTCTGGTTCTGGTCTTGCAGATACTTTGCATCTCAGAATCGCTTGTGAGCCAATATCCGCAGCCGCCAGGGATTTTTCAGGGAATCTGCGATTCAGGATAACTGGCTTATGAAGAATTCTGATGATGCTCCATGAGTTACTGTCCTTGTCATCTCTGTCAGATCCATTGTCAGCTACGCATGTGAAATTTCCTTTGTCTGACCACTTGAGCGGTCTCGAAAATGTGAGAGTTGACGTTGCAGTTTGAGTGCAAAAATCTTCTGGTAAGCATTTTGACTCAGTTGTCGCAGCAGATTTATAATAATTTTGCTTGATTGGAACTCCATCTTTCAACCAAGAAATTACTGGAGTTGGGTATCCTTGAGCCTCACACACCAACATTTTTCCTTGCTCGCCCGCAGAGAAAATTCTTTCAGTAGCGAGCGGACTAGATATTCTTGCATGCTCGATGACCTGTATTACTCACTTTGATTTCCGAAAACAGTTTTTTAAACATACCGTAATCATTATTATTGCTGGTTTTCCTTCTCCAAGATCATTATACGCTTTGCAGGAATAAACACCATTGTCAGACAGCTGAGCATTTCTGACTTCAAATGATTTATCGTTGTGACCTTCCAAACCGAAAATTCCACCAGATGATGGTGAAGCCCACTGAAATTTTCTCATTTGAATAGCAATTGTTAACACTAAACAAACCGTATATGATGAAGATGGGTTTCCCGCATCTTCTGCTTGACATATTAACTTTATTGTCTCGCCAACGTCCACACTCTGTCGAGAGCTGACAATCTGAGCTTGACCTGGTTTCCTCTTCACATCTACCAAAGTGGTGCCGGTTCCCATTCTCTGTTGTGATCCTGACTGTCCGTAAACTGTTAGAAAGTTTGTTGCCATACATGTATAATTTCCACTTTGAGATCTAAGAATGGAAATATGAAAGATTGAAAAATTATCTCACTTTGAAATTTTTTGAAAAATTATCTCACTTTGAAATTCCGTTGAGTGTAAGTCTTGAGCCGTTTTGCTTGAAACCATTTGGCCCAATCCATTTGATGTCAATCACATCTGGCACTGCACTGATTTCACATTGGACATCCACGTCTTCCATTTCGTTTGGACTGACAAATGGCTGAAAACATTTTGATCACAAATGGAAAATGTTTACAGTACTTACAGGTACAGTAATTTTTGGAGTATGCTGCACAACCAACTTCAACAAAGACGAACCTTCTCCAAGTTCATTGGTACCGCGGCATTCGAAGTCGCCATCCATTGAACGGTTTACATAAATTGGCCACACTTTACCTTGATATCTGTCACCAGATGAGATATGTTTCCATTCGTAACTATGGGCTGGTGGATTCGCAGCAGCGTTACAGGTCAAATTGACCAGTTCTCCTTCTTCTACTGACAAATGTGTGAGATTTTCCGTCGGTGTCACAAAAACAATCGGTTTGTAGAGAACGTTCAATTGAGAACTGCGGACTTGTTTTGTTTCTCCAGCGAGCATTGCTCTATTGGTGACATCGCATTGCACAGATTTTCCATCGTCTCTTGAAAACACTCGGAAGCTGAAAAGAGACAGAATAATGGTCAGAACGTGACATGAAAAACCATACTGTAGCAAGCTCTCTGTTGCTCCATCCCGATGTTGAGTTGTGAACAATGTTGAACTGGCGATAGTTTCGTTTGGCAGGGTCCAACTAAAATTTCATAATATTACAACGAATATTAAAATTGAAAAATTACGTAAAGGTAGGTTGAGGGCTCCCACCAACAGAAACACATTTGGCCGTCAAAAAGTCTCCTTCAATTACGCTCTCCACAGGCGTAGTGCTTATAATTGGGTCGCCAGGTGGAACTGAAATATGTGCTCAATTATGTGAGTAGCAATAAAACATGACACTGGCAGCAAATTTGAACGAAATTTGTTGGCGAAGATAAATGTTCAAATTTTAAAGAAGCACATACCGAGCACGACTATGGTAGCTAATGCCGAATATTGCATATCCGAGTCATCTGTAGCAATGACGTTACAATGATAGGTTCCTTCCACACTATTCTTTTCCACTTCACTGATTCGAAGGCTGTAGTTTCCTGTCGCAGCATCGTTCTCCAGAACAAACTTCGAGTGCTTTTTTATCAGCAATTTGTCATTTTTCGTGATCATTCTGTAAAAAACCATCATACGTATGATTATATTTTCAATGTGGAAGGCAGTCTTTCCATCAATTTGATTTCGATTATGATAACCTAAAATGAACTAAAGTCGTTCCAAAAATGTCTCCGAATAAGATTTTCCAGTTTTTGCAACGATATTACAAACTTTGATATGGATAGAACATTTTGGACATGATCTCACCTCAATTGTCCATTGTTGTAACGAGCCCAGTTGATTTCATATTTTTTCTCATCCAGGTACTCAGGCTTGACAGCACAAGGTATCAGAACTCCCTCACTACCCTCTTTCACATAGTATGGATCTGTGCTGGGCTCCACGAGAAAAACATCAGATGAAACTGAAAATAAAAGTGATAATATTATAGTTCTATTAGTGGAAAAACAAATTTACCTGCTTTGTCAAAGAGCGCTAATAGGAGAAATATTAATAATCTTTTTTCCGTCATCTGGTTGGTAGAATTCCACTGAAAACTTTTTTGATAACACTGGTGAACAATGTTCAGAGCAATATGCGTCAAGAAATTATAGTATGGAGAAGTAGAACTGGAAAGAAATAAAGAGTATCATACCGTTTTCATGATGAACCAGTTCAGATGAATTTTTAACAAAAAAAAAATGAAAAAATGAAAAAATGCACACGGGAAGCATTCGAGTCTTCAAAAGGAAACGTATTACGCCTCAGTGCTCCTATCTCAGTTCCTATATGCGTTTCAACAAATTTTAGTTTTTCAAGAACCACACCTTCATAAGAAAAAACCTAACAAAAAATTAGTGACCAACAAGACAAATCAAGATGCGGAAAAAAAGAAAATAACCGATGAAACTGGTTGAATGTGGGGGTAAAAACGAGGGAAGAAAGATCGTGAAGATTAGTATTTAGTTCGGCAACAGCCCCCGCTACCAAGACTCCTAGCCGTAAGGAGGCAAAAGAAGTCGGGAAATGACACTTTGCGGGAAGTACGGGAAAAGGGAGAATATTTCAGAAAAGAAATAAGAATGAATTCGCTCAAATTTACAAGTCCTCAATTTGTCGTCACTTCATCTCATGTATGTCTATCGTCATCTATCAAAATGGGAACAATGCCAGAATATTGCTTTTGGAGGCTACCACCTCAACGTAACCACCATGTCCTGCGATTATTTTTCGGAAAGGTGGTGGAAAGGTAGGCGAAAAAAGAAAAGACGGAGAGGGGAACTGAATGTGGCTAATTATAATTAGACGTAATTACGGGTGCGACGCGGGAGGACTTAGAAACAAATATAATTGGCAGGGGTGGGCCAGAGGTGGTGAAAGGGGAACAGAAGAGCAGACATAGGGCGAACGATTCATTCGCACAGGCAAGCAGCACCAATTAAAAATTTGCTTGCTGAAGAGAAAAAGAAGCAAAGAGAACACATGTCTATAGTTTTTCTGTCGAAGGTGTCTTCAATTATCATATTGTCTGTTGTATGTCCGTTTCAGATTCATAACAACATTTTATTTTGTAAATAGGCGGTTAGCCTATGTTGTGTACGCTTTAGCGTCTTTTGTTTGATACATCAATTGGATCTAATTATCAGAAAATTATAGTTCAGTTGTGTTATTTGGAGACAAAAAAACTTTAAAAGGAGTTTCAAAATATATACGAGACTAGGATTTTCATGATTTTGAATTATTCGCATAAATTGTGGTAGATCGAAGAAAACGAAACACACATAATCACACACGTCTTCTTCTGATTTCATTCTCAATTTCATTAATGCACATAATCTAGAACAAAAGTGGATAGCATTATATAGAAATTTGAGCGTGCAGGAACGTATATTCAGGTCTCGAATCACACCTGCGCAACCACCCTAATCCCAACCTAATACGGGATTTCCCAACACCTGGATGTTTTTGCTCTGGCAAAAACGGTGATGAAACAAATTAGTCAAAAATAATAATAAACGAAACTTACGAAAAAAATTTTATGTTTTACAATACAATTATGATTTCTAAGAAAGGGTTCAGACAGTAAAATATGAAATCTTTAATAAAACAAAAAAAAAATAAATAACGCAAAAAAAATAAAGCAAAAAAAAATAAAGTAATAAAGCAAAAAAAAAAAATAATGTCTAGTTTTCTTCTTCCACCCACGAACGGAAAGTAAATTCTACGGTAGGCAAAGGGGGGGGGGACACAACGTAGCAACGAAGGCAAATAAGGTACGCTGACATGTGGAAGAGGGAGGATGGTAGGTAAAATGCTAAGAGACAACCTGCGCTCCCGGAGAGTGCAGGAGAAGCAAGAATAAATTTGACGAGAAAGACCTGTTGTTTTGATTGTTCGCTTCATCGTCATTGGCTATCCCCTCGTTGCTAGTGCGCGCGGGAACCCGAAAATATAGATAGTTTTTGGGTGAGAATCTTTATTTGACCAATACAATGCCGCGCCGAAGACGAAATTGCACTGTGTTTTTTAACAATTCCGAGTTTTTCTCAGAAAAACGGTGTATCAAACAACGATATATCGAGTTACACGGAAAATGTTCTACGGCAGTCCGGAACTGAGCATCTTTTATTGAGATTTCTGAAAACAAATGGTGGTCACTAACCCAAAGAAAACGACGAGGAAAAGCTTGCGTGAGTTTGCTCAGGAGATTAACTGATGGGCTGTATTGTCTCTTCAACATGTGAGAAGTGGTTTGAAATGGAACTAAAAACTGACTTTCGAGTGATGAATTATGTAAATGTATAGCTGTTATTCCAAGAAAACCACAAAAGTCACAAACAACTAACCGCTCAAAGCAAGTTAACTATACATAGACTTCAACGTAAATGTTTCTTACAGCGAAAAACTAAAACTAATGTGTCAGGAAAACAACAAATGACCATTATTAGTTATCTAAAAGTTGGTGGAACACCGGGTACACATTTCCTACAGGTCAATGCGCATATTTGCTCAGACCCTATCTCACTTGGCTGCGATTGCTCTTCACCGCCAGCTAAGGAGTTTTCGAACCACCGTGCGGAAACGCATATACATATAAATATGATGTAAATATGAAATATCTTAGTACTTTCAGTTCAGGCGATCTCAAGTCAATCAAAGTTTTATTTGGGGGAATGGTCAGGCATGTCCTGAAATAAAACTCAGTTTTGTCTCTATGCAATGCAAAAAGAAAAATAGGGCGATTGATGGTGATGATGATAATGTGGTGTGATTCCTCTGGGAGGCCCCATCTGCGTTGGAGCCCTTTTAGACATAAGCATGCATAAACTAGTTTTTGGGATAGAAAAAAAGGGGATCAAGTCGAGTTGAAAAATTGGTCGTCTTTTTTTCAAGAATACTACAAAAGTTTATTAAAGGGGGAAAACGTGGTGGAATCTGGAATGACAGACAGTTTTTTTTATTTTCAGAAGTTTTAAAACATCTGAAAAGTTCAACTTCATATGAAAATTTTCAGTGGCGGATCGGAAGTTCATAAAGTTATCAATTACCGCAACAACACTCTACTTTCATCAAGTTTCATGTTTCTCTTCAAACCTCATCTGTTATATTATCATAATGAACTTGTCAGTTCCATATCAATCTATCTGCGAACATATTAGAATCATTTTTTGTGTTCAGTGTTTCACAAACAATCAATCCTCACTTAGCAAGTACCTCTTTGAGAATGAACAATGTTATCACTATTTGAAAAAGTTCGTGTTTTCTCATCCCTCAAATCAATGAACCCGCTA
>NC_013491.2:251746-265057 GCF_000004555.2 Caenorhabditis briggsae | reverse complement strand
TGAAATTGAAAAAAATCCGGAAAAATTGCCACGTAGGAAAGGCGCCCGTTGCCGTGGCCTAGATTTCTCACTGAAAATCCTCGTCCCCCGGCGGCACCTTTTTTTGAATTTTCTTCCTTTTCAACGCCGTTTTTTGGGGATTTCGGATTTTTTTTGAATTTTTTCGCAATAATATTCGGAAAATAGATAACTTTTAACACATTTTAATGCAATAAAAATTTTTGGTCGGAGTCCCCCTTTAATGCCGCGCTCAAAGTAGACTCCAGGAACTGGAAAAAATTTTTCGAGGTCCGCTGTAAATTAACAAGAAAATTTCTTTTTTTGGACCTCGAATTGATGTCGAGGAAAAAAACACAGCTACAACGATGGAAATCGAAGTTTTGAGTCCATGGAAAACCTGGAAAAATTGACAGCTTTGGACGCAATTTCCAGTTCCTGGAGGCTACTTTGAACGCGGCATAATGAACTACAATGTGTTTTCGTTGTCAAATGACAAAAGTTATTTGCTTTAAGTTCTGGAACAATTATATAATACAAACTGATGCTGTAATAATACTTCGAATTAATAATACAAAAATAATACACAAATTTATAGGAAGTCAGATAAAGAATTATTTTAGAAATTAACAGAGGTTCTTAAATGTTTGACAGGTTTGTATTTTCTCATGCTGCATGTTAGTATATTTTCATTCGTTTAGTTAGTCATCATTGTCGAATTTTCATAACTGTATCGAAAAATACGGAAAGAAGAATTCTATGTGGATAATTCATTAGTAGTTTCGGTTTTTTATTATCTTCAAGTTAGAACTTAATATTAAACGCCAACCACACAATCACTAACAATATACACGCCTGCTGTCAAACTTCATCTCTCGCTGAATCTACCGTGAAAACTCTATTAGAAGGGCCCCTGTGATATAACGGCTTTTAAATAGAAATGCCTCTCTAATAGAAGGACTCACTTTAATAGAAGGACCCTCCTCCTTGGAATGATGAAAGGCCCGGCCCATCTAATACAGGTTTTATGGTAGCCCTCAGAGTTTTGTGAACCTTTTGATGAAGTGGGAACTTAAGGAAAAAAAATTTCCAAAAGAACTGAGACATTACTACCATAAAACGTGAAAAACGAGAGAAACTCGAACAACTAATACTTTGCCAATGTGTACGTTTTTTGCTTGCAATGGCTTTCAAAACGTCCAAACATTATCCCACTTTGGGACAACTTGAGAATACTGGTTGCTGGTAGTGCAAAAACGTAAACGTCAGTTCTCAGAAAAAAAATACCGGCTGAGTTCCAATTTCAATTAATCGAAAACTCACGATAGTAGCGTCGATGATCTCAAAACTGTGAATCAAACAATAAGCGGCTCTCGCTCCCCTCGGCCATCAGCGCGTTCGTTTGCTCGCGCGCGCAGGGCGCCTTAGTCCGTGAGAAGATTTAACCAGCAATCAAACAAAAACGGCAGGGTGGGAAATGGAGGCCGGTATTGGGAAAAAGGTAGTTGCGTAAAACAATGTGACCAGAGCTGATGAGCAAACACAAATGACCATACCCCTTCACCACTTCTTCTCGTTTTTCTTCAACCCAATTCTCCCCTCAAAACAATAAACACGCCTCCGATGCACGAATTGACTCTCAAAATGTGAACTGTGGATGACTCCCGAAAGCAGCTACCGTCAAATCATTCGCCTCTTAGCGGGTTCATTGATTTGAGGGATGAGAAAACACGAACTTTTTCAAATAGTGATAACATTGTTCATTCTCAAAGAGGTACTTGCTAAGTGAGGATTGATTGTTTGTGAAACACTGAACACAAAAAATGATTCTAATATGTTCGCAGATAGATTGATATGGAACTGACAAGTTCATTATGATAATATAACAGATGAGGTTTGAAGAGAAACATGAAACTTGATGAAAGTAGAGTGTTGTTGCGGTAATTGATAACTTTATGAACTTCCGATCCGCCACTGAAAATTTTCATATGAAGTTGAACTTTTCAGATGTTTTAAAACTTCTGAAAATAAAAAAAACTGTCTGTTATTCCAGATTCCACCACGTTTTTATTTTCAGCAATGCAGTGTTGCCTTTAATCATTTCCAGAAGTTCAAAAATATCTATTGTTGTGTGATTGTTGAGAGCATTTGTCATTTCTATAATAATTTTCTTTTTTTTTTTGAAATTGACACTGAGAAAAAATTAACCCGAACAAATTCTTAACGGAAATTTAATTATTTAAATGTTTGCGAAACACGTAATACATAATTTTTTGTTGTTTCCAAATCGTCGCTTATAAAATTGTTTGAAGGAGATGATATAACAACCATTTTCGGCTGTCAGCTTTGTGCACGCATAGCTCAGCGGGTAGCGCCGCTGTATTCCTGATTACTCATGAATATAACTTCCCGTGGGTATTCTCTTAGCAAAATTTCTAGAAAAAGTTTTTTTTTCAATGCCTACTAGAATATTCAAAATGGCCAGAAACATTTTTTTTCAACGAAATTATTTATTTTGAATATAATCTTTGTGGTTCAAAAATATAAAATATGACAAGCACATCGCGAATAGAATCACTTTTAATCAAATCTGAGCCCGTTTTCATTTCATTGTGTTTTTTTATTCCACAGAAGCTTGCAGCTCTTTCAAATATTGCGTGTCCTAATTTTGAATGTAGCTGAATTGTAACATAATACGTATGTCAATGTGTGAGAGCACGAGAAGGGGCGAGAGGGTGCAAGAAACGGCTCTTCTGGCTTCTTCCTATTGATTGAAAGTCTGCTCTCTCACACGCTAACACACTCGGCCTGCTTCCGTTCTGTTGGCTTTCTCATGTCGTCGTGCTTTGCTTTTTAACTCTGTAAGGAGTTCTTCTTGCCGAGAGCAATTAGTGAGTGAGCAGGGATCTATTTAGTTCATCGAACACTTTAAATGTAAAATTTTGCAGAGATTAGTTCTCAACGATGATCAGTGTCACCGTTGCTGCTCAAGGGAAACCAAAACGATTGTTTGGTAACAACTTCAGGGTATTTTGGTTATTAGATTTGTTGGACACTTTCAACTTTTCTTTATTTCAGGCATACGGAAGCGGGCGACTTTCAATTTGCGAACTTGAAAAAGACCCCAGTAGCTTAAAAGCTAACGAATCGTAAGTGAAAAGGAAACAAAGCAGTCATCAATGTTTTTTTTTCAGAAATCTTTCTACAACACGTTTCAAGCTTTATCTCTTCGTCAACAAGTTTTTCGAACTTCTCGCAACTATAATACACTATTGTCTTCCGTATTTCTTCAACCAAAAGAAAACATGGTACCATCAAAACAAAAAAGAGATGGTGGCTGTTATGCAACCCGTGGTTCAGGTTTGAAACGTTAAAACTAGAAGTGAGAAGTAATTTTTTCACTTATAGGATTTTGCATGCCCCATACTTCTCAACGTGTTTAGACATTTGGAAGTTGAGGATTTGTTGACTTGCAAACTGGTATGTTGGAAATGGAACACGACGATATGTGAAAATTATTCAGAACTTGCAACTACAAAAACTGACCAGGTACCATAAAGTGAAAGTAACTGCAACCAATTTTTATTAGATTCGAGTATTATTTGATGAAGGTGAAGTGGTTCTGTACCCAATCGACGAGAAAAAATGTCCAATACGGCATCCATTACCTCCACTACAAGTAGGCTTGACAAATCCAACATTGTATTACTCTCGTCCGAAATCAATGCACGTTGCGGCCGAAAATTTACTCAAAATCGCATCGTCGGTCGCACAGCCAAAAAACAAATTGATGCATGCGCCTTTAAATACCGTAACTCGGACGTTTTTTATTTTGGGCCCTATTTGGCTGTTTTTTTTCTATTTTACAAGAGAAATAAATTAAAGATTTATAAGAATTACACAAAATTAGACAGAAACAAGCGAAAAAATAAGAGAAATTTGAGAAAATTCGATAAATGTTGAGGTACTGTATTAAAGGCGCGTGCAATAATTTGAAAAATACAGTAAGGTTCTCACTGTGGGAGCTAAGCTCCGCCCACCGTTCTTTTTTCGGCCGCAACGTGCATTGATTTCGGACAAGAGTAATAACTCTTGTGTTCTCAGGTTTTGAGAAATCGTCTCCGTCACCTTACCACCCAATCATTATTTGTGCGTGGTTTGATTCCCGTCGAATCTGGTCCTGTTTTACGTCTACTCCTCAGTCTGAACTTGAAACCACAGCAAATGTATTTTATTTGGAGCAAGTTTTCGGTGGATTCTATATTTTTGGTACCTTCCTAATTTTAGACATAATTCAAAAACTGCTTTTTCTAGTTTGAGGATCTTGTCAAACAAAATGCTGAAACCGTGACCGACTTTGGGCTGGAAGAATGTTCTCCATCCCACTTGTTAACAGATCGTTTACTGTTTCCCATTTCCAAACGTAAAAATTGAAAGTTCCATCAATCTCGTAAAATATGTTATTCAAGGTATCACATCACTGCGTCTATGGAACAACGGAAAGGGTTCTCATTACGGTGTTACTGATGAAACACTGATTCGGATAAATGAGTATATTAAATCTCTAACATGTGTGTATCATATCATCCAATTCTTTTAGGGCAATTCTGCAAGGCTCGCCGGTGGAGACAATCGACTTGGGTACTTGTTTCGTGTCAAGTGAGGTTGTGTCATCACTTGTCAAAAGCTGGGAGCAAAACTCAAGGAGCGATTTAACCATCATGTTGAGCCACTGTTACCCGGTCAACAAGTGAGTAGTGTAGGCTTCCCACTTTTCGTTTATTTCACATCTCAATTTACTACAATTTCAGACCAGATGTAATTCGTCAATTGCAAGAAAGTAATATCATTTTGAAGAAAAATCGACAGCTACATTCCAAAAATCATATGCTAACTCTTGTCTGTTAATAAATCCGTGAAAACTGTGTTAACATACGTACATTAACTGATAAAATCCGGAAGCATTTATGATAGTTGTAAACCGGATACCTTCACAAGTCCATAGTGCAAAATAAACAAATATGACAATATAAAGCGAGTTGAATTAAAATTTCAATCATTCACAAGAAATCGATTTTTCAAACCAGAAGTAATTTGACAAGATGACAACAACGGCTTAACACGTGTTTTGATAGGCATTTAGGATTTGTGGGCACTGCTCCATCCACGGAAGTTCAAGTTGACGGTGGTACGTTGGAGCTCAGACGATTTGATGAGGTATGCAACGTCACCATCTCTTGACAAGCAAGTCGAGTTCAAACCAATCACGTCAATCGGCTGAAAATGTTTCGTCGTACATGATTGAAAAATATATAATTCGCCCATGCTGTATCAACAACTCACATCGATGAACTTCCTTGTCTCGAACAGTGACGTCTTCTGGACAGAATGAATGCGGAGACTGCCGTCGTTTCCAACCAACACCACAAACGACTCAAAATTGTTGGAGTCTAAAAATCGATCAATTTGCTTTCAATTTTTGCTGATTAACAACTACATGTTATCGATAACAGATAATGTTATTTTTATCCACTCACTCTTCTTATTGAGAATTCTCGCGACGATCCCGCCCTTAATCTTGATCCCTTCCAACGCAGTTATTTTATAACTCTCCCTTTTAGAGATCGGCTGACAGTTGTAAACTCTCAATTGCTCTTCAGTGATGATGACAATCTTGGTTGATGCTGAGAACTGGAAATAATCATTTATATAATAAAATGTTTACCCCATTTATACTCACGTATCCCTCTTCGTTCGTGATATCCACATTGATAACTGGCTGTTTATGAGCCATTCCAATTTTTTTCACGAATTCAGCTTTGAAAGTCATACGCAAACCGGCATCGTGTTCGTTGATAGCAAAGAAGTAAACACCACCTTCCTGAAGACCCACAGCAATGATATCATCGACATTCTTGTCATCGACAATCGGGAAGCGCATTGTTCGGATGCATGAGACTGTACCTTTGGAATCTGCAAATATTTGATTTTTAATGTTTCCAGATTACTTTACTTACTTTCGGCATAACAATCTAATGTCAAGGTACCTAATCCTTCTCCGACTTCGATTCCTCTTTCCATGTAACCTTCCTCGTCGAAATCATCAACTTTAGTGATTTGTTGATTGTGATGTCGGAGAGTTCCTTCATCAGAGTTCGACATCAAAGTGGTATCGGGAGTCTTCTTCTTACGACGGAAAGTCTTTCGAAGTGATTTCTTGAGACTCTTGAACCGTTGAAACTGAGTTTGAGTGACAATGCTTGTTTCTTCTGAAATACGCCGAAAATGTATTGTTACGTGCATTCGGCAAAACTCACGAAGCTCCTCGTTGAAAGAGTTGGAGTAGACGATATATCCGTGATTCACGTCCAACATCGCCACACCAAAGTTACTACCGACAGCAAGACAATGATACTTGTGCAGATACGCAATATCAGTGACTCTGTGACTTGAGTGCATTGAGAAGACGAGTCTGGAAATTACATGATTGACATCGAAGGAAGGCAATTTATCTGATGAAATGTTTTTGTGAAATAATCACTCAAAGTTTAAAAAAAAACTCACGGTAATGCACTGTCATTTTTTAATCGAATCTGATATCCAGCCTTGTATTCGAGCTCCGACTTTCTTGCCTTCAATAGTCTTCTCTTGCTGCTATCAGGAGGAGAATTGTTGCAACTAATCGGAATAGCTTCCCAGTTCGATAACTTTCTTGCATTGTCACAGAGCTCGTACATCAAAATGAAGCCTCCACGATTTGAAGCAATCACGAAACCCGACTTGGGATCAAAGTGTACTTTCGTCAAACACATTTCTTCATCATCGTCAAACGGATCGTAGAACCCGATTCTTTTAGCAGGCTTCTGTCTGAGTCCTTCTGGATCGGCCTGTAAAAGAAGGTTCGGACGTTCCTTTGTTGAAATACACCACTCACATTGAATGGAGAGCCATCGAACTCCAAAGATGTCTTGATTACCAGCAAAAGAAACATTCCAACTCCACCAGATGCCCAAATGCAAATGTTTCCGTTTGAATGACCAGACAAAACACCTGTCGATAGGCGGTCCGTTGATGGTTAGCTTCGTTAACAATTTTCTGCTGAAAGTATAGTGGCCACTTTCTTGTAGACATATTGTGAGCCTCCCAGTACGATTTGCTTGCCTGAGAAAGAATTGTACATTTTTCAAGAAAATAGAAACTCACTGCTTCTAAGCGATTCCAAACGTTTTCCTCGATTTCAATAGACTTTGCATGCGTAGTCGGAGTGCTATTGTTAATCGAAAGAAAATATTTGGGTTGCATCATGCTCAACGATTCCGTATCCAGATCAATTCCAATTATTTCACAGCTGGTGCAAATTAAAATGACACCGTTCTTTTTATTTTTCTCTAAAACATAACAGGATTCGCGTCCAGCTTGTATTCTACCTACCATAGCTCCCATCAACAGCGACGATCCCGACAATCTCGGAAGACAACTCAAACTTCTCGACCGCGTCTCCTCGAACTACTGTGACTAGGTCCCTGTCGTCGTACTTTCCAGAGCTCTTTCCGCCTTGATACACTAAAAAGTTATCTTTGTTTTTCCTGTAAAAGTTAATTTTGATTTTTCGTTCCACAATTTTCTAAAACTTACGAAACATCCGAACATACTCCAAAGTGTTTAATCTGGTGACAAGGATACGGGCCGGAATGGTACTGGCTGAATACGTTCACTTCGGTGCCGTTGATGTGACAGTCTTTTCCAACAGTGAACTCCCATTTCGTGTATAGGTTGTTGCATGAGATACCATAGGCGATGTTCTTTTTGTTTTCAGAACTCCAATGCAATTTCTGAAAAAAAAACAAGAATGAAGATTTGGTTGATCAGGTAGATACATTATCCCATTGTAAAAATTATCCAGGGAGTTCACCAAAACAAATGGTTTTTTGTGTGAGCCACTGAGAAATCTTGGTTTGGAAAAGCACACAGATGAACATATTTCAACGGTCCGCTCCGTATCATTATGTACTTCTCTCAAGCTGGAGTCCAGCTGGTGTTTCTATTTTCATTGGTTTTATAACGAAGCTTAGAGTATTCTATCGCTAACTTTTCATCACACTGACATTACCTCCCGGCATGCTGCCGACGAGGCCTTTTTAGTTTTTTCAAGGCGACGGAAGTTTTCATCTCGTCTGAGTAGTCATTTGAAAAGTGGTTACTAACATACCTGAATCGCCTCATCTTCAAAATTTTTCAAAGTAGTTTGCATCACGTATTGAGATTCATTGAAGACGCAGACGGTACCGTTCTCAAAAATGAGCATGATCACATTCGATTTCTCGGGAAAAGTTGTGATACTTGAGAGTTCTGTGTCGTTCGGAACCCATTTCTCATAGTCATCATTGTTGATCAACACTTCCAATTTCACTGTTTTGGATTTGATCCGATAGACGGTGTTGTTGATAGCTAAAAAAACACATTAAACTAAAATAAAACCGAACCTCACCAAAAATCAACGCATAAGCGTCTTCCGACAGCTTTTGGACGTGTGTACTCTGATTCCATTTGTGCTTTGTATTTTCGCCAAATCTGAACTCGTCCTTCGGTGTAATGACACCGTCTGAAAATAATACGTTTCAATTTGAAAGCGAATATTTTATTACCTTTCATATGTAATGGGATGATCACAGGCCCTCGACATAGTACTAGTGCAAAGTTTGTAGAGATGAGATAGATATGCTCGATTTTGATTCTTTCAGTGCTGGAACTTCCCACGTTGGTTGTCCATGAAGCACCGTTGTATCCGTAAAATGTGACATTTCCACTGCTAGTTCCAATAGCAACACATCCGGCGTAGTAATCAAAGGCAGCAATATCGCAAGGAAATCCTCCCCGATTACCCTGTAACATAATTTTTCGTGTTGTGAGAATCATTAGAAGAAAAACAACATTTCTGTTATAACTTTGGCACTATTCTGATTTCGTCACCGTAATTTAGCATTAGTGATACGCCTTCAAATGAGACGAAAATTCCAGCCGGCGTGAAAAGGCCTATAGAAGCTTTGTCGAAGGCAAAGGAAAATCTGAATAGACTTGCGCCCGCCGTTGAGTGTATTCGTCTCGTCTAAACAATTCATCTGCCTAATAAGGTATTTAGTAAGAAATCTTCCATTTTCCTGATTAAATTGTTTCAAATACTATCAAGACTATCCGCATTATTGTAAAACAACCACTGAAGTTCACGCGACTGTACTGTTCTGTCTGGACACTGATCGTTTCCGTTGATATATCTCGAAAAACAGAGTTTCTCTTGAAAATTTCCATGTTTGTCTTTTTTTTCAAAACAACTGACAGTTTTCAGAAGACATTAACATTTTCCAGCTGTTGAAACAGGAAAAAAACATTGAAAAATCATGTTTTCATTGGTTTTCTTACAAACGCACCTCATCAAAGACTGCAAACTGTTCAATGGCATGCTGCTCTGGCTCGTGTGTGAATTTCGATCGGATGTACCGTAGAATGCTATTCATAATTTCCCAATTTTGAGTGAACCAGCTGAAAAAAAAGTATGTTTCAATAAGTTCAAGTGGGATAAAGTGAGAAAATCTATCTTAAAAGAGTAGATAATGAGAGAGAGAGAGAGAACACCGGTGAACGGGAAGGGCCCGCGAGGGAAAACAGAGAAACAGAGCAAAAGGGAGGAATAATGAAGAGAGAGGAGACGACAGACACTGAACTCCCTTTTTGTGTGCGCGCGCACAGTCCGGTGCTGGGTCGAAGGCTAGAGATTGAGAGGAGAGCGGAAGGCTAGGTCATTTGAATGGATACCCGCAATATGAACCAAACCGCGGGAAGAATAGAGCGGACAGTGGGAGGAAGGTGAGACAGGCGAGTGTACACGCTAGTAATGAATAGACCTTACGGTGGAAGAAGAAGGGCAACTGGTGTGTTTCTGTGTATGTGTCTTTGAGTGCGCGGCGGTGTTGAAATAGAACAGCGGTGTTTGTGGATAGCATTCAAGGGGATTTTGAGAGGATCCATATAATTTTTGTTTTCAGAGGAGATTTTTTTTCGTGGATTTTTGCTATTTTTCCTCCCGAACAGGCAACTTCCGAGAAAGAATATTAAAAGACAGAAAGAAGCGGAATTTTTTGAAGTTTCTGCATCTCAATTTTACGATTTCACAAATTCAATATTCTTTAGAAGTTAGATTTTACTAGAAATATCTCAAATTGAAATTATTCCTAATAAAATTCAAAAGAAAATAATTTGACAGAAATAAATCCATTTCAGAAATAGAATTAATACTAAAAGATGTTACGTCATCCCCAAATTGCAACCAAAATTTTTAAAAGCATTTTCAGATACATATTTCTTTATAAAAACGTATATTCGAATGCAACAGAAAACAGAATGACAGAAACGGCATTGAGAGCTGGTTGTATACCATCCCACTTTGTCAAAAACTATCAATTCAATCGAAAAAATGTGATATTTGGAAAATTTTATTGCCTTCAGTGTTATAAATCTGTAGGCTTTATATGAAGAACACTTTTCTCGATTTCTTCATATAAAACATCTCTGACTAAAACTGAAAACAGAAGAGGGTAAACAAGCTCATTGAAAGATAGAAAGCAAAATTTACACGAATTATTGCTCGATTTTGGAGCACAAATATCTCGGCTCTCCGGACCATTTACAAAACCACAATTACAAAGGAACCAAAACACCTCACCTCAGATTTTGATGAAATTTTCAGGATGAGTAAATGATAGCCTATCTAGAAACCCCTAAAACCTTTAGAATCCGCACGGCAGCTTCAGCCGAATCATATTAGTTTCAGTACCAAACATCTCGTTTTCAGTACAAAAACAACGATTTTCAGAGTCGATTTTTTCTGCAACTAGAAAGGTTTCAGAATTTAAAATTTATTTTTCTTAATAGCTTTTTATACCACATTCACCAAAAAATATACTATGTTTTCTCCCCCCGCAAACTCGAGCTTTCAGTTTTTATCGAATTATAATTTCTTGAGTATTTTCATTTTGATAGTTACAAATCTGTTTTTCCAACATACACTTTTTGAACTGTTCTTGTTTCGGAAAATTCCAAAAACCATATTTCCAAGTTTCGAAATCATTTTTTCTAATATAAACGCTTCACATACTATTCTCCCAAAACGATGATGACTTTAAAGAGACTGAAAACGAATCTGCGACTAGTCAAACATAAAACATGATAACGATAGCAATTTTGTAATCACGCATCGTTGATAAAGTGAGCATTTTCACTTTTTTCTTCTTATTAGTTTTTCCCTTACCCAATTTTTTTCGACTTTCAGAATGTTGCTGGCGTTTCTTCTCTTGCTTGTTCCGCTAGCGGTAGATTCCAAGTTACCACCTTTTTTCCTGGGTAAAATCAATGGCCAGACTGTTTTGAAGTATGTTACAGTTTCGTCTCTCAGAATATGTATTTTCTTTAGCCATCATTTGAACAGACATCTTGTTACTGATGGCGCAAGTGTCTTCGATGACTACCCATACCTTCAAGTTCATAATTTCACCCAGAAGTTAGACCATTTTGACAGGTACAACACTAAAACATGGAACCAGGTATTTTCCAAGAACTATTCTGAAACTTACAAAAAATATTGATATTCAGAAATACTTCTACAACCCAAAATACTCAAGAAACAACTCAATCATTTTTCTTATGATTGGTGGAGAAGGTCCAGAGAACGGTCGTTGGGCCGCAAAACCAGAAGTTCAATATCTCCAATGGGCCTCCGAGTTTGGAGCTGATGTTTTCGACTTGGAGCATAGATTTTTCGGTGACAGTTGGCCAATCTCGTACTTTTGCGAAAATTGTAGCTAAAATCATTAAAAAATTTAAGAGACATGGAAACCAGCTCCCTGCAGTATCTTACTACTCAACAAGCTTTAGCAGATTTGGCATACTTCATTGAGTCAATGAACCAGAAATACGGTTTCAAAAATCCTCGTTGGGTAACTTTTGGAGGCAGCTATCCAGGATCATTGTCCGCTTGGTTCAGACAAAAATATCCAGAACTGACAGTCGGATCCGTGGCGAGTAGTGCTCCAGTTAACTTGAAGCTTGATTTCTATGGCAAGTGAGGTTTACTTTGTAGTGAACATAAAATATTCAGAGTACGCAATGGTCGTTGAGGATGATTTGAAGTTGACTGATCCCCAGTGCGCACCTGCTGTTCGCGATGCGTTCACTAAGATTCAACAAATGTCATTGACGGCCGAAGGGAGAAATTCGTTGAATACATATTTCAAGTACCTGACTTTTTTTCATGTTCAAATTACTCATTACGAAATGTTCAGCCTCCAACCACCCTTTGATGCGAAAACAACAAAACTCGATATCAATAATTTCTTCGGTAACCTCTTCAACACATTCCAAGGAATGACTCAGTATACTTATGACGGACAGGTAAGAGATACCACTATTAGTTTTCTCAATCAAAAAAGTTTCAGAGCAACAGCACGCATTCCGATAAAACTGTCAGAAAAATGTGTCAAATAATGACTAACGCCACTGAGCCTAATACTGTTAAGCGAGTTGAAAATCTGTTCTTATGGTTCAACCAAATGGAACCAGCTGGACCTGATCTCTCAGTTATGCCAAATAGCTATTGGGATGTTATCGCTCAAGTGGGAAGCGGAAATTTAACAGTTCTTGGGGAAGGCGGAGGTAAGATCTTTGGCATATCGGGTGTGAAACAGAACAAGTTTAGCGGCTGCTCGTGGATGGATGTGGTTGTGTTGTAACGAAATTGGCTTCTTGCAAACGACTAACCAAGGAAACAATGCTTTCGGAACTGGTGTTCCATTAAAGTACACAACAGTATTCGAAATTTGAAAAAAAGTATCTTTATAGTCTTTTCATCGACATGTGCACTGATATGTTTGGAGATTCCATGAAAATCAAACGGATTATGTCTGGCAACAAGCTGTCCCAAAACTATTATGGAGGAGCTGATTTTTATAACGTAACTTAAAAGAGGACTCCGACCAAAAATTTTTATTGCATTAAAATGTGTTAAAAGTTTTCTATTTCTCGAATAAACTGGCCTGAAATATAAAACGAATACATATGAAATGAAATATATGTTGAATTACCAGTGAGCAGACATCGAACCGATTTTTTGACCGAGAGAGAATATCGATATACTTCTCCAATTTTCAAGGAAAAGTAAACAAAACAGAAAATGTTTATCATGAATCCAGAGCCAGGCGTCACGAAAAGGTATTAACGAAGCCAGGGACCAAAGGGAAGGGCACAACGATACATCTGCAATGGAAC
>NC_013491.2:215286-251609 GCF_000004555.2 Caenorhabditis briggsae | reverse complement strand
GGTTTCTCACTGAAAATCCTCGTCCCCCGGCGGCACTTTTTTGAATTTTTTTCCTTTTCACGGCGTTTTTTGGGGATTTCGGATTTTCTTTGAATTTTTTCGCAATAATATTTCAAAAATAGATAAGTTTTAACACATTTTAATGCAAAAAAAATTTTTGGTCGGAGTCCCCCTTTAATTTCCTCAGGTGCATTTTCTATAGACGTTTTCAGGCTACAAATGTCGTACTTCCAAACGGTTCTTTAGACCCGTGGCACGCATTAGGTACCTACAAAACTAATGACAATCAAAATCTTCTCCCTTATCTCATCAATGGAACAGCCCACTGTGGAGACATGTATGCATCCTATGATGGCGAACCTGCTTCTCTTCCAGCTGCTCGTGCATTCATCAAGCAACATGTTCGCGAGTTCATTAGTAAGGACTGGATTCTTTTTCGTTGGAAAAATTGAATTAAAACTAATTTTCAGGATACAATCCAGCCGTAGATGGTCCAAAAGGTAGCGCTGCTTTCCAGTCTGTGTTCTTTGTGTTCTCACTTCTCGCTTTTTTGATTTTGCAGTAATTTTCATAAAGCGTGGAATGAAAGCTTTTCTTTTAGAATTTTTCTCAATGCATGTTATTTGCTACCGCATTCAAAGTATTTCAGAAACATTACATGTTATATTGCTCGAACATGTTTTGAATGTGCTTTATATAAATCCTTTCCCGCATAGTGTGCTTGTTGACAATCGACAAAAATCGACGAAAATCGACGAAAATCGCTGTCGATTTCATCGACTCTATCAAAAATCGACATTCGAAAAATCAACAAAAACCGACGTTTCAAAAGTCGATGAAAGTGAAAATCGACAAAAGTCGATTTTTGTCGATTTTGAATCGACTCAAAATTGACAAGACTCGACAAAAAATCGACAAAAACCGAATTTAATGTCCAAGAAGATTTCACGGCGGGTGACCTAGAAACAGAAATAACCTGATAATCATCTGTTGTGTTTTCTAGGCCATTTTGACACGGTGGCCAAACTTTTGCAAGTTGGGTTTTCTAGGCCACCACCTTTTTCTGGTCTATAAATGTCCTAACATGACTCAGGTGTGTTTTCTAAATCATTTTGAAGTGGTGGCCTAACTTCTGCAAATTTCGTTTTCTAAGCCACCACGAGTTGACCTAGAAATGACCAAAATTACCCTGTTGTGTTTTTAGGCCATTTTGACATGGTGGCCTAACTTTTGCAAGTTGAGTTTTCTAGGCCACCACGAGTTCAATTGAAACCCGAAAAGGTCGATTTTTCGGCGACTTTCGTCGACTTTTGTCGATTTTTGTCAATTTTTCGTCGATTTTCTGTCGATTTCAAGTCGACGCAAAATCGACAAAAGTCGATTCGTGTCGATTCTTGTCGATTTTCAAAGCGACAAAAATCGACAACGAAAAGTTCGATTTTCATAGACAAATAGCCTTGTTGAATTGTTAAATGTCGATAGTGTAAATTTCAAAGTTTACAAAATATCTCCGATTTTCGAGTCGACTCGGCACTCTATTCCTGCAAAGAAAAGGTTCTTAAATGTATGTTTTGTAACATTTTATAAAGTGTATTGTGAATTGCAATTACGGAAAGTTAGGATTTCACGTGTTTCGAACTGTCAGTCGTCCAATTTTCATCCTTTCCGCCCGCCGTGATAAAAAATAGTCTTCATTTATCCTTATTTCTCCATTCTATTTTCGCTTGTTCCACCTGATCTCAAGATATCATCTGTTTCGCCTTTTTCTTCTTTCCATTACACTCCGCTAGCCTCTTTCCGACGACTTATTGTGTTTAAAAGTGCAAGCGCGCTCTGTTGACAGAGAAACGAGACGCATGGAAACGTCGTATACACACAGCACACGCATATAATTTCACTTTTTCTTTTCTTTTTTTTTTGTTTCGCCAGGATGCGGACCTTTTTCCGCATTTCTCGCCGTTTTCTCGTCACTTTTCATGTCAGTTTCAGGTAGTAATGGATCCGCAACTGCCAATAGATGACAGCCGTGAAAGTTCTCCAAGAACGCGGTCGATATCCGCGCATTTTCCCCAACTAGCGACTGCGATACAAATGCCATATGCCGATGGAATTCACACGTTGTTTGAGGTAATTTTCTCAAACGAAAATTTGAATAAAAACATGAAATGGATTTCAGAACGCGATGAACAACGTCGAGTTTCAAAACCAATCATCATCATCAAGTAATCGAAATTTTGAAGAAAACCACGAATCGCCTGATCACTCTAGAATTGAAAGAGATATGCGTAAGTATTCCCACATCAAAAAATTTGATAGAAATACGGTTTTTATTGTTTTAAAAGAAGGCTTGAGAATTCGGACCTTTTTAGTACTCGATCAACATCATTTTCGCCATGGATTGGAACACATCCGAAATCGATTAGAAACACAACAAGGACAATCAGTAATCACATTTCTCAAAAATGTGCTTCCATTTCTTGCACTGTTTGTGGCAAAGCTAACCTATGATCATATGTACGACATTTTCCAATTTGGGGTTCTTTTTGTGGCGTTTTATTTGTCAAACCAAATCAACCAAAGAATTATGGAAGGAGGTTTATTTCAAAGAAATTGCTGAATTGTATTTGTTTGATTTCAGGATTCACGAACAAATTCTTCCAAATTATCTATTGCTTCGCATCGAGCATGATCACTGCTGTTTATCTCCAAAACTATTCGTTAGTGGATTTTGAGTTCTCAAACACTTTTGGATTAAATGTTTTGGTGAGTGTGAAGAAAATTGAGCTAATCAAAAACACTCCAAAAAATTTTTTCAGTATTTCATGAGCGGTGAATACAAAGAGTTGACAATGTCATCCACGTTTTACGGAGTCATCGTGACGGACACTTCATTCAAATTAATCACATTAATTCCAAAGTCATTGGTAAGCCTTGCAGATTTAGGAATATGCTTATTCAGATTGTTATTTTTAGATTTTGATCATTCCGTATGCCTACACATCTTCCTCTTTCAAGCGGAAATTGCTTCAAACAGTCGAGTATTGTTCGCAGGTACGACAGAATAATTTTTTCATCATATTGTTCCATTGCAGATGTATCGTTGTGCCCTTCCCTTTGGTCCCTGGCTTCGTTATTACCTTTTCGTGACGCCTGGCTCTGGATTCATGATAAACATTTTCTGTTTTGTTTACTTTTCCTTGAAAATTGGAGAAGTATATCGATATTCTCTCTCGGTCAAAAAATCGGTTCGCTGTCTGCTCACGGTAATTCAACATATATTTCATTTCATATGTATTCGTTTTATATTTCAGGTCAGTTCGTTCGGGACAGTGGTGAAGGTTCACGAGTTGGAGGAGCAGCAATGTACAGTTTGCCACGAAGACTTGACGTATCCGATCAGATTGGAGTGTTCGCATGTTTTCTGTAAAAGCTGTATTGAGACCTGGTTAGACCTGAAAATCACATGTCCTATGTGCCGGGCTGAAGTCATAAAAGATGTTGTGAGTTTATAACAATTTTCTGTTCTTACTGTATCTGTGGTATTCAGGATAACGACTGGAAGAATGGAGAAACTAGCAAATGGATCCGAGCCTTCTAATCTACTCTATGTATATGCGACTCCTTCTTTTTTTTCATTTCTCGAACCCGTTTGATAGGTTTTTGAACTAGTTTGTTCAAAGTTGGTGCCAATATGTCAAACAACATTGAAATGTATCATGGTGTTGTTGTTTGTGAATTCGGGTTAATCAATATTTCGTCATTCTATATATGCGAGTGTAACTAATTTCCAAGGTTGTGTTCCTTTCTTAGATTAGATGCATAAAAATAAGCTTCTCGATTAACATTGAATTGTAATTTTATTAGGTATTTCTTGAAATATTCTTATAATCTTTGTGATATAATGGTTTTTTTGTGTTCACTTAAGCACGAATTTCAGGTAACATTTGTTCAGATCTTTATTTGAGTCTCAAAACTAAATAATTACATAAATATCCTTTTCTTACCAAGAAGTTTTCCTCTTCAAATTTCAATGATAATTCATTTGAGAAGATTGGCTTCTCAAAGACTAATTTTTGCGTCTAAAGCCCTTTTTGCTCTGAATTATTTCGAATCCAATTTCATGAATCATATGCCGCGTGAATTGAAAGCTCCCTCGGAGCACGCAGGCACACACGAGCACACGCCCACGTTACATTCTCTCCGTTTGGCTGCTCTCTCCGTTTTGTTATTACGAACTCCCTTCGATCGTCATGACAACGATGTGCCGCCACTCTTCACCTGCTCAGCAATACGAGATTGCTGTCCTCAACACACCTTTATTCTACTCGTGAACTACCGTCACCAGACTTGTTACAAGTTTTATCAATTCATTGAAAATCTCACCTGATGGCCCATATCAACCATGCCTACCTTGACACTTCAGGAGGTTTCAATGGTGCTGACGAGTCACAGAGCAGACGTTTGAACTCTTTGTCTCCAACGTTTTTCATAAGTCCCAAAACAACTGGTTTAGCCAGTCTATTCATACAAGTCGTTTTGATAATTGTCAGTGCGACCACCAGCATGTTCTTCTTCTATCATGTCGGAGGTTATGAGTACACACAGTGGAATGAAAATTCTACAATTCTGGAACCAATTAATCACAACAACAGAAATCCTTTGAAAGAATTCTTGGTTTCGACTATCACACCAAACGTGAGCGATTCACTGGTTTCAACTGTCAACCGCTCACTAGACTTCTCGGTGGCTCATTTTTTAGTAAGTTCGTGTAATAGATTTCATTGAGTTGTACGATTTTTGATCAAGTATAATTTATTTACTGCCTGTTTATTTGAACTCATTTCAGAACTACTTATGTTTTACCTTAGCTTATTCAGAACCTCCGTTAATATCTTTAAAACCTCTAACGTTTAATCTATGTTGGCTTTGGATTGATAACAATTTTCTCAAATTTTTTGTGAGGCCGTGATGAAATAACAAAAAAGTTCTTTGACGGATTAAGTCCTTCATACCAAAAGAAGCTCTATTTAACAGATTAACATATTTTTACAGTACAATGATAGTGACGTGGAAACTTACAAACTCATCCTGGAAACTGACAACGGACAAAGTATGGAAATTGAAAATGCATCTTTTGGAATTGAACAAGTTCCGATGACAAATTTTAACATTGGAGTAATACAAATAGAAACACTGAAATGTTATTCGTTTTCATTTTGCAGGACACTGATATTGACTGGTTGGAAGTGATTCGGATATCAACGCTTGTTTACGTTGTAATCTGCGCTTTTTGGGTGATATCGGGATTGTTGTTTATTTGTACGATCAAATGCGAAATTTTGGATACAGTCATTTTCAACACCACTGTACTCATCTTAGTTGTCCTGTTTCAGTTTGTTCATTCCGGTTTGATAGCGGCATTGATATTTTTACAGGTAAGTGCTTTTTTATCTACAATGGGTAATTGGAAAATAATTTCAGAGAGAAATGAGCTGGCGAACGCTTTTAATCACTATTATGTCTATTATTATCATTTTCTGTAGTGCAATTCTTGGATCAGCATGCATCAAGTTGAACTTTGGATGGATCAAGTACATTGATCACATGCACGGAACTAAGAAGGTTTATTTTTGTCTCAATACAT
This sequence comes from Caenorhabditis briggsae, assembly GCF_000004555.2. NCBI lineage: Eukaryota > Metazoa > Nematoda > Chromadorea > Rhabditida > Rhabditidae > Caenorhabditis > Caenorhabditis briggsae. The sequence goes on along the minus strand of NC_013491.2, from coordinate 245,965 downwards.
TTGTTGTTATATGCTTCTTATGTTTACAGTGTCACATGTTTTGCTGTGGAAGATCTAATGAGCCAATAGATAATGGTCATGCAGAACCTCGAGAGATACCAGTTAATGCTGGACAATATGAAAATGACGTCCCATTGGATCGTTTCGATGCATTTTAATTCTTGAACATTTCAAGAACATTTGATTCATTACCGATTTGACATGATTGACTGGACATATGACATATGACAATTTCGCTCATTCTCTGACATAGGAAGTTGTAAATAATACTTGGTGATGTGACAAGCGTTGTGAATAAAATGAGAAATAAAAGTAATGTTGTAAAATGAAAAATGTGAAAGACAAGGAACGAGAGAAATCTAGTATTTAAATTCTGGAGGAAGAGAAAAACAGATTTTCAAATAGACAATAGTATGATGTAAAGCAACAATTTGAGAACATTGATAGAAATGAACAAAAAACAATAATATGGAATATATAACAGGAAATATTGAGAACTCAAGAGTTTCAAAGTTGCAGGACACTTTGAAAATCTGTTGTTTCATCGATATAGTCTGGTGCAAATCCTCTGGTATCACAAATTGCGACTCGCATATTGTCGATTGCTATTGCGGCTCTGCTCTCCGATTTTTCGCTACTGTGAGCAACAAGATAGAACTGTAAAAATATCATCTTATATTCGGATAATGCTCTTGTTGGATCTTACATGAGTCGTCCCTGGCGGGAGTTGGATATGAACCGTGTTCCAGCGGTACGCATTTTTAGAAGTTACTGATCTCAGAATGGATGGACACTGTACAAATGATGACACGGTTCGCATGGGATTTGTATATCTCGATCCTTAAAACAAAACTCTAAATCGATCATAAGTTATAAAAAGTTACCAAGACACAACCGAATGGTTGTCATTTGAGACGGTCTAAAATATTGGAACAACAACACATTAAGACTTCTAGTTGCATTAAATTTCGGTGATTCCAGAATCGCTATGTCTCCAGCATCCAGAATAGCTGATACGAATTGTCCATTAGTTTGGGTTGCTCGAATATCAGTAGTGCCTGTTAATGGATAACCATAACCACGATTCCTCAAAGTCCATGGTTTCTTAGTAAGACCATGGTTCAAATAGTTGCATGCGGTGTCTGTAAAACCATTTTGAAAATCAGTGGTTGCTTTTCTGGTCACCATCAAAACTGCAATTTAGTAAGTCGCAGTAGTCGTCCTGTTTTGGTTCAGGTGTTGTGGTCCAGATGGTTTTTCTGTAATGAAATATACTCGTATGGCCTCGTTTGTAGGTCCGTATGTCTGGGTCCTAATTTGTAAACATTACCTCGGCTTCGGAGATTGTGTGAAAGCTTCCTCTGGGTAGACAGGCGCAAACGTTGTCAGCACTTTTCTACGAAAATATATTTAAGCATTATGGACGTTCGTAAAAGGACAATAATTGTTTGTAAAAAATACCAGAATCAACGTGACACTCGAATTTAAATAGAAAATATGGTTTCTGAGCAAGAAATATTGATAAAAAATTTTGGAGCAAACCTTTTTTTCGTAGTGCTGCTAGTAGTAGTTATCGGAGTAGTCGTTGTCTCTTCTTCTACTTCAACTATCTGTTCTTCGCTTTCAGGCTCAATTTTTGTCGTTGTCGTAGGTATTGTGGTTGATGGGGTCGGTGTTGTCAGTATTTTTCTTCTTCGTTCAGCAATTTTCGGTTCTATTGATTTCGGTGTAGTTCTCGACAATATTAATGGGGCTTGTGAAGTGGTAGTCGATATTGTTTTGTCGCATTTTCCGATATAAGCTATCTCGTCAATAACTAAAAAGCGATTTTTCAGCCCTATCTCCCATTGTGGTACTATATTCAACTGCAATGATTCTTATATTTACCAAACTGAGAAAAAAAAATTACGGTGAACTGCCCGATAATGTCTTTGTTGATTTCAAATACTGCTAATGTGTTTCGTTCATGTCTTGCTGATCTAGACTGCTCAACACAGTGTATAATATCATTATTGTCGCCTAAAAATAGATTATGGTGAATTTGCTCCATACGTGTTTAATTTCTCACCATAACCTAGTGCACACACTTGAAGAAGAATATCACCATTGGACCAGTAACGGAATAAAACTTTAGCATTTCCAGTTTGACAATTAATAGGATCACTTGACAACATTGCAGTGCCTTGTAGAACTAAACCTGCCGGAAAAGTTGGAAGTAGTGATATATCGGCAATCGAATCTTCCAGCGATGGAATCGCACCTGAAAATAGGGCATGTAGTAAGTTTGAGTAAAAAGAGTTGCAAAATCGGACACACCGCTCTCAATTATTGCCCATCTTCCAGCTTCCGGTCCCCATCGACAAGCGAATTCGTTGTTGAAATCACAGAGAAGTTGAGTTGAATCTTCAACCACTTCTCCAGATCTTCTATCTTTCAACGGACGAGTTTTGTTCCCAATAATTAGCAGATCGAACGGAACTTCAGTAGTTGTTTTAGAAATAGTTGGGTCAATGGTTGGAATGTGATCGGTTGTAATAGTAGCTGGTTCCTGAGTGGTGGTTGATGTAGTGGTGGTATTGGGGGTGGTAGTGGTGGTAGAGCTTGTTGTCAGTTCTTCTTCAACTTCTTTGATAACTTCTTCCACTATTTTAGGTTTTTTGGATGTGGACTGTTTGATAGTCCAGGGACGAATCCTTCGTGGTGGCGATGTAGTCTGAGATAAAACGTATGCCATCTTTATTTTTTTGAACATACCATAAAATCAGGTCTCCCTCGGATCATGTTCGATTCAGTAGATGCATCAGGGTGGCAAATTGAAGCATCATACCGTATATCATCCAAAACAATTACACCAGGATCAGAGCTTGGTTGAATCATGATCTGAATATAAGTTTTTTGTGGAAGAATGTTTCGTACTTCAATATACTCACCCGAAATGATTTTTGCAGCTCTGGTATTTTCAAAGAAACTTTACCGGGCATTATTGACGAATTCAGCATTCCGGTGCAGTTAAATTTTTCACCATGCGTGTCCGTCAAACATATTTCGATATCAGCATTTCCAATGACCCAATACGTGAAAGACAGCTCTGCATAACCAATCTGACATCGAATCTCATCAGTAACAAGCGCATCCACAGGGTTTCCGCGTGACTCAATTAAAGCGTAAGGTTCTCCTAGGAAGATATGCACAATAAAAAGAAGATGATAGTGAATACTAACTTGGTATCTGCATGGTGCCTGTAGCCGCTAACCATAATAAACTGTCTGGTTCACCTCGCGCAACTCTCCACCGGTCCACATGACTTCCAACCGATATCCATCTGAAAATTGTTTCAAAGTGAGAGGGCATCTCTCATCAAAACAACTTACCTGCAATTTGAGTTGAATGAGCAATCATAAGACAACTGCTCATAATTTGGGGAAAGAGGAGGTAAATCTGATGTTGTGACAAATAGGCCAAGGGCTACCTGAAACGTTAATGATATACAGTGCGCGTCATAAGTATATGCCCACCCCCTAACATGGCGGTTCCGGAGTAGCCAAAAATTTTCATAACAAACGGCTAATGCCATTCGATTCAGCATAGCTAAAAACCTAGAGTGACAGTTTTCCGTGACCATATCTCAAAAAACAGGCGTTTTGTGGAAGAAAACCGATTTTCATGCCGCGTCAAAAAGTATATGCCCACCCCGAAAAGGGGGAGACTACTGAAAATGCTGGGGTCATTTCATGTTTTTTGATCCTGGTATTTTTTTAAAGCTGACTTTTTTGCTGAGATGTCATTGGAGAAGATCAGATACCGACAGAGAAGAACTGGATTTTTCAGAATTTTCAGACAATTTTCCAAAAATCAACTTATTTCATTCCAGCATGGTTTTCGGTGTTTTAAAGTTTCAAAACACTGTCAATTCCATTTGAAATGCCACAGAAAGCTCATTTAACATATCTAGAGCAAGGAAAACTCAATATCCTGCCACCACTGGGATTGTCTCAATGCCTGCAGAATCAGAGGCTCCCCTGGTTACGTTGGGAATATCCCAAAAAACTCGGTAGTATGTCAAACTAGGGACAGACAACGATTTTCTAGAAAGGCTAGAAGTTGTATTGAGTGTAATACTTACTTACACCAATCATTCCGAGTCTCCACATCGGTTGTGATTTAGATTTGAATCGGGAGAGCACGCTTAGAAGGCATTGATTTTTTCGACCACAGTTAATCTGTATTAGTGATGTTTGGATAAACTGCAGCTGTTTTTTTTTGAATGAGAAAAACGCATTTTGGAGATGTAAGACAAAAATTGGGAGAAATATAGACTACGGTCTGATTGATAACTCGAGATGGTAGTTTGGTGCGTTGTAAACTGAAGAAACCAACTTTGACAGATTCCATTTGCCGGTTTTGTCGAGTTGGAGACCTCCCAACCCATATTCTGTTTTTCACATTTAATGGGCTACTTAGAAAGTCGTCACCTGTCCCTGGTTTCGCATACTATCGAGATTTTAAGGATATTCACAACGTAATCAAAGGAGGCTCTGATTCTGCAGACCTTCATGCATTGAGACAACCCTAGTGGTGGCAGTATATTAATTTTCCTTGCTCTAGATATTTTGAATGAGCTCTCTGTGGCATTTCAAATGGAATTGACAGTGTTTTGAAACTTTAAAACACCGAAAACCATGCTGGAATGGAATAAGTTGATTTTTGAAAAATTTTCTGAAAATTCTGAAAAATCCAGTTCTTCTCTGTCAGTACCTGACCTTCAACTATGACATCTCAGCAAAAAATCAGCTTTAAAAAAATACCAGGATCAAAAAACATGAAATGACCCCAGCATTTTCAGTAGTCTCCCCCTTTTCGGGGTGGGCATATACTTTTTGACGCGGCCTAAAAATCGGTTTTCTTCCAAAAAACGCCTGTTTTTTGAGATATGGTCACGGAAAACTGTCAGTGTAGGTTTTCAGCTATGTTGAATCGAATGGCATTAGCCGTTTGTTATGAAAATTCTCGGTTACTCCGGAACCGCCATGTTAGGGGGTGGGCATATACTTATGACGCGCTGAGTATTTAGCATCAATATAGAATTGTTAACTATTAGGTTTTTTCCTGAGGACGTAAAGTTCCGGTCCGTGTTAATGGTATAAATGAACTTATTAATTTTAATTTGAAAAATTTCTGGAAAATACACAAATTGTTTTTTTTTACGAGCTGCTCGTCTGAAATTTTGTAATTTTTAATAATGCTCTATAACTTTTTAACTTGTACTTGCAAATCAAGATGAGCGAATTTTTGAAATTTTGATGATGATATGCAAAAAATTTTTTTAAAAATTAGCCATAGTTACCTGTAGTATTTTGCTGACAATAGTATTCTGAGAGTGATTCGCCGCGAGCTGACTCATGACACATAGACTCACTACCACCTAGCGGCTCCTGAAACAAGAAATGAAAAGAAACTGAAAATAATATGTAACTTTTGAACCGTTGCGAGAAGTGCGAACAAGTTTAGGCGCAAACAAGAAACTTCGGTGTACGTAGTCGGAAGACGCGTAGGCGACTTGAAGGATTGACGCCGATGGTGAAGAGCGCAGGTAAGCGTAACTTTTATACCGGTATGCAAACATATATTCTCACAGATCTCCCAGAACATTACGGCTTTCTGTTAATCTTGCGAATAACGTTACGAGAGCATTGTTTATGTTGAAAGATGAACTGTAGTATGGGTTTGGTGCACTTTCTTTGAGAAACAATGTGAGCAGAGGTGGTGGAATAAAAGAAGATAATGTGAAACATTGAAAGAATGGCCAAGACTGGTATAAAAAGAAATGCATTAAGTTACAAAGAAAGTTGTAATGTTTACAATTCCTAATAAAGTTTTATTCATATGCTGTGTATAATATTCGCATAATTCAAGTTTTTTTTTGGTTTGTGAGAATAGACAATATATCCAGAAATGTACTTACACTACGATCATTATACACAAATGCAAAATATTATTAGATTATAAGACGTAAAAGGTTTTCAGAAATTGAAAAAATTGAGTTCGATCAGAGTCAAATGGAATTCGAATTGCGAAAATAAACTATTGACCCCCTGGCGGGTAGGGTGAAAACGACAAACGAACCGATTTAAGTGGATCAGTCAAGTGGATACGGTCAACCGAAAAAAGCACGAATTTCTACTCGAGATAGCCAATAAATCTCCAGATTCTACATTTTTATGATATGGGTATCGAAAAAAATTATCTCTAGAAAGGCAATTAAAATAATTTTTCTGAAATTTGTCGAAAAAAAAATTCGAATTCTCAAATTGACTCGAATTAAAAACGAATGAAATAACACTTTGAGTTTGTAGAATACTGCAGGTCGGCGGTGTCATATTCACAACAGAAAAACCAGAAAAATATATGCAGAAGCCGTCACGAGTAGTTGCCTTTCTCCGAAACTTTGTTTCTTCACCATGTATACCTTTTGAAAAGTGCCCAAAACTTAAGCAAACACATGATCAAAGCTCAAAACTAGAACCCGCATTCGAAATATGTTATTATTGTTATTATGGTGTGAAAATAAATCGGAGAAGGTAAAATAACAAAAAGGTAAATATAATGGGATTCGCAAACAGCGTTACAGAAAAAGGGGCCGTTGCTCTCACAACAAAAAATAACATCTCACGAAGCGCCACTTGTATCTAAATAAACCGAGTGAGTTTTCCGAGTGAGATAGATGAGTTAAAGAGATTTTTTTGAATTACGGCGAGATTCTATTTCGTTGACAAATGGATACAATTTGAGAAAGGTTACAGTGTTAGGGTTGAACAAGTATTGCATTAAAAATAACAATGAGGGAGTTTCCTTTTTTTGCAACGATTATTCAAAAACATTCTTCAAACTCCTAATGCCAAACTAAAACTTGGATAAAACACTTTGTGAGGAGCTAATTGATCAATCGAGAATCAGATAGCGAGAAATGAAAAAACGAAAAGAGAATGAGAAACGGGGTGGCGGCAGAACAGGCGATAACTGGATATCTAATGCTTTTCAATTGTCGAAGAAGATGACGAAGAAGACATCCTGCGACGCAAGATAGCTGTTAATCTCCTTTTTCACTTTTTTGATGGCGTTTGGTAAAATGCCATAAGCGGAAGCTTGTATGGTCTTTTCTCCTTACAAAAAGTAAACCATCCGCTGAAAAATATAGTCATTCTTTCAAGTTTTTATTTAGTATGAAACACAAAAATATGATTGCAATATAGGAAAAAACTATCACATCAAAAATGACACATTAGACCACTAGGAAAGTGCATATTCGGCCAAAAAATTATTAATTTCGTATATTAAAAAGCATAATCGGCAATTTTTTTGAACATCTTTTTGAATTGAGAAACCTGAAAACTATTATTTTCAAACATAACAAACTGTATTCCACAAATACCTTATTTTCGCTGAATAATTTAGCTACTGTCATTTCCAACAAGTTTCCTACTCTTCTTAGCCTTCTAGTCGCTCCCAAAGGCAGCACCTTGCTATCCATGGTGGGGTGTACTTGCATGTATGAAACGTTCAGAGTGAGCACATGATGTTTTAAAGTTCCCAACTCAATCATGTTCAAACCTCAAACAAAACATTACTGTGAAAAAATAAAAAAATAAAAATTATATTCAGCAAAAGTAAGCTTTCTAATATATCAGTTACCTTCATTGCTTGTACTGAGAATGGCAACCTCTGGAGGGAAAGAGTTTGGTTTAAGTGTGATAAAGCCATGCATAACTCTAGTATCATCTGCAAACCACGAAGTACTTCTGCAAATATTCGTATTTAATTATATTATCTTTACTGCTACTAACGTAAAATTGAGAGATGGGGGCCCAAACATTGGAACATTTGCTGGAGCAATGTCGATAATTTCTTCATACTCAGTATCATATAAGTCCGTAGGGAAACGTAGTCCTTTCGAGGCCCTAGAGTGCCATTTTCCTAGAAAGAATTGCATAGGCTCCAAGGCAGGAGCCAATGGAATTTCCGGAGCAACATAGTTCACGTCCGGCGTGCACATTTTACAAGAAACTGCGCAATTGACATCGAAAAAGTTGGTTTGAGTCAGAATCGTATGACACTTGTCTTCCACTGCCCATCGATCACAACTTTTGTAGATGTTACGACACTTTCCTGAAAAAAAATTGTCACCACATATTCAGTTTGTTGTTTGGTGCAGTCATATTTTCTCTATTAAAGTTTCATATCATACTTTTTCCGTCCAAAACGTAGTAAAAAGGTTAGGGAGAATTTTTTTTAAAAGTGGCAAACAACAAAAATATCCTTGAATATTTTTTCATTTGGAATACTACAATTTCCTCTAGTAAACTAGCCCAAACTTCCTGAATTTCCAAATAAATACCGGTTTTCGAGAAGAGATATGTATATGAACGTATGTATGAACCCTCTGACTTTTTAAATAATAAATGCCATTTAGTTGAAAACAACACAATGAGAAAATCGGATGCCAATAATTAAAAAAAAACACTTTTGAAAAAAAAATTTTTAATCCTATCTTGACACATGTCACAATTACACGTTTTATCCGTGATAAAGTAAACCTATAATAAATACGATACAAATATTGAGTAACTTACTATGACAATATCTGCCCATCCATCCTTGAGAACATGTGCATGATAATTTTCCAGGTGTACATGTTCCTCCATTCAGACACGGATCATTTTGACATGTTTCCTCTGTGAACCTCTTGTAAACTAACTGTGTAGTTTTGGAGCCAACTGAAAATTAAGGACATATTAAAGTTTGCAGACGATTCAATTTTTTTGAATTCAATTTAATTAACCGTCAGTAGGTATTTATTTTGATCAGTGATCCATTATCATGATAAATAATAATCATATATAAGTTCCAAATTCAAAACATGATTAAAATTGCAAAAAGTCTATCATCAAGTGCAAATCAATGAACAACTTTCACAATCTTATGGAAGACGATATGTATAGAGAATTTCGTTTAATAGAAAGCTGATCCTGTAATTTCACTTTGAGATAGATAATTCTATTTTGGTGAGCTATGTTGAACAATTATCAATTGACAAAATATTTGTCATGAGAAGGCAAAAATTGAAAAAAATCATCTTAAATATCCCTTTCAAAAATCGAGATAATTCAGCTGATAGTGCAAAATTAGGACTGACGCTTTATCACAGAATTATAAACATCAATCATAAATCTTAAAGGCTTCTCTGAAAAAAACACACCTGCTGGTATTCTTAAAAATAAGCAAAGAAAGAGACACGTCAGGATACTAGTAATGTTCATCTGGTGGCGGCTTGTTGCGATCTGATGCGAAATCCAGATTCAGGATTTCCCCGCAAACGAAGAAACGTTAGTTGTATTGTATATGCAATGAACGTAGATGTTGACGACGGCCAACAGTCACGATCACACAGCGAATATGCCCACACAGATCCCCCTTTCCTTGTTCGGCGTTTTCCAACCGGCTCTACACCCCCTCCACCACACTTTGACGTTTCTCTTCTTCTTTATTCCTCTCCTACACCATACCACCTCGTCATCCCTGTGTTCCTCGTTCCGAACGATGACGATTCTGGCAAACTGGAATTCAATAATTCGAAAATGAAAACTAGGCCTCGGCGGTCTCCCGAGAAACGCGCTTTTCAATTGGGTTGATGTGTAATCAATCATAGTTCTATTATCTTTTTGAAATGATACATTGGACAAGCAACGAAACGAAACTGAGATATTGTTTCAGATACACAGTAGAAATAACTAATAAAAAATTATTATCTGAAAAAGGTGCAGATTGTTTGGCATAAAGTACTGATAAGTTATATTGTTGGTAGAACATACAATTCTGTCCAATGGAATATTAAAAACGTATTTTTTAAACGACTTTGACCATTTTCAGGAGTCTGGAGCTCGACTGTCAAGTTTCCGATCATTTTGAAAAATTTGGAAGGTGTAAAACAGACTGAGATTGAAAAGTATGCATTCACGGAATTAAGAAAATCCTAGTTATTTAGTTTTCAGTACATATCTTATTGATCGGTACTGTACGTCTTGCTGAAATATATTTGATGCGCTGGTTGTTGTTGTATTGAACAGTTTACAATACTACAAAAGTAATTGTACCTGAGCGTACCGTTTTGATTTTTAATTACAAATTGGGTTCCCATTTTCAAGTTTTCCTAAAACTATCATCATGTGAAATTTTATGACCACAAAGGAAGTAAAACCATTTGGATATAAAAACTCGATGTTTCAAGTTTTTTTTTCGAACATCAAAAATCCGGTTATTGCGCGAAACAAAAAAGGAAAAAGGACATGTTGCGTAACGGAACACCTCAGAGAAAGTGTAGGATTAGGAGAGACGATTTTGTAAATTTGATTTTTGTCTCCTATATCTTGGATGTATTTTAGTTATCTCTGATTTACAAACATTTGGCAACAACAGGTCGCAAAACCTTGAAAAGAAGAAACTGGCATCAGTGAGAGATCGAAGAAGTTATACTTCCTGTGTCTTATGTTTATTTGAAAGTTTATCAAAAAATAACGTTTCAGATCACGATTTCACAATTTTCAGTTATCATGATATCTGGTCGGGTTATTGTTGGACTGTTTGAACATTCTGACTCCAAATCTTCGCGGTTCTCGTTTGATGTTCGCCTACTTCCGTATGAATCACTAGTTTTTTCAAACAACATAGCATCCACAAAAATAATGAGCCTGAGAAAATTTATGTTTTGCAAAAGATCTGGGAGGCTTACCACCAAATCTCAACCAATGCTGCAAACAAAGTAACACCAATCAGGACAAATGCACTAGGCAGCAATATGCTGTGGTCCTCAGTATTTCGGGACCAATTGACAACAATGTAAATAAAAAACCCAGACAGCTCCACAATTGTCCACTACAAACTTGATCATAAAAATGTGAATTGAAAGAGATCAAACTAACCTGCCAAATTATGTGCACTATATACCAGTTCCGTTGCCTTCTTTTCCACACAGTCAATGTAAAAACTGAAATCTTCGAAAGTTCTAATTTTTGTCTTACATTGACTAAAAAACTTACGTATAACGCAAACTGACAACATCTCAAACGCAAAGTATCCCAGGGCAATTTCCGTACCATACCCCTCAAAGTTGATTGTAAAAAATGTTTTGCCATTATTGATCCAAAAATCAATCGCGATTGTGGAACAAAGAACTAAAACTAAGTTAAATTAGTTATTACCAATTTTCAGTACCTAGTGAAAATATTTCAACAGTGCATATAAGAGGAATGGCATCTCGAAGCGAAATGCAACCCAAACAGCATTTGTGTTTTGAGCAAGGTTTCAGGAAGAAGACCTGAAAAGTAAACGTTTTGAATGTTTTTACAATAAAATTTTTGGCTTTTTATGACAAGAGAAAAGGGGGCCCATGGGAAAAGGGGGGGGGGTGGGGCCCTAGGTGAAAAGGGGGGGGGGCCCAAGTAGAGAAATAATGCCTGAGTTGAGAATTACCGGTTTTTTCAAGTTTATTGACTGTTTCCATTAAAACTTTGAACTTTGAACACTTTTCATCATTTCTTAAAATTTTCAGTTGATATCATTTTTTGCACATTTTTGTTTACTTTTTTTGCTACTAAGCATGAATTAATCTAACATCAGCTGAAAAAGTATAAATCACGCAGTTATAATGGAAAATATAGTATTCTTCATGCAAAAAACCGGCCTAAACAGAAATTTTTTTAAATTATGATTTTTTGTGGAAACGAGCGCAAAGTACGGAATTTTCATAGAAACATATAAAAAACTTGAAAAATTGATATATCTTAACTTAGTCCACATTTTTACCTATGGGCCCCCTTTTCTCATGCCCCCCCCCCCCTTATCATAAAGAGCCAAATTTTTTTAAAGGGAGCAAATGTGTTTTTGTTCTTTTGTCGAAATTAAGCCTGAATTTTCAGAATATTCTTCTCAAGAAGAAGATAGTACAATTCCCATTGAAATGTAAAAAAATGCAGAACAATAATCGACTTGAAAAACTAAAACAAGGTGGGAGCAGCTAGATTTCGAGTGCGAACTGCAAATTTCTGTCCCATATGCGCCATTAAACAGGAATAGGAAAATAAGCAATATTCTCGTGAGCGTATTTACTTACCAAAACAGCTGGTGAGCGGTTTTGACATTTATTGTATGCTCTGTGAGGTGTGTTTTCTAGAGAATACGCTTGACGCCAGAGTAGGTGATTTGAACTATCTTTACCAGGTCGGTAATTCATTTCTTTAGATGATGGAGAAAAAAGAACAAAAATACTTCAGTGGAGATGTGTCACAAACACTCATGACATGAGTGCATTTGAGAACTATGTATGAAAACTAGATCAGTTTACGTTTTTGATGAGCAAATGATGTTTTTAGCATTTTCTAGACTAATTTCTGTCAGTAACTCACGCGAGATAACGAGAGAGCCGAAAGACGAATACTATTCCAAGCAGATGATGTTGACAGTCGAGATGTGCATGGGTCTCTGGGGGGCAATAACTGAAAAAGATGAGCGATGATTGGTGCTTTCTATGTGATCATGTCAAACTATGAAATCTATAAACTTCCGAATCACAACTCCTTGGGAGCAATAAAATTGATACAGTGTTGAATGGTTGAATGATTTTGAAGAGATATCAGAAGTAAGAAACGTTCAAATAAACTCCAAAAACATTCGCGAGTTCAAATTTCTTCATGATGCAATAAATTTTCGTTAAATTTCTTAAAATGAGTTTAAATCTTACATGGCTTGGCAAGAGTAGATCGTTTGCGCATTCCTTCAATTCTGGATAGTTGATGGATACCGACGAATTTCGAGATCCGGAAAACTGCTCAGTGGCCGAATCGTTGAAAGCATGTTGTATATAATTGGAGTTAGTGGATAATGTGAGAAATTGTTGGGATTTATGGGATATGTTGTCTGATTGATCCTTGGAAGCTCTCGAATTGTTACTAATGGGGAGCATCTGAAACGAAACTATTCGAAAAAAAGGGAATAAGAAAAACGTTAAGATAGGAAGAGTTAGAATTAATCTCACTAGTTAATTAAGTGTTGAAGACTTGGGTTTTGTTAAACACTTGGTTAAGAAAAGTTTTACTCTTGTTGGAACAGCATGTGACATCTCTATAGGTGAAATTGAAGAAAATTTAAGCAATGCTAGTTTTCAGGCATCCACCTTTTCATCGAAATGCTGTTTTTGATTTGAAGCGGAAAAACACTCATTCAATTTCCGCCTCCCTTTCTTGTGTTCTTTTCATCTACACAAATACGTTATTCACGAACTCAATTTCTAGAATTTCTTTTCATTCTTTTCAGAAAAACTCCAGTCAGGGTCTCTAGAAAAAAAAACGTGAATAGAGGGTATGGTGAAAAAAAAAACAAGAGAAGAAGTGGATGGAGACAAAATGCATAACATCTTCTAGAATTGGTAGCTTATGAAAAAATGGTTCGGATGAATGCACACAAAACAAAACACATATAGCGATTTATAAAATGATATAATTTTTAATCAACAAAATATCTGGTAGAGTCCTGAATTGGTAGACTTGGGTATTACGACAAGTTGTGGGAAAAAAGCAGAGAAGCTGAAAAAATTTATGGAGGCGTTGTTTTCTTCGCATAGAATATTAAATATCGTTCGGTAGTACTGTTGTTATTGTTCATGGTTGTGTCCGGTTTATAGCGCTCTGAAAAGTATTCGTCTTTATTTCCGGTCATTTATTGTGCTAATTGTATTCACCTTCATGAATTGGGAAGACTCATTTGAACCACATTGTGCTCAGTTAACCAATCCTGTATGACAATAACCATTCGAAAAATATCAATAGCAAACGTGAGATGCTCGTTGTTCATTTTTCACTCGATAGATTTAATGCTCGATAAACATATTCTCTGGAGCCCAATCACATTGAAAACAAACATATAATCGTATTCCCATGTGCGAAAAAGAAAATGATCTTGAAACCAAATGTTATGTGAATGTTCACGTTTGTAAAATTATGTTCATTCTCATTAAATAGTTATAAATGAATGAACAAGGATTTCTGTGTTTTCCTTTGTAAAACTCGTTCAGTCAATTGTCTTAACTTTTCACTGAACTTTAAAAGTACTATTGACGTGTTATTTCCATTTTTGCTTAGTCCCTTGAAACCATCACAATCGATGAGCAGACTCAGAAAGAAAACGCTTCTGCGTTTCACGCTATTTTTTTCAGCAAATTTAGGGCTAACTCGGTTAATTGTGTGTGGCAAATGGTGACTGCATGCATTTTCTTTCTCTTTCTCGCTATGCATTTCTCTCCCGACCATTGCTTCTTGCGTTTAGTTCTGATGAGGGAATGTCTCTTTTTTTCCAAATTTCTTCTTTCAATTTTCATTTAACTGATGGGTACTCGACGTGAAAACTGGCGAAAATCTTTTCTTATTTGTTTGAGTTCATTTACAAAACTACAAACTCTACAATGTTTCTATGCATATATACTTCGTTTGACTCATTGGAGTCGTCAATAACTATTCAAAATTTCGCTTGCTCAAATAAGCAATAAGTTTTGTACGGTCGTAATTTGGCTTAATTTGGATACCAAATTTTCGAAAAATTTCAAGACGCATTTTAAAGGAATGTTCCATTTCTTCTTTTCAAATAACAATGCGCAAATGATTGCTTTCACTTTTACCATTGAAATGCTCTTCTTTGTCTTGCCTTCACTCCGTTTTCCTTTGTTCTCTTTCATTCCAATAGTTTGACATCCTTTTTCGATTGAATCGTAAAACGTGGTAGTAGGAGGGCAATGGGAGTAGTAGCCATGTCGGGTGTGTTTGTGCTTCTCCTTTGTCGCCTAAGCAGCAACAGAAGGAGAAAAAAATTCATTCGCATTCCATATTAGCATGGCAGGACACATTAATTGAAAGTAAACGAGATGCGAGAAAACGAAAGACGACATTCGAGTGGTGAGCTTAGAAAGGAGATGAAGAAAACCTGCATTTTGTCAGTGTCTGAGTGTATATATGTGCGTGTCGCTACTTCTGCTTCTTCTTCTTATTCTTAGTTTGCCCACAGCGAAGAACCAAAGAGGAGGAAAAAAGTATCACATGATTCAAATCTCTTCTAACTCGCATATGTAAGCTTGATATATGGGGCCCGGAAGACCAGGTCTTTTTTTATTAATTTCCAATTATTTTTTATCGCGGCAGTAGTACTATTGCTCAGTGCATCGTATTGAGTTACTGTACCTTTTTTAACTTCCAGAAACAAATAGTATCATTCAAGTTCTGGATTGAAAAAAAAAACTTCGGTTACAATACACATGAACAGCTAGCAGAAGAAATGCCAATTTCAAGAAGAAAATTGCCTTCATTTCTACACATCTGAGCGCAAACGCCTTTGACCTCAATGATGTCAAGAAAAAGTTTAAATTAACAAAGTGTCCTTCTCCTTTCATCATCGAATTTTCCACCTAAAAAGGAAGCCGAAAGATCTTTATTCCTGACGTCAGTGGGAAAATTTGTAGAAGATTTTTTTTCTTTCAGCTGGTAAACAACCGCCACTCCACTCACTCCATTTTCTTTTTTCAAGCTCATCTCATTCCACTAAGTGTTTATCGCATTTCCTCTGAATCTCGTTTATTGAGCACTGTCTGGGGAATTGGAATTATCCCCTTGTTAGCGTTTACACTCATCCACATATGATTAAACTAAGAAGTTCTGTTTGTAAGATAGATTTTTTTTAGGTTTTACTGATTAGCGTTAGATTGAAAAATACTTGTACAAAAAATGTGAAAAGCTTTAAAAAATTATTTCGAATGAATTTATGCCAAATTCTGTTTTCTGAGGGGTTTTCTTTGTTCTGCAAGCTTTATTTCCATATCAGCAATCATTTTTTTATTTAAAGGAGGCGAGACAGCAAAAATTTCGGGGCCAGTTCGGGGGACGAAATCGCGCCGCGCTTATGTAGACCATCGGTCGTCAGGCGCCTTTGCGCCCCCGTAGCTCCGCCGGTAACGGCGCTGTACCCCTGAGCTGCCTGTCATGAGTTCAACAGTCTGGCCTCCTTTAAAGGGTTGAAGACAAGCTCAAAAAACTTATCAAAATTTTTTTTTCAGTTTGTTTTTTTCGCTCACTGGAATGCAACACTTATTTTTCTATCTCTCTCATGCTCAAAATCATTTGAGCGCGATAAGTAGTTTCACTAGCTTTTCGTTGCCCGTTTCCTGACTTTATTCGCAAATGAAACGCGTGTATAAATTCAGTCCTTTTCAAAAAAACTAAAATTAGACTATTTTCCAGAATGGTATTGAGTTGAACAGATGGAGAGCTATCATAGTGGTCAGTTCGGCGAGCCAGACTCGTATCCGCACGAATACATTTCTAGCACTGTACAAAATGGATTGGCAGGGGTTAGTTTACTTCTTTGTGGACTGAAAGATGAAAAACGATATCAAACTGGTATAAAAACGGAAAGTTTTTATTAGTCTAATTTTTTCATTCAACTTTTCTGATTGGCCAGTTTTTTGCATAGTTGCAAAAAGCCGGGCCGGGCCGAAGGAGAAATTTTCTTGGCCCGCCTCCCACAGCTGAAAAAAGAATAGGATGTTTTTTACATTGGTTAACAAAATTGAAAAAAAAACTAGAAAGTAGTCAAACTATAGGTAGTTTTTATTTATATTTTTGAAAAAATTTATTCTTAGTTTGCCCACAGCGAATGTTTTTTGAAAAATCGAAATGTTTTTTGAAAAATTCAAAAAAGTCAGCGTCTGCACAAACGACGGGCCGGCCCGAGACTTGCAACTATCGTTTTTTGTAGTATGAAAATTTCAAAAATCAATAACATCTATGAGGCAAGATATGGAACAAATTTAACAAAAAAAAGGTTATACGGATTTATGATTTGCAATTTTCTAATTTTCTGGTGTGCTATCTGATATGTACATATGCAGAAAGTACCACTCTTTGAAATTTCTAGAAAAAATGCGTTTCGAAAAAAATACTGTAGATTTTGTATTGAAGTTTTTTTCAGAAGCTAATTTATATTGAATTCTTTTCAGGTTCCAATGTGGGCAATATGGTCCTTTGTTATTTGTGCAGTCTTGATAATTGCTGTCCTCCTGCTGGACTACTGTGTCATTCGGAGAAACGCATTAGGAAATACGTGCTGCACAAAGGCTCGTCAGAAACGAGGAACCATCAACGCCGCTCATCAGAAGAGATCGACAAACATGTTGCTTAATGTATGAAGAAAGATTTTTCGGAATTTGAAAAAAAAAAAATTACGTTAGTTTAACAGGAGCAATGTTTTTATTTTTGGTAATTACGCCTATCCTCCGAAATTTTATCATGATGTATTCTTGATATTCTTGTTAGCCAAAAAACCCGCATGTTTGTAGACTTTGGTTTTTTTTTTCAATTTACCCATATTACAACCAAACTTTTGTTACAATTTCGAATTCTTTGTTTTAATCGAGAAACTTCATTAATTTACTGAAAACTCATTTGCAGAAACTGAACCGTAACGTGGCACAATTGGACCAAGATGTATAAAAGTTCAAATGCTCAACGATTCGCAAATCATTGGCTCTCAGACATAATCAAATCAAAATGAAAATTAGAAATTCCCAACTTTTGCTTGTCGTCAAATTTTTCACAATGCAAAAAAATCAAAGATTCCAGTTCATGTTTTTTACATTGACAAACAGCTTTTTTGCTATAGACAAAATGTATAAATTATATTATTTGCTGTCATTTTTTTAATGAATAAATGTTCAGAATTCAAACGAAGAAACATAATGTGAAAGATCTAAATTATTGCGAATAGAACACAAACTATTCACGGTTTGTACTTAATTTTTGCCGCATTATTCTGCAATTCTTTATCGGTATCGATGATAACAATAATGTGACTATAAACCCTATGAAATTGGCAGGCAAATAATGCATGTTTGGATATTCCGGCAACTGATCTTATTGGCGTTTTCAACAAAATTGAAAAAAATCGTTTTAAATATAACTCTGGTCCGAAATCAACGTTACAAGCTGATGTCTCGTTAAATTTTTCTTAAAGGCACATGAGAAAATAATACCGTACATTGAACCTTTTTTTAAATAATATGTTTTATCCTCTATATTTTTTGACGATTTTCACAGTTTTTAAAGTATTTTTTTCAGATTAACATAGAAAAAAAACGAAGAAAATCGTCGGAAAATTCAGAAAATAAAAACGTAATACTTAGAATAAGCTGAAAGTACGGTAGTATTCGCTCTTGGGCCTTTAAGAAAAAATTTAACGAGATATCCGCTCTCAACGTTCATTGATTTCAGACAAGAGTAATAGATAGCTTTTTGAAAAACGTCTACACTTTCGAAATGATATTATTTCAGTACAGTACTGTCCTGAAATAGAATTTCAACAATTGACTTTTGAAGGACAAACAGTTCATGGCTGTCATTTTGCTGGAAGAAGCCCGTTTTATCTGGAATAGGCCTCTCTCTCTCTCTCTCTCTCTCTCTCTCTCTCTCTCTCTCTCTCTCTCTCTCTCTCTCTCTCTCTCTCTCTCTCTCTCTCTCTCTCTCTCTCTCTCTCTCTCTCTCTCTCTCTCTCTCTCTCTCTCTCTCTCTCTCTGACACAGGGTCACTCACTCGCACACAGACACAGGGTCACTCACTCGCATAGAGAGAGCGTCCCACTATGCGCTCACAAACGCTCACCGAGAAGAGGTTATTAACGTGGAGACGGAGACAGTGAAGGAGGTGGTGGGGGGAACAATTGACACTCACACAGACTGACGACTGCAGCCAACGGGTCACATCTGGCACTCATTTCTGTTTGTCTCATTTTTCTCTCTTGTTGATGACGCGCGGATGGCCGTCTGGTTGTGGCCGACGTGGCCTAACTTTTTCCATTTTTTCTATTCAACGTTTCTTGGATGTACGATGTTTCGGTTTTTGCATTATTCCTTCTTTGCGGGAGAAAAATACGTTCGACGAATTAACTTATTTTTTTCAGATGTCTTCTAACAGAGATCCACCTGATGGAGGAGGAACAGTCACTGAGACGCTTGTGAGTTTTTTGATATAAATATTTTTACGCTAAAACTTTCCATTCTTCCAGACAACATATGGCACAAATCTAATCTCAAACCGAAGTAGGCCAGAGGAAGAAAATCAAGTAGAAGAAGCCGAACTGAAATACGGAGCATCTCATGTTATTCACTTATTTGTTCCAGTTTCATTGTGTATGGCGCTTGTAGTTTTTACGATGAATACTATCACATTCTACAGTCAGAATAATGGAAGGCATTTGTAAGTTTTATCGAATTTTCACTTTATTAGTTTACCTGCATAAAATATATTAGTTTAATTTGAACAGTTCAGGCTTTACACTCCATTTGTCAAAGAGACCGACAGTATTGTGGAAAAAGGACTGATGTCGCTCGGAAATGCTCTTGTGATGCTTTGTGTTGTTGTTTTCATGACAGTTCTTCTCATCGTGTTCTACAAGTACAAATTTTACAAATTAATCCACGGCTGGTTGATAATCAGCAGTTTTCTGCTGCTATTCTTGTTCACAACAATTTATGTTCAGTATGTTCCCAATCAAATGTTCGTTATGACAAACAATTTGTTTTTCAGAGAAGTCCTCAAAAGCTTCGATGTGTCTCCGTCTGCAGTAACAATTTTGTTTGCACTTGGAAACTATGGAGTATTGGGTATGATGTGTATCCACTGGAAAGGCCCACTACGCTTGCAACAGTTTTACCTTATCACAATGTCAGCATTGATGGCTCTTGTATTCATCAAATACTTACCAGAATGGACAGTTTGGTTTGTGCTGTTTGTCATATCGGTCTGGGATCTTGTCGCTGTGCTCACTCCAAAAGGACCACTGAGATACTTGGTTGAAACGGCACAAGAAAGGAATGAACCAATTTTTCCAGCTCTCATATATTCATGTAAATTTTTATTTTTATGGTTCAGTAACAATTGTAGGAAAGCCAATACAAGGCCATTTTTTTGTGTCTCATCTGAATTTTCAGCTGGAGTCTTATATCCGTATGTGCTGGTCACCGCGCTCGAGAATCCAGAAGAGTCAAGAACCACTAGCGAACAACCAGCTACCACTGAAGGTGAGTATAGAACAGCGACGGTTACATAGAATGAATATATATGTTTTAGCCGCTCCATCTACATCTGCTGGCAACACTGGGTTTGCACCAGGACTGCAAAGTGATTCCAAACGAACAGCGGTGAAACGTATTCCTCAGAAAGTCCAAGTTGAGGAGGCTCCTCCAGCTGCTAGAAATCAGCCGCAAAATGTCAGGATTGAACGACGTACCCCTGCAGTACAATTAGAACATCTCAACTACCCTCGCCATGATGATTACCAGGAAGAAAGTAAGTTTCAGTCGAATTATGAATATGAAACTGAAATAATACTTCAACAGGAGGTGTCAAACTAGGACTCGGTGACTTCATCTTCTATTCTGTTCTTCTTGGCAAAGCGTCATCTTACTTTGACTGGAACACTACAATCGCTTGCTACGTTGCAATTCTCATAGGGTTGTGCTTCACTCTCGTTCTTCTTGCAGTCTTCAAGCGTGCTCTACCGGCTCTTCCAATTTCCATATTCTCCGGTTTGATTTTCTATTTCTGTACTCGTTGGATTATCACCCCATTTGTCACTTTTGTCTCCCAGAACAGTTTCCTATACTAGCATGTTTTCTGAGTCTCTGATAAGATCAAAATATTTATTTCTTGTATTCTTTGAACATTGTTGCATCATCAGCTTCTCCCCTTGATCTCGACTTCGCTTTTACATGTTTATTCCATAACAATCAAACGAAAAATGCTTCGATATAAAAGTTATTTATTATTATTATTGAACACTTTGGTTTAACATATTTTTTGACTAACCTTTGTCGACAGGTGCTTTATATTTCATATAATTTCTTAATCAAACGCACCTTATTGATTTCAGATGCTTGCTACAAGAAATATTTTAACACGGAATCGCATTATTATTTTTAGAAATATAGCTAGTGTAAGTGATCAAGCATCAAATATGGACATTGATGTTTTTCAGATTCAGATTAGGAAAAAAAGTGCTAGAAGTACTACCTACTTCGATTTGAATGAGTACATGAAAGTCATCAATGTCACATATAAAACGGGTGAAGCCATGGATCGATTTACTACCGTCGAGTCAAAATATGTGGTCTGTACTAATCATCAATACCATACCTATATATACTTCTGTAGGATATTGGGGACCCTGCCGGCACCAAAGGAACAGTGGTCACACTGTCAGGTTCTCCAGGAACTCATAACGATTTCAAATATATGAAATTATTGTTCGAGCAGAAAAAAATTCGCATGATAAGCACTAATTATCCGGGATCAGAGTTTGTAAGTGGTGGTCTACACAACAGCTACACGAATAAAGATCGGAACTCCTACATGAAAAGTTTGATGGAAAAATTGGAGTTGAAAAACGTCAATAAATTGGTGATTATGGGCCACTCGCGAGGTGGAGAGAACGCATTGCAGATGACCAGTGAGCTATCAGTAAGCTAGGGATTTGAAACGCCTGCAAAATCTGTTTTTTAAGGACGATAGCAATTGGCCGTTAGTAGGAGCAGTAATGATCAACTCTCCTGGGTTCGCTCCGCACAAAGGAATTAGTAAGAGGTTAACAAGAAAAAAAAATTTTTTTTAACAAAATTGGTTTAGAATGGGAGCTATCAACTTCATCATATCTTTGATCAAACGTCACAACCCAACAATCAACATGATCCTTCATCCAATTTTGCACTGGTGTACGTTAATTCGTCATGAAAATCGTAATGATTGATCTGTTTCAGTTTACAACGATGTTATTGGTCTTCGAGTGTCCCACGGTAAAGTTGCCGCTGCCGCCATTTTACCTATGCAAACGTTTGCCTTTGACGAACAAAAATTGAATATCGATGACTTGAAAAATAAGCCAAATGTACGAGTGTTCTACGGGTATGGCTCGAAAGATTTTCTTATCGATGAGCATCAATCAGAAGAAGTTGCCATGTATTTTTCGAATAAGAATCACTATATTATCAAAAACAAGGACGATGCAGAAAAAGCGAAACAAAAAATACAGGAAAATATCAAATCTGGAGACCAATTCATCACTGCCAACTTCACGAATGAAGGTCATTTTCTGCAGAAGACTTATCCAGAGTTCATTGTCGACGTAGTGAATGTGTTTTTCGATGCTGACACTGATAGAGAGAAATAGTATTTTTTTAATTACCATGTTTCTTGAAATACATCTCATCGTTATCAAAATAAATTATAACATTGTCTTTGTTTCTGACTATACGTTTAAAAAAAGTATACTCCTCAGATAAATCGATTTTTTAACACATTTGCTCATTTAGAAGTTTACTGAAACAGGAATTGAAATAGCTAAACTCATTCAAAGTTTAATATAAAAAGTTTCCGGTTTAATATAAAACTTTCATTGCAAATCACTGAAACTTCATCAAATATACAAAATATGACAAAGCGAAAAGTTCTGATAAGCGCAGGAAAATGCTTTTTGATCATCACGACAGTAACAATAAACAAGATATGAGATTCTAAAAAGTATGAAAGACTAGCCAACAGCAAACTGACTCAATGAATTCCATTCGTATAGTATTGGAATGAATCGTAAAACCGTGTTGTGTAACTATCTCGAGAACCTTCCACAAGAGTGTCGACCAGTTGCTGGAGTTGTTCATCAGTACTGCTGACATGGAATCGAGCCTCCAGTGCACGAACTGTTTCACGCCCAGCCCGAAAACACTGCATTTTGGATCCTGTAACACATCAGTTTTAGTAATCTCCTTCCTTGCTAAACTCACCAGCAGACATAACTTCAGCAAGTGAAACAATTCGACGATGGTGTTTTCTGGCAGCCATAAGCCCACGGAGCAGTAAACTTTTATAGTAGAGGAACATGTCGCTGTCTATTCCACCCATAACGTCAACTGTAACATAATTCAAATTGCTTTTCACTTCATTATGCCGATAAGATATCAGAAAGCGCTTTCACTTACTAATTTCTGTTGTCAACTTGAACGGAGCAGTCTCAAATCCCAAGTTTCTAGGCGATGATGATAGTAGAAAACCATAGTCGATATGAATCAAATGGCCTTCCATGTCCAGTAATATATTTCCATTGTGACGATCTTTCAGTTGCAAATAGTAACTAACCAAACTATATGCAGCAGTACTTTGAATGAAATTCTTTTGTGCACTGAAAAAAATAATCTGAACTAGAAGAAAACTTCAAACTTACTTCACATAAGTCTCGCTATTCACAGGTCCAAATACATTTTCAAAATGGTTTTTCAACGATGGGGTGGCGGTGTTCCCGTTTGTACGGAAAAGATTGGTGAGATGACATTTGATCTGATGAAGTGATAGAGTATCAAGAACCGGTTCGATGAGTCCCGCATCTGATCCGATGCACACAATTTTATAAGGCCTCAGATAAAGTGGAACGCCTTCCTCGCGCCATAATTCCTGGAATTTGTTGGGCGATTGTTAGAACTGATTATTTGCAAATTTACCTTAAATGTGAAAAGAAGTTGTTGAGCAAATGCTTCTTGTGATAAATCGTCGCCAGTTTTTACAATAACTGGAATCAAATCCCATTTTTGATGATTTTCGTAACGACTGGATTCTCGGATTCGCGATTTTTTCTCTGACCAAGGTTCAGCAAAAACAGCAATAGATGGATCTGTTGAATCGTGATAACTCTTGTTTTTCATCAATATATTATTGCTGGCGGAATGCTTCAGTTTTTGATTCAGAGAGGTTGCCGTTTTAATGTTACAATTAGAGTTATAGTGGGGTGAGGATCGAATGACTTCAGCGAAAAACACATATGGCACCTGAACACAAGAAACTATTGCAAAAAAAACTAAGCATGTTTCCTTCACCTTCTCCTTACTGTTTAATACCGCACTTTCGTTAACACAAAGATTGAAAATTGTGTTCTCAAAGTCAAATGGAATCCAAACCGAGCTTGGAAGCATGGAATTCAGCATGTTCATTTCAGAGTGTAATGCAATTGTTTTCTCCTGTTTTGAGCTGAACAAATGCTGCTCCGTCAGCTTCACACCAATGAAAACCAGTCTGCTGATAAAATTCAACTGATTGTTGAGAAGTTGAGATGTGACTGGGCCAAAACGAGGTTTTTCGTACAAATCAACGTCAGATGAAAGAGTCGAAGATGCATGATACGTCGAAATGCTCCCAGTGTTTCTCCCGTAATTGGATCCTGAAAATGATTCAAAATCGTTAAGAGAAGCGTTTGCCCGACTTCTGGATGAGCGAGTTTTGTGGTTTAACTTTGAATCATTTAATAAAGATAAATAACTAATAAACGCAATAAAAGTAGTATCCTATTTTCGAATACTTCATGTCTTTTTTAAGATATCACTTCAACTTTTGATACTCACCAACTGTCCAGTTTGTCTCTTCCAAACGGTCCAAAGATAAGATATTTAAACTTTCCGATGTGTTTGATGTTCCCAATGTGTTTGACCTGCTCAACAAGCTTTTCAGCATGAGCGCGTGATTTTCATATCTGTTCGGAATGTTTTTCGTGAAACAGTTGAGGAGCCAAATACAGAACACAGTGAACTGCGCATCGTTTTTGTGTCTGAAAATAAAAATTGGCTCCACAATTTCCACCGAAATATATCATACCTTTTTTCAATGTAAGCATGGGACACACTAGCCGCGTCTACTTTTGTAACGTAGAGATACATCAACTGAGGCAAGTAAAAATCCAAGTCTTTTTCGGGCAAATCGAAAAGCCGTTTTCCTGAAACAAAAAAGTTGAAGCCATAATTTCAGAGCGCGAATCATACTCACCAAGAAATGTCAAGCTAGGTTTATCTTGGATTGAGTTCATATACTCCACTGCCATTGAAGCGTCAAAACTATCTGAAGAAATCAGCCGCATTGTCCAACTTTGACGATCGTGCGTTGGTATTGTCTGAAATATAAGAGTGTGATTAAAAAAACAAGCAAATTCGATGTTTTCTCAGATTTTTTTCACACTTTTGTAATTATCAGGAATTTCTAGATGAAATTAGATGTCCAAATACATGTTTTCATTAGCTTCTTGAACTCACGACATTTTCTTTCTCAATTTCGATCTCTTTCCTTGTCTGGTTTTGTACTTCAATAGCGGCAATGGAGACTGAGCCATCTGTTGACCCTTCTTCGTGTGTCTCAACTATTTCATCTATATCTTTCAAACTCGGTTCTTTTACTGTATATTCCACGTCATCTTCTGATATCATTCTGAAACGAATTGGAACTTATTAGTTATGGAACAAAAATATAAGAAAAATTTGAGTAAGAAGAAAACGATAAGGAACGTGCGCGAATAAACTATATTCGTCACGCGCATAAGAAAACAGTGAGTTGAGGAGTGTTGCAAACGCGCCCCGCCGGACTGCACGCATAAGGCCATACACAACAGCACACTCAATGAGGCATGCAGGCGAGAGAACACCTCAAGAGAGAGGGTGCGAAAGAAAAATAAAAACACAGTAGTTGTTTATCGTTTCTTGTGACTATTTTTCTTCATTTTCTGTCAATCCAACTTATACAAAACATATTTTCTCTAAATGCCTTGCCTCCGGATTCTGGACTGTATCGATTTCTCGATGACCTATTTTTAAATTCCTGAGATGACCTTTTGTATTTGTTTTGTTTCTTGTGTCTTCCCCGTTCATTTGCTGCGCAAATTCATCGATTTATTCAAACCCGAGTTTCTTCCAGATTATTAAACGAGTACAACTTTCAAGGCTGCATAATATCATCAGTAAATGGAGAAATTCGGAGACTTCACGGAAGCTACACAGTTCACAAATGTGAGTTTCATAACAAATGCATGAAATTACTAACGAGTTGCTAATTTCAGGTTCAATATCTAGGATGTTCACAGCTGGTCAACAATGACAATGACAATGAAATGAAGGCACTAATGAAGGTGTGTTTTTACACACAGATAATTCCATTTCAACATTCTTTTTTACCAGGTGCTCGACGAGCAAAAAGGGGCCCAAACAGTTAATGTCACTCTAGTAGTTCCTCATAATATATCAGGAACAGTGAGGCGAGTTATTAGCACGGATAATGAAAAAATATGAAAGTTTTCAGGCTGATAGACGCACAAGAAAAAATTTTATCGTCGTTCTCATTAGTCAACATTCGATTCTGCATTCGAGGAGAAAACTCAACATGTCAAAATAACTGCTTTGGAATTTCATTCACGCAAAAGATTAACGTGTAAGCAATATTCTTAGTAATGAAAATCAGATTCTAAAATTTTTTCTTTTTTTAACGCGAGTTAATAATTTTATTTTCAGAGGAGAAAACAATCAGTCAGATGTTCTACACCAATGTCACGTTTTTCGAGCCAGCAAATCTGAAATTGCAGCCAAAGCGCTGTATTGCTTTTCCTACGCATTCTCTAATAAGAACGTGCCAGCAGTACCAAACCGAATGGAATTCTTGTTCGAGAGCATTTTGGAAATTAAAGAAAATGATGGAACAATGGAAAAGCCTAACTGGAAGTTGTGTCCGCAGCATAACGGGGTTTTCAAAGTGAGGAGAGACCGAGAGAAAAAAATTGTGGTGCAGTTAAAACAGGTGTGACTTTCTAAGCACTGAGAAGATTAACTTTTGCTCTTTTTCAGGTGGAAGGATTTTTGTTAAATATCAAAAAATGCTTTGGTATGCTACTAGCGGCTGGAAGAAACCTGAGACACTCAGACTTACAGCTACTTGAAATGCAGAGAAACGAGACAGGTTAGACTAGTTGAAAGCAATGGTAAGGCAGTCAATTTTCAGGCTCTGATTCAGCCGTCTTCCTGATTGAGGCCAATTGGGACCCGCGAGTACACATGTTTGAAGTGTTGAACACAGAGACGCCACGAGGTATGCATATGTTATATTGATTTCAATCAGACATAGCGTTCTATTACACACATAGACATGAATCACGCACCTTCTACTTGTGTGAATTACACACTAATTGATTTCAGACACAAGAGTGTTCATGACCGTTGCTGTGGATGTCATTGTTATGGAAATTAGCGAACCAATTCGATTCTCAATGGAGGCGATGTCACGAGTGTTTCATGAACATGAACGTTTCTATAAAACCCCACAAACAGTGGTGTCGGAAGAGTTCACATTGGTTTTAGAGGTAATAGAAAAATAAATATGCACAAAAACCAATAAATTGCATTGTGAGATAGATAATAGAGATAGAAGAAAACCTTACAAATCACGAGGCGGGGAAAAGAGCAGAGAATCAGACAGCAAAAGAAAACATTTGTCGCAATCTGTTCTCAGCTTCTCAATCACATTTGTTCTGGCTGGTTTTCTTGCGTTATTGATAGTTTTTCTCTCTTTCTCATTGTTTATTGTACAGTGCGTTTCAATATTATACGTCCACTCTTGTTTTTGGCCGTAACTTGAGAACCGGTTGAGATATCAATTAATTTTATTAAAATTGAATTCAGAGCAACAAATTACATCTAGAAAACCATTTTTGAGAAAAAATATTGAAAACTACTCGAGATACAGAGAAAAATCTGAAAATGTGACATTTGCAACCGTTTCAAAATTATACGTCCACTTCAAAGGTATGTCGATCTTGACCTTTGGCGGAGCCGGAAAAGCTTGAATTTAGTTTTGTTTTTTGCTGCCAATGTGAGAAACTTTTTTCATTATGCTTTTCCTTGTTTTTCTCCACTTTTCAACATGTCTCGTGGCCATTTGCTCACTGATGCTGAAAAAGCCTTCATCGACGCGTTCAAAACCTCTGGTTGGACCAACAGGGCTATCGCGAAACATCTAAATCGTTCCCACGATTGCATTAATCGTTTTGTATCGAACCGGACCCGCAACAATCAACCCAACAAGGCTGGACGTCCTCCAAAACTCAATTCAAGAGCCAAACGATCAATCGTTCGTGTGGCTTCAAACACCATGAAGTCTTGTAATGATATCAAAAAAGAGCTGAATCTTGGAGTGAGCAAGTGTACAATCTGGAGGGCTCTTAAGGATGATCCAAACATCAAAAGAGCAGTCATGCGCCCTGCTCCGAAGCTCACTGACAATCACAAAACTCGCCGTCTCGACTTCGCTCGAAAAAACATGGGAAC
The DNA here is from genome assembly GCF_000004555.2 of Caenorhabditis briggsae. NCBI lineage: Eukaryota > Metazoa > Nematoda > Chromadorea > Rhabditida > Rhabditidae > Caenorhabditis > Caenorhabditis briggsae. The sequence goes on along the minus strand of NC_013491.2, from coordinate 217,713 downwards.
CAACTGGGATAAGGTATTAAATTTAAAATTATCTATCCAAATTATCTTATCTTTTACAGGTAATTTTTTCGGACGAGAAAAAATTCAATCTTGATGGACCCGACGGATTCAAATCGTACTGGCACGACTTGCGGAAGGATCCAGCCGTTTTTGCCAAAAGGAATTTCGGGGGAGGCAGTTTGATGGTATGGGGAGCATTTGCTTCGGCTGGATACTTGGAGTTCGCTTTCACCACTTGTCGAATGAACTCCACAGACTACCAAGACGTTCTCCAGAACCACCTTATCCCGTTTCGTCGTCGATTCAGTCGCCGCCAGTTCATTTTTCAGCAAGATAATGCTGCAATCCATGTCAGCCGCTCCACTTTGGACTGGTTCCAATCGAAAAACATCGATGTCTTGCCATGGCCAGCTTGCTCTCCAGATCTGAATCCGATGGAAAATGTTTGGGGCGAGCTGGTTCGTCGTCTTTACCGCCATGGAAAGAAGTATGCTAGTATGGGAGAGCTTCGGGATGCGCTGATTGCTGAGTGGAGTCTGCTGGAGCAGGAGTTCAAGACTAAGAGCACCCAATACATCCAAAACCTTATCAAATCGATGCCAAATCGTCTCTTCGATGTCATTGCTGGTAAAGGTTCATCCACAAAGTATTGAAATATTTTTTATTCTCTATTTTAGCATTGATTCTGAGAGTGGACGTATAATTTTGAAACGGTTGCAAATGTCACATTTTCAGATTTTTCTCTGTATCTCGAGTAGTTTTCAATATTTTTTCTCAAAAATGGTTTTCTAGATGTAATTTGTTGCTCTGAATTCAATTTTAATAAAATTAGATTGATATCTCAACCGGTTCTCAAGTTACGGCCAAAAACAAGAGTGGACGTATAATATTGAAACGCACTGTATTGTCTAGACATATTGTTTCAAAAAATTGTTTGGAATAGACAAATCTCACGGCCCTTTGGGCAATACACGCTTGATTGCAAATCGTATCAGCAGAAAAAAAAACTCGTGAAATTGCAAACACAATCATAAAAAAAGTTATATTTTCAGAAAAACTTCGATCAGGCTGACCTTAACGACCGAAAGCTCACGTTTATATCCCTTGAGTCAGACAGTGAGAGGAAACGTTTGAAACAAAACTTGGGCAAAAGTCCGTCAAGAATGCCTACTCAACTATTGCATCCGACTGGTGATGATGAATCAGGCAGACCAACCCAAATGAACATGTAACCCAAATAAAATTTCAGATTGTGACGAGCCGTTGTTATCCGGATCAGGAAAAGTGTCTCAGGAATGTAAAGAGGAGCATCTCGAGCTGTGGAATCAGTTGATAAACAATTGGGATCAACAAAGTGATCGACCTGAAAGAATATCAGAGCTAGTGCTTGATGGAATACCAGACAAGCTTCGAGGACACGTTTGGCAGCTGCTGGCAAATGTGAAATTGTGAAGTTGTCAAAATTAGTTTTCATGTTTTAGGCTATCGACCAACCTGATCTCGTCGAAGAGTATCTTGATTTCTTGAACCAGCCTTGTCCATCAGAGCAAGTTATTATGAGAGACATTCACCGCACGTTCCCAGCACATGACTATTTCAAAGAATCTGGAGGAAAAGGCCAAGAGTCTTTATACAAAATTAGCAAAGTAAGTAATAAAAAATGATTTGATGAAATTTAATTGATTCAAGGTTTACTCATTGTATGACGAAGAAGTATCATATTGTCAAGGTTTGTCGTTTTTGGCGGCTAGTTTGTTGCTCCACATGCCAGAAGAACAAGCATTCTGTACGCTTGTCAAAATCATGTTTAATTATGGCTTGAGAGATTTGTTCAAGTTGGGCTTCGACAACCTGCATTTGCGTTTCTTTCAGCTCACAGCTTTATTGAAAGTGAGTTTTTATTCTCAGTGAGCTCAGAAATATTCTTAAAATTATAGGATTACATACCCGAACTGTCTATTCATTTGGAGCATATCGGCATTGAAACTCATATGTATGCATCTCAATGGTTTCTAACTCTTTTCACTGCCAAGTTTCCTTTGCAAATGGTGTTTTTCATTTTGGATCTGTTTCTGAGTCAGGTAAGTTTAAAGGTGGTGTACGGTGAAATTTTTTATTGCATCAAAATGTGCAGAAATGCATGTAGATTGACTTAAAAATAAAGAAAAGGTTCAAAAAAAATTCCTTCATCGAGAAAAACGCATCAAAAAATACGCTGAAAGCCCTTAGGGACGAGGTTTTTTCTAGGCCGCCCGGTGAGTAAAAGCGCGCGAATTCAAACTTTTAAAATTTTTTCGCTCGTTTTCACTTTTTTTTCGGTTTTTTCAAGATTTTTCAAGGTTTTTGTCAATTTTTCTTCCAGATACATCGGAAAATTTGAAGAAAACAGTGAACACGAGCGAAAAAATTTTTGATGCAATAAAAAAA
>NC_013491.2:213679-215277 GCF_000004555.2 Caenorhabditis briggsae | reverse complement strand
ANNNCACCCTTTTTTAACAAATGAGCATTTATCAAATTTTTCAAGTTTTTGACTACAGTATGAACAAAAAAAGTTTTTTTAGTCCTCTTTTCACTTTATCTGATTTTTCAGGGAATGAACACAATTTTCCACATTTCTCTCGCCTTGCTTCATGACGCAAAAACCGACTTGTTGCAGTTGGATTTTGAAGGAACTCTCAAGTATGCATCCAAATATGCATTCCTTACTTCATGTACAGCTTTCAGATATTTCCGTGTCTCTCTGCCTAGAAAGTATCGTACTGAAGCTGCAACCAAGTGTTTGATTCACAAAGCAGTCAAATTTCGACTGAACCACAGCAAACTGCAGGTTTATGAGAAAGAATATAACGTATCAAGGAACAAGAGCGAGAAAATGAAGATCCGGTTTTGAGAATGGAGGTGAGCTGTGAAATCTTCTGAAATTGACTTTGTTTTGACTTTGCAGAAAGAAATCGGCCGTCACCTAGCCAACACGCTACGACTAGAACGAGAAAATGACGATTTGGCTCACGAACTTGTCACTAGCAAGATTGAACTCCGTAAAAAATTGGATGTTGCCGAAGATCAAATTGAAACATCAGCCAACACTATCGAACGACTTACACGACAAAACCAAGATATTCTAGAAGAAAATAAGAATTTGTTGAGAGAATATGAGCAGATAAAAGAGATGTATAGACGAGATGTGTTGAGATTGGAGGAGAACGGTTCAAGAGCTGAGAAACTACTAGCAGAATATAAAAAATTGTTCTCGGAAAGAAGTAAACGTGCTGAAAGTGAAAGAGAGAACTTTGAGGTGCAGAAAAAGGCTATCATTGTAAGTGCTTCACTGGTTTATTTCTGAAAACGCTGTATTCCACTGTTATTTTTCAGGCCAGAATCTCTGAGTGTGACAAATGCTGGCCATCAGTTTGTGAATGGGAAAAAAATCGGAGCCCGGTTCACACCGCGTCCACACCCATCGGTCTCGACCTGTTGACAAAGTTGGAAGAAAGAGAGGATCATATCAAGTGACATTTTTCCATCAGTCACAATTCACCTTTAAATTTTTATAGGTCACTCGAAATAGACCTTGCTCAAACAAAATTGTCGTTGGTTGAAGCAGAGTGTCGGAACCAAGATCTCACTCATCAGCTAATGGCTCAGAGTGAAAGCGATGGCAAAAAGTGAGTTTTCAATTCTCTATCGAAGAAGAATAGTCTCCAGGGCACAGTCAACATTAATTGGTTTATACTCTTTCTTTCATCAACCTGAATGGCCCGGGACGTTTTGTAGCAAGATGTTTTGTAGTCGGACATTTTGTAACTATGTCACTTCGCAGCCTTTACGAGGTTAAATTATTATTTTTCTGTTGTTTCGTTGCTTTATTTTTCTGTTAATTTTCATTCAGGACAATTCTTAATGGGGTTCTTCATGTAGCGAAAATATGTATTGAAATGCATTTCCGCGCCCTCGAAATTGAATGCATTAGCGTCGCGAAATGTATTTCAAAGCATTTCGCGACATAACTGTAAATGCATTTCAATACATCGCGTGGCGAGATATTTTTTCTGGAAAAAAGGTAGGCGCTTTTAACAA
>NC_013491.2:161930-213620 GCF_000004555.2 Caenorhabditis briggsae | reverse complement strand
TCTTTCTTTCTATTTGTGTTTTTACCTCTCATATTTGTTATAGAGTTATTCATGTAGCGAAAATATGTATTGAAATGCATTTCCGCGCCCTCGAAATTCAATGCATGAGCGTCGCGAAACGTATTTCAAAGCATTTCGCGACATAACTGTAAATGCATTTCAATACATATTTTCGCTACATGAATAACCCCATAACAAATATGAGAGGTAAAAACACAAATAGAAAGAAAGAACCCAGAATTTCTACTCGTACTTGATGAATGGACGATTCTAAATATTCCTTCAGTACTTCTTTAAAAATTTAGTACTCGACACACTTCAAGAACTCACAACTCAGCTCCTATTAAAAACGGGGTGAAATTTTTTTTTGAACCCGTTTTCAGCATATTTCAGAGTATCTTTGGTCAACAATTTAGTAAATTTTAAAACACTAATTCAAAAACGGGTCTTTGATAGACATGAATATTTTCGATTCTAGAATTTCTAGTAAATTTTAGTACTTTGTTTTAAAAAATTCAACCAGTTGGGAGAGTTTTGACCGTTCTCAGTAGTTGATTGACATTCTCTGCATTTCTAATCATTCCTCGGGCCCATTTTGTAAGGATGCTGAAGTTATATGTTTAACTGATGATACTCATCTTTCCATGTTTTTTTCAGATGGTTCAAAAAGACGATCACACAACTCAAAGAAGTTGGCAGCTCCCTCAAACATCATGAACGCTCCAACAGCTCAGTGACTCCGTGAATGCAGTTACTGAATTGTGCATTTTAACTTTTTTTTTAGTTTGCTTCATGTATTTTATATTCACAAAAATGAACAAATTTGAAATATTATCAATGCTTGCTTCTCCTTTTTTCCCTTTGCAAACGGTACAACATTTTGACCTCCGTTTTCCGCAAAAACCTAATTTTGTATTTATCTTTGTTATATATTTTTCACTTTCCCTTTATCATGTTTTGCATTTAAAAAAAGATTTCTTGATGCTTGCGGACCTTTGTGCTTCTAGCGGTGGTGGTGGTGGTGCGTCTTCTTTTCGTTTCTTAACGTGTATTTCTGGGTGGATGTGTGTGCCAAGCCAACGGGAAGCAAAAGAAAAAGAGAAGACGCGAGCGGGATAGAAGATGAGGCAAAAAGATTTAGAGTGAATGGGGGAATAGAGAGGAACAGAGCAGCTCGAGCTCTATGTGAGCCCCGCACGCGTAGACAAAGTAGCAAGCAAATTTTCCACGCACCAAACTTATTATTCTGCCATCTATGTGAAAACAAAAAAGTGTGCGGAAAAAAGAGAGTTCGCAGAGCTGCCTCACTATTTTTCTGCCGTCTTTTTTTCAAAAAATGATGCTATTTAACTTTTTTACTTCCTAATCTTTTTCGTCACCCCTTTTGCAGTCCCACTTTCCAAAGTGTCTGTCCAAGAAGTGACTAGTATAATCGATTTGACAAATTGCCCTCGTTTTTCACATTCAGAAAACAAAGCAGAAGCTCAACATCTTAACGGCTCGGTTTTTTTTTCGTTTTTTCTTCATTCTTTTTTCTTTTATTTTTACAATTGTTCACTCGAGTTTCAGATGAATTCTGAAAATATTTCAACAAAAACTATTTGCTCGCATCGTAATTCATCTTGCGAATCTTCCATACAGTTCATGAATTCGACGGCTGCTGCAATCACATTAACAGCGGGAGAGGTAACTTTTAAATGAAAGTTAGAACGACAATGAAAAAATAGATACGGAAAACAGTTCAAATTGTAGGTTTCACGAATGAAACAAGTGTTATCGTCTGCTTTTGAATTAGAGGATACTGTAGGAAAAAGACATCAGACATGTTAATGAAGCTACACATTTGAAATCAGTAAAATAGGATACAGTTTTCTTACATACCGTGTTAGAATACAAGTCTAGGTAGATATAATTGAAGTTACAGAACATTCCATTTTTCAGGAATAACGTTTTAGGCCTAAGTCTATTAGGTGGCTCCAAGTTGATCGGGTTGCTTTTGAAACAAAAACTTCCAATGTGCAATTTTAAAGGTTAGCGAAAACAACAACAACATGCTTCATGGTATCAATGGAGTAGGTTTGATAGACTTGAAGAGCACTGATAACGAAGACCAATGCTCGCATTCAAGCAGTCTAGAATCGCGGAACTCACTTACAAACCACCAAGGCAAGTTCTGAAATTGTATAAAAACTTACAGGGTTTGTTTCAGGAAGTCAAGATGGTGATGGAGAATCTGGGTCAACTTCCTGCTCAGAAGACTCATTTGAAATGTCAAGTACTTGTAGTGCTAGAGAGGAACTTTACGAAGGTTAGAAATGAGAAAATTGAATAAATATATATAATGTAATATGATGATTAAGAACGACGACGGTTGGAAAATAATGAAGTGGTTTCACGAAGATCGGTTTTCAAAGATTCAGCCAGCTACGAAAAACATTTTGAGTAAGCCTTTGGTTTCTATTTTACAATTTCTGAAATCTTCATTTTCTTCAGTGAAACGCCTCAATCAACCAGTAAAAGTTATGAGAAAGATGCAAATTTTCAACAAATCCGGCAGACTGTTGCGAACCAAATTGAGCACATTGATACTGGTATGTTTTTTGTGAGTGTGAAATATTTTGTATTGAAAGTTATTTGTTTTTCAGCCCTTCCACAATTAGATTTTGCCAAACTTGAGAAACAACTAACAACAGCGGCGAAGGAAAGAGAAGACGTGGAACGGAGGATGGCAATTGATTACGTAAGTATTTTTGATTACAAAACAAGCGGGAAATTATATATTTTAGATTCCCGAGAGAGACGCCTGGGTAAAACATACTACCTTAAGTCATCATCGAAAACTCAACTCTATTTTGAGACTTCCTCCAAGCAAAAATTTACAGGTATTGATAATAATTTATTACTTCATCTTCAGTTTGTTTTAATGCGTTCATAATCTACAATTTTCTATTACAGGTTTGTTTTATGAATGAGCTTAGTGAGACAGATACAAACGGAGAAGAATCTGAAGATTCTGATATGGAGCACACTCACGTTAGAAAAAGCAAATCGGTACCGAACTTAAAAAATGCCGCAAATCCTGATCTTTTGGATCCAAAAACATTGAACGAGTTGGTTGAAAAACTTGACAGAAATCTTAAGCTCAGTGAAAGTGAGTTATCAGTGAATACGGGTTATATCTCAAAATCGATATTCTCAGACGAGCGGTGTAAAATGCTGCGACACGTAGCTCAACGGGTGATGCGAATTGCTGAAGAAAGAGCGAAAACGTCACTGGCAGAATATAGAAGGTGCGTTTAATACAGTGTGAGAAAACGAGGATAATGCAAGTTATAGGCGAAGATCTAAAGCAAGTGAAATTCCGCGACAAGCAAGGCAGTATTTGAGCAAAACTAAACTGCCGGATATTCGACTAATCCATCAACAGATCGAAGAAGCCATAAGTCGTAAGTGTCAGCTCTAGTGTGAATGAGAAGCAGATAAAGAAAGATATGTCACATCTATACTGAACAAATCTGCCGTTTATTATTTGAAAATATTTTATCATGTAGTATTTTAGGAAAAAACACTGAGCTAGTGGGACTCCTTTTGGAACGGGACAACCTACACATGGAACATGACTCATTTAGACTTGATATTGACGACTATACTCAACAAAAATCACCGGTACATATGATATTACAATTAGAATACTGTAATTATGTGATTTCAGCTGATCTTCCTTGACATGAAGCAATTGGTGCAGCTTCAGAAAAAACTGGAAAACAACTGAAATGAACCAATCATTCACAAATTAATTATTTTTGTTATTTACAAGAGAACCATACATTGAAAAAAACGAAAATTTGTTAATGGTTTGTCAAAAGAAAAGATTGACACAAAAGACATATCTTACCATAAATTTCGAAAATTTTACCAACGCTTTCGGCTTCTGAGATGAATACTTTTTCTTTCGAAGTTATACAATTATCGACAAGAAAAATCCGATTTTAGTTTTAAGGTTCTCTTGTGAGCTCAATGTTTTTCTCGTTAATATTATTCATCTGAAATATTTTCATTTTTAGTAGTAAATAACATGTTTAACCCAGTCGAATCACTCTGTCGTTTTTATTTGCAATAAAATATTTTTGGTTGATTGACGATTATTACCCGCCATTGTTGGATACTCTCGAAATTGACTGGCTGACGTTACCGCTTGCCGATCAGAGAAACGAGAAACCGTCAGATATGATTGTTTCACCTCTCTCTCTCATTTCTCAAACACATAGAAATTGGAACTGTTTCAAAATTCGAAACGAACAATTCTAAAAATGAGAAATCCTGATCATTTTGAGAATTTTGAACTGAAAATTTTGAACTTTCAAATATAAAAAATATGTATATATTTGTGCACGGTTTGCTCTATCTTTTAACGCCAATTTCAAGAATATATACGTCATCAATCATCATAAAAACTTGGAGGATGCGTCATCACTGACAAACGCCCCTCTAAAACAACGCCACCTGTAATAGAGCGCCGATTCGGAGGAAAAAACGACTTATGAGCAAATTAAGGTGAAGGATGAGTACGCAATCATTGATGTATGCAATGTAATTTTTGAATTTTTCGAACAATTTTATAGTTTTAATTACTTTTTTCATATTGTTCTTCGTTTGTTTTTTAAACAGTTTTTTTCGAACTCTTTGAATGCATTGACTGGTGATTTGATTGCTAGATCTTTTTGAGAATGCGGTTTAGGGAACGGGCTTTATGGAGAAGACGACAAAAAATTCAATGTTTTTAATTCAACGGAGAGCTTCCTGGAGGACTAGGAACTATTAAACAGAAAACGGAAGAAACTATAGGGGAATCAATTTGTCCACTTAATGATAAAGTTGGAGTTCGAGACAAAGAAACCGAAGACGATATTCGCCAAGACGTTGGTGAAGATGATGATAGTGAAATTTCTCTTGATTTTATTTTTAAATCAATCTTATTACTTTTTGTTGATTCTTCTTCTGTTTTTTATTGTTGGTGGAATTTTTTTCAAAAATTTGTTTTCGAAAAATAGATCGCCACCCTCCAGTAGAACGTCACCTGTAATAGACCGCCACCTCAAGACCCCCTCAGAAAAATAGAACGCCACGACAGTTTTTACGGTAAGTGACTCCATCAAACAAAACGTTTCAATAAAAGTGTTCACTGTAGTGTTTAGAATTGTTATTTTAAAGCATGATTTATTTATTTTTAATCAATTATTTAAAAAGTGAACCAAAATACTAGAATGATGAAAGCTGATAAAAATAACAGTAACATTCAGAGTAATTCAAATTTTATTGGAGGTCTTTGTGTTATTGGTATGTGCAAATGGCCCAGTTTTATCGCAAAAAAAGTTGATAAGATATTCGCTGATAAGAAGAACAGTTGGGGAGCTCCGTCTATTTCGTTGCATTATTTCTTGATGAGAATCAATTGAAACTTATCTTGCATAACGTATTCATAACAAGAAACACAGATGGTTACGAAAAAGTGAGTTTTTTTTGCAATCATCCGTTTTTTTTGTAATTTGTTTTTAGGTATTTTATAACTGTTGCTACTGTTGTGTTAGGAGGCAGTGCGCAATTTTACAGTTATGGAGTGGTCAACCCTGCACAAGTAATTATTACTGATTGGATAAATCAAACGTATATCGAAAGGTTCCGTTTCAAATCGTATAGTTGATCATCGATTTTTTTATTTCAAGGTACAAAACTCCTTTGTCGTTGACAGTGTCAAATGTAATCTGGTCGTTTGTTGTTTCGAGTATCGCGATTGGTGCGATTTTAGGAGCATCCTTCACAAGGTGTGTAAGTTTGATCGGCTTGCTTGAATGAATTAACGGAATTCAGAATTATTGGTGAAAAATACGGGAGGCGAAATGGTCTAATTTTCAATGGAATCTTAAACGTCTTTGCCGCGTTGTTTGAGCTTGTTGCTAAAAAATTCAGGTATTATTCAAATCAAATTGAAAAAAATAATCCATCTTATCAGTTCAGTTTTTTTTCTAGTTTACTTTTATTGCATTGAACATTGATGAAAACGTAGTTAGTAATATTATTAAATACATGTACACCATGTCAATATTTATATTCTCATGTTTGCAGTTCGCCGGAAATATTGATATTTGGTCGATTCATTTATGGAATTAACATGGGCTTATCAAGTGGACTCGTTCCAATGTACCTTATGGAAATTACACCGTACAAGTTTCGCGGACCAGCGGGTACCCTTCACCAGGTGAACTAATGGTGTTTGATGTAATGTGTATATGCAACGCATTCAGGTCGCCGTTGCCTTTTCCGACTGGTTTTCACTTTTGATTGGGTTACCAGAAGTGCTCGGAGACGCCAACAACTGGCCTCTTGCATTTGCACTCCCAGGACTGCCTGCACTTGCACTAGTCTGTATTCTTCCTTTTTGTCCGGAATCTCCTAAATATACACTTGGGACAAAACATGACAGAGAAAAAGCGTTAAGAGATGTAGAAAAACTGATTGGTAAAGATCATGCTCCACACATGTTTGAGTCTATCGTGCGAGAAGTGGCTTTGGATGAAGTGAGTTCATTTTCCGCAGTAACAGTGTCATCCTTTACTAATTAAAGGGAGATGGGACTTTCAAAGAATTGTTCACACGCCGCGATCTTCGAGTACCACTTGCTGTATCTATCATAGTCATGATTGCTCAACAATTCACTGGATGTACTGCTGTTTTTGCATATTCCACAGACATGTTTTTAAATGCTGGTCTGAGCCCGTTAGTTTCCTCATTCTTTAATCGACTTCATTTAATGTTGTGACTTTTAGATTGCTGGCCAGATTCAGTACCTTGGCCATAGGAATCGTTTATTTTTTATTCGCATGCACATCGCCATTCCTTATTCACAAAGTTGGTAGAAGATCGCTGTCTCTTTTCCAATTGGCTAGCTGTATGGTTGCTCTGATGATGCTTTCTTTATTCACATTCCTTCAAACTTATGAAAATGTAAGTTTTGATAAAACGAATTTCCCCTCAAATTGATATTTACAGATTGAATGGGCACGGTACGGAACCATTTTCTCATTGGTATTTTACATGTGTGTGTATGGTGTAGGATCGCCAATTCCATGGATTATCGCCAGTGAATTGTTCACACAACAGGTACAAAACTATGACTGAAAAATGCACTGTTCTTTTCCAGTTCCGTGCAACTGCTGTGACAGTATCTGTTTTCGTTGCTTGGACGTTTGCTTTCCTGGTTAGCACTTCTTATCTTCCATTCCAACAGGTAAGAAAAACTTGTTCATATTTTTCTGTGCGAGCATGACATCAAAAACTATAATCCGTGCTGCGTTGATTTGATGGAATGACCAGATAAAGAAGGGGCGCCTAGTTGTGCAATTAAAGAAAAGTTAGATTCAAAAATTTTTTAAAACTTTAATCTGATGGAAAAAAAATGGAAAAACTGGAATGGAAACTTTATGAAAAAAAACAGGATAGGAGTTTTTGCGGATACTAACTCATAAGAACAAAAAACACATTTCAGCTTGTCGGAGTCACTCTCAGCTACTTCCCGTTCATCATAGGACTTGCAGTTTTTGGAATCTTCATCTACGTTCTTTTACCAGGTTTAACTCACTTTGTATGAAGATGATAACTGATATGACTATTTGTTGCAGAAACTCGAGATCGACCAATGGTAGAAATCGTAACCGAGGTTCATCACCGAACTGCTTCACTATCTGCTGGACGTCCGTGGGACGCAAGTCGTCCACCGAGTCGACAAGAAGTACAACGCCTTTTAGATACTATGGATCCTCGAAGTTATAGCTCTTATGACAACGATGCAGCCAACGAAGAGTAACGAGTGGAACAATTGTCAAAACGTTTTTTCATGGTTGCATTTTACTTAGATTGTTTGTGAATTCCATAACCTATTGACTTTTTTTAAATGAAATGATCACAAGAGTATATGAGAACACTTATTCATTGAGATCAGAAACAAAGCGAAGTAGAAGGGTTTTAAGGACGGGAGGAGTGAGCGGAGAAATTATGCGATAAAAATCTATTCGTTGTATGGCTTTGTACCACGCTGAATACCTTTGTTGTACGGGGGGGGGGGGGGGGGGTTGAAAGTAAAAGACATGAACTTAACAAAAAAACAACAATGCAAATTAAAATAATAGTAAGATGATAAACTGTGAAACTTGAGATACTATTGGAGTTTGAGATTAATGCGATTCATGATGGAATGCATCTTTTGTGGACTCTCCAACGGCCAGCTCCACTTGTTAATCAGTTTTCCGTCAGAAACATCAGATTCAAACCAGTAGCACAACCAGAACCACCTGAAATTAGATTTATTTTTCAATGACAATGAATAATGAATATCATTTCAAAACTAATATATGTTAGCTTAAATTTCAAAAGCTCAACAAACCATCATTCTTTTACGTAATCTCAATTTTTCATTCCCTTTTTTCCTCCTATCTATCTATAGTTTTCTGAAATTGAATAATTCAATTTAAAAAAAACACACCAAAGTCTACTCAGTGGCGCCTGAGGTCTGTCCTCCTTTTTCATTTCGAAAATTTGGTGATAAGACCAGAAAACGTGACTCGTCAACCAGTATGCAATCAGCACATCCATTGTATAGTGGCCGCCTGACACGACAAGCGCTCCAATGCCAAGAAAAGTGATAGGCGCGGCGATGTATCTGCAAATGAAAAAGTTTGACTTGGTTTTTAGTCTGATGGAAACTCCTGCATTCTGGTACAACATTATTCGAGTCGGCGACGGTTCTTGCAATGGAAACATATAAGAGCATTTTCATGACACGTGTACTAATTTTTGTTTCTTATTGATATTATATCTAACCTGAGAATAACCAGTCCTCTCGGCGTGTACTGCAGCTGGACAAAATACATGATTGTGAGTACAACGGTATGTCCGCTGAACATCAGGTCTCCACAAAGAATCTTATCCTGTCCAGAAGTAAGTCCTAGTGTTATCACATAAGTGAGAAATCTTAAATTAACAAAATATTTGTCAAACGTAAATCTAATTACTCACCTAGTTGCGATTTCCATACCGTACATTGCAGTTCGGTTCACTTGTGGCTGACATATCTCGTCTCTGTTGTGAAATGAAGGAGGCAGGAACGTGACCCCAAGAATCACAGCACGAAGACCGTACATGATGGCACCCAAAATGAATGTACGACGAAGGACAATCCACCGCTGGTGATGAAGGAAAATGATAGTGAATGCGACGATAGAACTGCAAGTAGTCATGTTATTTTCAAAAGTCAGTGCGAGAATTCTGAAGAACGGATCATATTTTTGACAGAATTGAAATTGTATATAAAAAGATTTATAGGGAACGTAGACTAACTGGTTAGAGCGTAAAATTTACCTGACAGTAGACAGAACATCTCCAACACTCCATGCCCATCTCTGTTGTGGAATGATCATGAACGTGAGATCAGGAAGTGGCTCTCTAGGCACGACATCGTGAATCACAGTGAGAAGGAAGAAATTGAGAAATGCAGAAAGCATGAGGCACAAAAACGCCGTCAACGTTTTGAAACCTTCCGAATTCCCATGATGTTCATAATGTTGATATGTGTTTTCACAGATGAACTGAAAATTGATACTGTGTGATTGAAAAGCGTTTGGACTGAAAATATGTTTTAAACAAATCGAAAAGGCGACATGGAATATTTTCTCAATCTGTGTATGTTTTCAATAGCCGCTTGATTCAATCATGTTGAGTCGTTTATCAAATTTCGTTGAATAAAATAATATCAGCACCTAGCTTTGTTTTCACGAGCAGACTTCATTTCGACTTTAATCGTTAGAAAGAGTGGTTTGAAGGTTTCCGAATGAAATCATTTTTATCAGAATACCGCCAACATGAATAAATATTTGCAAAATAGACTGTCGTTAAAAGAAATAGCTAACACGGTAGAGCGCACCCCCAAATTTTTTTCGGACTTAGTAGATGAACTTTTTTTTCCAATTTCAATTCTCAGAAATCTACAAAAACGTCACAAACGTTTTTCACCTGTGTTGTTGGAATGACGTTTTCCGTGCCATATTGGAAAAAAGATTTATTGAAAGTTATTTTTACGTGTTTATCGTTCTAATCATTTTCGTCGTCCTTTTTTGAACTTTCTCTTTACTCACCTCTTTTTGAATAGGAGTTGGCTCTGGGTCTATAGGGTCTATGTTGATAACAATTCCATTACTGGCACATGGATCCCGCGACTGGAGCACATCTGTGAACTCCGACCTGTTTGTCATCTGGGAAAAAACAGAGATTGCAAGACGTTGAAAAATGAAAGATATAATAGGGAATGGGAGAGAAAAATACTTAGGCGTGACGAAAAAATGTTGCGAGTGATAAATCTTTGTTTTATTTCAACGTGACTTTCTTAGAAATTATTGCTATAAAAAATCAACAACGCGTTCTTGTTTCTGTTTTTTACTTGAATAGATCGATTATTTTCTCTGTCAATCTTTACGAAAATTATTAATGGAAACAAATCAAACTGATTCATTTTCCTTACAAAATAGAAAAAACGCGCTTTACAAAAACAATGTTCGTGTTGTTTTCCCGTTCGATAGGTTTCCTCCAACCCTCAATACGAATCGAGACAAAACAAATGTGGCATACACACAATGATGGCGGGAGGCAAGGTTTATGGGTGAATTGGCGCGCTGGGACACCCTTCCGAGGGCGGCAGTCCGCGATTTCGCGTAGCCTTCTGTGCAATGCGTACTCACACCCTCCTCACCCAAGCATCCCCTTCATTCACTCATCATTTGTTTTGAAAAGAGGAGGGAGGACGACTCCTAGCCAAACGCACATGTTAATTATCGGTTTTTTTCTGACTGTGTTGTTCTGATTTTGATCGACTTCTCAGGATATATGAAAGAAATTTTTCTTTGGCTAGTAATAGCTTTAATTAGACAAAGAGCGTACCCATACTGCCAAACATATTCATTAAAGGAGGTCAGACATTAAAAAAAAATGTTTTCCTGATATTTTGCATAGATAACCCCCATGAGGGGTTGAACTCATGACAGGCAGCTCAGGGGTATAGCGCCGCTACCGGCTGAGCTACGGGAGCGCGAAGGCGCCTGACCACCGATGGTCTACATAAGCGCGACGCAGTTTCGTCCCCCGAACTGTCCCCCGAAGTTTTTGCTGTCTCACCTCCTTTAATTTCCTCTATTTCTCCTCTTTTTCAACTATCTCGTTTCCATTTCATGAGGTATAATGCAACAAATTCACTCGTGTTTGCATTATTTATTCAAACATTTCGCTCTGTTCTCTCGGCAACTCGTGGCAACACAGTTTTTTCCCCAATTTTTGTCTTTACAGATCGACATTCTCAAATCAGAAAAATGGTCGATGAGGATAAAAAATCGGGGACGAGGTGAGTTTCTGCATTTTCAACATTAAATACCTCCAAATAGATTTTCCAGAGTATTCAAGAAAACAAGCCCGAATGGAAAAATCACAACATATTTGGGGAAACGAGATTTCATCGACCGCGGCGATTATGTTGATATGATAGGTGAGTTCAAATTTTTTGAATGAACAACCCCAAGATATCCCCAAGTTTGTATCGATTCATGAAATTTTTTTGAGATTCACACTATATTGTTCTAGAATTAGTTTTGTTCCCTAGTAACCATGTGCATTTGAAAAATATTATTATTATTATTATTATTGTACCATGCCGCTTCCCTTGTGACTTGCTGAAAACTTGGAATTAATCGTGATTATTCCCACCAAATTTTTTTCTTCAGATGGCATGGTTCTCATCGACGAGGAATACGTAAAGGAAAACAAAAAAGTAACTGCACATCTACTAGCTGCATTTCGCTATGGGAGAGAAGACCTTGATGTGCTCGGATTGACGTTTCGTAAAGATTTGATATCGGAAACGTTTCAAGTGTTCCCACAAACGGAGAAAGCTATCGCGCGACCGTTAACAAGGTTACAAGAACGGCTGAAACGAAAACTTGGTCCAAATGCCTATCCGTTTTGGTTCGAAGTTGCACCCAAAAGTGCAAGCAGTGTCACTCTTCAGGTTGGTTACGATAGTCGTTCTCCTCCGAAAAACTGTATCACCCAGCCTGCACCTGGAGACACTGGGAAACCTTGTGGAGTGGATTATGAACTGAAAACTTTCGTTGCCTGCACAGAATCAGGCAATTCAGAAAAATCAAAGAAAAGGTTCCACTATCTCTTTTTTCCTGAGAAACCGTTTTTCTTCCAGCGCAATAACTAACACCGTCCGTCTTGCCATCAGAAAGTTGACTTACGCTCCGTTTGAAGCACGCCCACAGCCAATGGTCGATGTCTCGAAATATTTCATGATGTCATCCGGTCTTCTGCACATGGAAGTTTCATTGGACAAAGAAGTAGGACTATATTCATGCCCCTTTTAAAAGGAAGTTTTTTTATCAGATGTATTACCACGGAGAATCTATCGCTGTTAATGTGCACATTCAAAACAACAGCAACAAAACGGTCAAAAAGCTAAAAATATGTATCATCCAAGTAGCCGATATTTGCCTTTTTACAACTGCTTCCTACTCATGTGAAGTTGCTCGTATCGAGAGCAAGTAAGTGATATATAAGTGTGTTCACGTAACCCTTGTTTCCTTTTTTCAGCGAAGGATTCCCAGTCGGGCCGGGAGCTACACTTTCCAAAGTTTTCTCTGTCTGCCCTCTTCTCAGTAATAACAAGGATAAAAGAGGACTCGCACTGGATGGACAACTCAAGCATGAGGACACTAATTTAGCTTCAAGCACAATGTAAGAGCAGAAGCATTGAGAAACAGCGAGTCGAAAAAAAAACAGATGAGATGCAAAAGAGGCGACGAGAGGGGGAGAGTTTGTAAGGAAAATGGAGAAGGAAATATGCTTCCGTGTTTCCCTCCTCAGCAGGTTCAATTCAATTTCTCCCCTTCCTAAAATCCTTCACTACTCAACGAAATGAAATTGAGAGTTAAAGAAATGGGAAATTTTGCAGATTGGACGCCAAAACTTCAAAGGAAAGCTTGGGGATTGTTGTGCAATACAGAGTCAAAGTTCGTGCTGTGTTGGGACCACTGAATGGAGAACTATTTGCTGAACTGCCATTCACTCTCACACACTCCAAACCTCCAGAAACACCAGAAAGAACGGTAAATCATACTATCTCATATTTGCATTGAACATTATTTATTTTCAGGAGCGTGCTTTCTCGATAAGCGATGCTACTAATGGCTCCGACCCTCAAGATATTGATCTCATTCAACTACACGAAGAACTGTCAGTAATGTTAAACACACGTCACGCTCTCCAAACTTTAAAATGTTGATTTTTCAAAATGTCATTTTCAGAGAGCTACGGGATGATGACGATCTGATCTTCGAAGATTTTGCTCGCATGCGGTTACACGGAAACGACAGTGAGGATCAGCCGTCACCAAGTGCCAACTTGCCGCCAAGCCTTTTGTGAATATGTATTCAAAACGATCAAAAACAATTGTAATAGCTTTTCTTTCATCACTGACTTTGTAATTTATTTTTTCTCTGTCATTTCTTTCTTGCTGCGCTTCAAAAACCCCAACTGATACAATCAACATCCCTTCTTTTCCCACATATTTTTATTTTGTAATCAATCAACCTATATTCCCATGTCTGCCACTCCAGAAGGGCATTGTTTCAAGAATGAATTAGTTTATGTCAACAGAACAATACACACACGCACATATACGCACTGGGGAAGGTCAATGCAACGGGTCGATTAGATATAATCTGCCGGGGGCCCTTTTGCGCAGCAGCAATCGCGCAGCAACGTCCGCGCAGCCATTTCTGCCCTTTTCTGTGTCCTACGACACTCCGTCATAACGCATTGCGCCTTGTTTAGTAATCTGCGTCTCCTTGTTGTCATACTCTATTTTTGTGGAGAAGAACTGCGTTTTTATTGTGGTGGCCGCTCAACTTACTAACTACTACTTATTTATTTGGCAAAATGCTGAACAGTTTGTTCTTTGTGAACACTAGCGGGTAAGTGCATCTTATTCAAAAAGTTCTGCTACCTTTGTACATTTCAGAGATGTGTTACTGGAAAAACATTGGAAATCTGTTATTCACCGCTCTATTTGCGATTATTTCTTCGACATTCAGAAGAAGGTCTGTAGTCTGGACTAATTTAGTACAAAACTCGCTATATATTTTTCAGAGTAATCACTCGGAAGATGTTCCTCCGATCATTTCAACCCCACATCATTATCTGATCAATGTTTATCAGAATAATCTGTATCTCGTCGCGGTAATCACAATAGAAAGTGAGTTAGAGTTTTGTTTATTTTCGAAACATTGATTGTTCTAGCTCCTCCACTTATGGTCATTGAGTTCTTGCACCGCGTGATTCAGACGTTTTCTCAATATTTTGACGAATTCTCGGATTCTACTATAAAAGAAAACTGTGTGATGGTATTCGAGGTTTGTTTCTGATTTACCAATACTTCGAGTACTAACAAAAGTTCCAGCTTCTTGACGAGATGTTAGACAATGGGTTTCCACTGGTTACGGAAATGAACATTCTCCAAGATCTGATCAAGCCGCCCAATTTTCTCAGAAACATTGCCAATCAGGTTACTGGACGGACAAACTTGTCGGAAACGCTTCCGACAGGACAGCTCTCGAATATTCCATGGAGACGTCAAGGAGTCAAATACACAAACAACGAAGCTTATTTCGACGTGATAGAGGAGATCGACGTTATTGTGGATAAGCAAGGATCAACGGTGTTTGCTGAGATCCAAGGATATGTGAGTTGGTTTTTTTTTGGAAATGCAGTGTTCAGTCAACTAGGTGTCTTGCCTCGGTCGTTAGAAACCTGGTAAAATAAGTTTTTGAAACAAATAACACTCAAACCGAGAAATGCAAATTAAAATGACAATTTACAGATTGACGTTTGCTGCAAACTATCGGGCATGCCTGATCTTACTATGACACTTATCAATCCTCGTCTTCTGGATGATGTATCGTTTCACCCATGCGTACGATACAAACGTTGGGAAGTACGTGAAGCCCAATTACAAAAAAAAAACTGTTTTTTTTTCAGAATGAGAAAGTATTATCTTTTGTCCCGCCAGATGGCAACTTCCGTCTTCTTTCATATCACATTGCGGCGCAAAAGTGAGTTACATGAGAACAGTTAATTATAATTTTCACTGGATTTCAGCATGGTTGCAATCCCGATTTACGTTAGACACGTAATTTCACTTAAGCCAAACGCGGGAAAGTTGGATCTCACTGTGGGACCGAAGTTGAGCATGGGAAAAGTTCTAGAAGACGTTGTTTTGGAAATGGTAATGCCAAAATGTGTTCAAAATTGCAACTTGATTGCGAGTCACGGCAAAGTCGCTTTTGATCCAACACAAAATTGATGCAATGGACAATTGGCAAAATCGAAGTTGGAAAGCCCTCTACGCTAAAAGGCTCTGTAGCATTGAGCGGGACATCAGTTCTTGAAAACCCGCCAATTTCACTGAAATTCAAAATTAACCAGTTGGTTTTATCCGGTTTGAAAGTGAGTTTATATGACGGATTCCAGACCATATTTATCTTTTTTTCAGTCAATCGTTTGGATATGTATGGAGAGAAATATAAACCATTCAAAGGTGTTAAATACATCACCAAAGCGGGTAAATTTACCATCCGTACTTAAGCATTCCACATTTTTATGATGATCTCACTTAACTATTTCTAATGTATCTACTCACACATTGGCATTCAATGGAAGGATAATAAATTTTGATCTGAAAGTATTCTTATAATTGAATGATGTTTACGGGTTGAAAACCCTAAAATTTTTCAGAAATAGTTTTTTTATTAGTTTTTCATTATTGATTACAGAATTTCGATTAAGACGGGTTAAAGGACATCAGTATGTTGAAAATAACTTTCATTATATCGACGTGGATTTGTGCTACATTGAGTCTTGCACCAAGAGAGGACCTCATAAAAACACTAAAATTCAAGCCAGATCGGATGACAAAAACGTCTATTTTGAGAGAACATGATAATCTGAACGATGATTTTCATCAACCCAACAGCCAACTTGAATTGACTCAGCTAGCATACATTACTCCGGTGAGGATTTCTTTCAGATGTGGTGAAATTCGTAAAGAGCTATTTCAGTGGAACAGAGGAGGTTACGATCTGGCTGAAAAAACTGCTCACAAGTTGACACACGTGTCTCCCGTTTGGTTTCAAGCCAGACCATCACAAATTGACGGAGTTTTGAACACCTGCAAAATTGAAGGAATGCATGAGATTAAGCGAGGTTCGTGATTTTCGTCGGTTTTTCGATACTCATAATGAACTTAAGATTGGTTGGAATCATTGAGAGAGAAAAACGAGAAAATCAAAATTGTTCCTAGAATCATATTTGACGAGTGGAGTTCTGAACAAATGAAGGCGTTTTTGATGGATGCCCAAACTGCAAAACGCTGTTTCGAAGATATTGCAAATTTCTACAGTGTTCGTGTGATAGCACCTATACGAATTTCGAATCAATTTGAAGATTTCAGAGGAACCAACTCGATGGAGCAGTTGTTGAACTGTATATGCAAGCCTTAATATCTATACAATCTCTACAAATCAAAAGCGTGATCATCGAGAGCTTGCATGATTTAAAGAAATCATTCAGAAAATTGCACATGCAAGTCATTTACACTGTTCCAGCACCTCTCGAATGGGACAAGTAGGTTTCTGAGCTGTTGGTCATTCAAAACGTTTTTTTTTTCAGCCAGCCAAACAATTTGATTACACCAGGCGAATACCGCAAACTAACCGATGCTGCAGATTTTGTTCAAATCATGACGTATGACTACCGTGGTAACAAACCTGCCGGAGTTGCTCCATATGATTGGGTTAGTGCTGATGCGTTACCAAAACTATTAAAAATGATGTTTCTGTCTTTCAGTTCGAAAGTTGTATTTTCTATTTGGGTGGTGGTACGAAAACACTGGCAGGACTAAACTTCTATGGTTACGAATTTTCGAAAGGAAAGGTGGATGCGATCACTTTCGACAGGTCCGTTATCTCTATTTCTAGACCTATGTAGTTGACATTTTGTTTCTTCAGGTATCTCAAAGTCTTGAAATCTGACAAAACAACACTCTCATTTGACGAGAACTCGATGGAACACAAGCTGAAAACACCAACTTCAGTGATCTACTACCCATCGTTGACTTCTCTCGAATTGCGAATCAATATGGCTCATCGTTACGATGTTGGAATTGCTATTTGGGACTACGGACAGGGGCTGAATCACTTCACGAACCTGCTCATTTGAATTGGATTTAAAGCTTTGTGAATAACATTTTTTGAATATGAAATAGCTCCGGGTTTTTTTTAATCAAAGATTCTATTTTGTGTATTTCAGGAAAATAAAGTATAAAACGTCTTGAATTGATAAATGTAAGGATTTTTGATATAAAAAAGTGGCGGGAAGCACATCAAGTGGAGAGACCCTCATACAGTGAAAGAGCGTGGACGATAGAAGGATCTGCCTTCGCGCCCTCTTTGAATTCCTCGAGTGTCAATTGAGCGTCGTTATTCTGCAAAAAGTCACAATTCTGCGCTCTGTTCAGGCATTTAAACTTTGTTTCCCGCTTTTAAAACTAGATACAGTGTTACAAAAAATTCTACAACAGCGGAGACGGTATGTTAGTATTTTAACTTGTTCTAAGTTGGAGAAAAAACTTTTTGATTTCAAAATTTCCCACACAAAATTATTATCAGAGACCCGCACAAAACTGAATCAATGTAAATCTGAACACATTTTGGTCAATCTTTAAGGTTAGTTTTTTGAAGCTTTTTCATAATCTATTATGAAACTCATCTGCTTGAAGAAAATTGATTTTCAAATCTGATTATTACAGCAATTAACAGTTTTAAAACATAGTTCAAAGGTAGACACATATGCCTGTGATGTGAATTGGTATTTTTTCAAATAACCAAAACAGGAAAATTGTATTTCATTGAATTCAAAAAAATGCTGCGCTTGTTTTCTCAGCACCCTCGGGATTAAGGAAAAAAGAAAAACAAGTCTATTTAGCTTTTCATTAGGATAAGTGAATAAATCACGGTGAACCTAAACTCCATTATACCAACCTTGTCCATCATTCTAAAAATGCGATCAACTCTTTTTTCCGGCGTGTTCTCTTCTTCAGGAAGCTGTACACTGGTTCCGACCATTTTATAGATGGAGTCTACTATTGACAGCATTTCGTTCCGCGTGATAAACCCATCCTGATCCAAATCGTAAAGTTTGAAGGCCCCTTAACATGACGATTTATTATGCTTCGTGTCTCCTGTGAGCACTTACAATGAAGTTTCTCATCCAAGTTTCCGCGTGATGTGATTGACAAAGCACGAATGAACTCGTGGAATTCAATGGCTCCATCCTGAAAAAAATATGACTCAGATGAAATCAGTTACACTCAGCCTCACCTTGTTTTCATCAAACACCTTGAAAACAAACGAAGCAAAGTCGGAGGGATCGCCTTGTGGAAAAAATTGCTTGTAAATTTTTTGGAATCCCTGCAAAGTATGAACTTTGAAAAACACTTTCAAAAAGTCACAATCGGTAATAAAACTGCTTGAGTTTATACCACACAAAATATATATAAATGCCCGAAAAATCTTAACTCACTGCTTCTGTGAGCATTCCATTAGGACAGTCCCGTACGAATCCCTTGTACCACTGCTTTATTTCTTTTTCGGTAACTAAAAAAAGAACACTTTAAGTTTGGAAATGGTCAAATTTGTCATACAATAAGTTTGTTCAGCTAGTTCTCTAATTTGAGAACCCTTTAATTTGCTATTTCCCTTCCCCATCTTGCGATGGAAATCAGTGGTCGCAAAATAATCGGATACCAGAAGACAAGATGGTTTGAATAAAGCCGACTGAAACAAAATAAGAAGCGATGGGCAATTACTCTGAAACTATAGAAAAATTGGCAGCGGAAAATGCTATAAAAAGAATAGCAGAGACCGATGGGTAGAATGCGTTAATTGAATAAAGGCATTATTGGCGCTACAATTTTTTGTTTCTCGTATACACTAAAATGAGCATCGAGATATAAAATTGTGTTATTTCAATTGACTTTTCGTAATTAATCGTGATAGTTTTTGAGATTCCTGTTTTTCTGTTAGAAGTTCGAATATGATAGTTTGTGGTGTTAAAAATCAATTCTTTGACAACTAACTTAAATAGTAAACAACAAAAAATTCCCGTGGTTTCGTTTAAAAAAAATGAAATCTATTAGTATTTGTGAAAAAAAGAAACTGAAACTGAGCCAAGCTCAGAGCACAGAGAAAATATTTTTTTTCTATATTCAGGTGTTTAGAAAACTTCAGAACTTGCCAAGACCGATTAAAAGCACATCGACGGATGTACACACGTCATCAATAAGCTCCAAGTCGGATGCCCCCATCAGTTTATCCTGGGGAGAATAGTGGTTTAATGTGAGAGGCTCGAAACGGACAGCCGAAAAAGAAGAGAAAACTGGAGGTGTGCGAAATGGCTGGGCTACTCCAGTAATGCACAGCTCACAAAAATCCGGCAGTATAGGCAAATAGAAGTGAAACGGGAAGAGAGAGACCATGTGAGAAAATGAAAGAGACGAGCAGCAGTAGGCCCCCGTAGCAACCCAATCACTGCGTTGCTAGGATTAGCGATTTAGTTACAAGCGTATGAAGAGGATAGCCAAAGACGACGACTATGTGATGAAGCGGGAGTGAGGAGAAAGAAGAAGACCAAATCACGGTGCAGTACAATCCTCTGCTTTCATTCCTTTCACTCGCTCTCTTTCTCTCTAACTCGATATCCATGTCCATTTCATGAATAACCGGAAAATGAGTTTGCCTTCAGAAATTCTCACTGAGAGCTCACTCTTACAGAGGACGAATTTTTGGCAGCAATGTGCAAAATTTCACGTTCCCCCAGAGCAATGAGATATTCGAAAATATACTTATGCTAAAACGATTGTACTCGGAAAACTGAACAGTGATGAACAATTTTAAAAAATAACTTATGTCAAGAAGAAATCCAAATAAAAAGAAACAAAGGTTTAGTTTGTTTCGAGTGAATAAAATAAAATATTACAGCACAGTATTTTTGTTTTTACTAAACTTCCCATATCATGATATCAAAGATAAAAAACCATTATTCGGAAATTTTAATAACAAAACAGCTGAAATTTTGGCATTGTTCCGAAAGTTCAAAACAGAGCAATTGTTTTTTCTGGGTTCTCGAATACATGTACTTCGACGAGATGTTCATTTGTTATCTTTTACCAAAAAAAAAACAGATAATTGGAAATGTTTCTTTCATCAAAAAGAGCAAATAGATCATGTTTCCACTTAAAAAAAGAAAGAACCTCCTTTACTTTCATAGAAACGGATTTCGAAGGATCAAATTTCTACAAATTGACAATGACAACTTTCCAGAAAAACTACAGTTTTGGTATCAAAGGCATTTTTTTAGAACCGGGCTACCAAACGAAATTGAAGTATAATGAAACCCGTAGTACTAAAAACAGCCACAGTTTCCGAGGAAAATGTTGTGAACAGAATAATTATTTATTAAGAATTTGTTATTCTGAGCGTTAAAAAAATGCTAGATGCACAATGGAATCTTGAAAAAAGCTCAAAATGTTGTTGTGGGGTTTGAGAAGAAACAGAACAACAATTGGGAACTCTTGTTTTTGAGAAAAAAACTATGGAAGACAAGCTTAATATATTATGCTAGCTCTTGAAAGTGGAGTTACGCCAGTGTTCTGTACAGAAGCATTATTTTTGACTGCTGCAATAGTTTAGGAAGATTGAATAAAACGCGAAAATGAGAGCTGAATTTATTTCATTCAACAAAAAAAATAGAGAGCAAAAAGGAAACAGCAATAGAAATTGAAAACGCTGAAGCTTCTTCGCACAGGAGAAAATAGGAGCAAAAAAGAAAAGCGAGAGACAGAACAAATTATTCATCAGAAGTAAACATGGATAAGTTTCATCTATTGCGGGGCACACACACACCCTCTTGCCTTCAACACCGCCAACGCTTGACCTTTGGTTAAAGTGTTTGAGGTGGGTGCAAAGAAAAAGCAGACTAAGGCATTCCTATTATTCTTGAAGAAATCGTTTGAACAACAGAATCACAATAAGCAAAGGTGTGATTTCAAAAACGAACCAATGGAAAATATACCTGGCTATTTCTGAAAAAAGTTCTGAAAACTTCAGAGATTTCTAAAACTATTCAGAATAAACCAATTTATTCCAAAAGTCACCGAAAAGTATGAAATTGTTTCAATTGTTCAATAAACTTCTCATAAAGACACATTTATTCAAATTGAGGAGAACTGATTTGATTCAAAAATTCGAAGCATTTTTAGGGCGGAAAGCCGGGTCATGATTGGTAGGTATCTTATATCAGCTTTAAGACAATACGAAGAAAAGCAGCAAAGTTTAGCACACTGTTTCATTTCATGCAAGACCCAAGTATTTTCCTATTATATCTGACCACGTTTTTATAGAATCGAATCATAAAAAAATCTTAAAGGAGGCGAGACAGCAAAAATTTCGGGGAACAGTTCGGGGGACGAAATCGCACCGCGCCTATGTAGACCATCGGTGGTCAGGCGCCTTCGCGCTCCCGTAGCTCAGCCGGTAGCGGCGCTCTACCCCTGAGCTGCCTGTCATGAGTTCAACCCCTCATGGGGATTATCTATGCAAAATATCAGGAAAACTTTTTTTTTTTTGGTGTCTGGCCTCCTTTAAACAACAACTGTTTCTTATTTTTATAATTTAAAGGTCGCATTCAGAGATATGAAAAATTATTACTATTAACATATTTGTATTACAAATAATTAAAGAAATAAATTGTGAGAAAACTTTATACAAATGTCAGCATATTTGAAAAAATGTGAGAGCGTACTCTGGAAAACTCATTGATTCTGATCCATTCCCAGTTTTTGCACACCGAGCGCCATCCCTCCAAACATATTGAAATCATCATTCTCCGAGTTTTTCAATGGAACCAACTCTTTGAGACTCTCAGAATTTCCATGTGTTATTGCAATAACGGATGTTCCTAGAAAACAAGTTTCCGTAGAAAAGTGAGAGAAAAAAGTCTTGAAAAATGTTAACCTGAATTTTAACGTACCGTTTATAGTTCCCAACGATGTGTGTTCTACAGGAAAACTATGAAAAACACTAGCCAAAAATAACAAGGAATACATGACAACCAATACAAAGTTTTGATGGTGCATCAGTTTTCGAATCGTAATGAAACTTCAATTTTGAAGTTTGTCTCTTTAACTAATGATATCAGAAATCATCGCTGGTCAGTCAGTCACGCACGACGTACCGACACACTACGCCTTTTTTAGTATAAACGAAACGGCGCCAGTTTGGTTAACCAATTAGCGAGATCTCTTTTTTAATACTGTCAAAGGACACCAACAATTTTTTGAGAGTGCTGTTTTTAGAACCATTCAAGTTGATGAAAATAAAATCAAGGCGACAGGTTGATTAGTTTGTATTTGGGAACCGACTCATTAGAAACATATGGTGAAAAAATAAATTATGTACGAGTCATGTACGTAGGCAAAAAATAGTGAGGATGGCAAAAATACAAATATATCACAGTCCGATTCACAAAATAAATAAAATGGAATGATTTGAAGATCATGGTTTATACTGCTTTTGTAGATTTAGCATGATGCTCAGAGAACTCATCCAGGAACCTGAAAGTTAAGAATTTGGAAATTGTTGTTTGTAATAGATGATTGAAGAATCATCAAGCATGTTTCGTTTCAAATTTGTGCGAAATTCTATTATTCATTTTTTTTTATTGGAAATCAGTATTGTGGAAAATCTAAAACAGTACAGTCAATATCATGGTACGCTTCTTGAAACTTGAAATTGAAAATTCGTCGTTTTTAAAAAAAAAGGTACTTCCTCGCTAGGCCAATTGAAAAAAAAACAACTTTAAAAAACTTGTTTAAACTTTTCAAAAGGAACGAGATTTCTGAAATAAATTTATTGACTGCCTGTTTTTGACCTGTAATATGAATCAGCCTGTTATGGCCTATTTTTGTCGCGTTGACAAGTATACCAGAGAAAATTTTGAAAGAGTGGTTTAATGTTTAAAAACCAGAGTAATGTCGTTTATTGTCGGATTAAAAAAAGTGACACCTGAAAATCTCGGAGACGGCGCTCGTGTCGATTTACGAGGGGGCGGAGCAAAAACGGATACTGTAGATAATAAATTTATTTATGTGAATTTAGTGGGATTTTCTGAACAAAATTTTGACTTCTTGGTATAAAAA
This sequence comes from Caenorhabditis briggsae, assembly GCF_000004555.2. NCBI lineage: Eukaryota > Metazoa > Nematoda > Chromadorea > Rhabditida > Rhabditidae > Caenorhabditis > Caenorhabditis briggsae. The sequence continues at coordinate 190,213 of NC_013491.2, read as the reverse complement.
TGATCGCTAGCATCTCTAGAATTTATTTTTCAGCAAAAAACTGAACTCAAACGCGAAAGTAGCTCGAACGAGCCGAAATTCTGAAATATTACGTTTTTGCCGCACTTTTTCGTAGATCAAAAAAACAAAAGTTTTCAAATTCTCAGGTGTCACTTTTTTTAATTCGACAATACTTACGATTTTGTGTTCAGCATGCAATTTCCGGCGAGAACTACAGCCGGGCCACCAAACCCTTGATCTCTTTTTTCGTTGAGGTTTCTGACGAACGCCGCTTCTTCATAAGTTGCTCCTCCAACGATAAATACTATGATATTGTCGTTGCGATCACTGATAAATGTTTTTCAATTTCAAAAGTGTCAACGCTTGTCACGTACCATTCATTACTCAACAATGGATAATTTTCTAATCTCCCACGCTGGCACATCTCCACAAGGGATTTGAGATATGGCGAGTGTTGAGTGTAAATGTTTTCAACACCTTTCAGTCCTTTGATGAATCTAAAATTATGAATTTTATGGGTAAATGGAAACTGCAAAAGACCTTTTAGTGATATCGATTGTTGATTGCCCTCCAAACAAGTCCGCAGGATGTCTTCCGGCTCCACCATACGAAAGCAATACTTTACATGTTTTCTCGATTTCCGATTTCAAACGCTGAATGTACATTATTGAGATCTAATTTGAATTTTTTGATTACCGGCGGCACTTGTTCGAAAAGTGACTTCAATTCGTTTGAGGATCCTTGAAACCGAAGAGCGTACAACAGAATCAGACGGAACATATCCTGTAATTTGCTCAAATTGTGAAAACAACAAGGAGTATAAAAACCAGCATGACCAGGTATACTAATAACTATCAGATCAAAAAATTGTTGTATAAATATTATTCGAATCAACGTTTACTAACCACATCTCTTGTTTTGGAATTTTTCAACAGCGACCGAATTTTGTTGATACATTTGTTGTGGTCCCCGTCCGACACAATTGTTTGTTCCAGCTGAAAAATGGTTAGTTTTTATAGTAGCCTTCTTCATTGCTCTATTTTATGACTGTTACTGAACTAAGAAGCGCCTGTCACCAAAAACAAGACAAAGAAAGGAAAATCTCAGTTACCTCAGAAATCTCCAACAAATTGTGTTTTTGAATAAGACTACTAAGTTCTCCAACCAAGCTGACGTGCTTCGACACTGTACCACTGATTTTTTTGAACTGAGGATAATCCTCCACGAATTTCTTCATATCTTGAATCGACTCTAAGTTTTTGTTGATATGCTTTTTTTCTTGGAATTCGCTAATCAATGTCTTGATATTTTGACCGATCTCTCCAAAATTAGAAGTGATGTTTTTGGCAAAGAAATCATCATGTAATTCACTGAGAACAACGCTCTGGTCCGCACACGTGCAACGATTATTTGTCAGGGCGAGCATCTCGTGGATCATAGCTTCATAAGTCCATTGGTTGAGTAGCGGCGTTGCAATGTCTTGAAAACGTTCGATCACTAGGAGTGTAGTATCTCGTTTTGCGTTTTCGAAGAGACCATTCTCTCGACGAATAAATTGGGCAACCTCATCAGCAATTTTTTGGCAGTTCGGAGAGTTTTTCTGATATCTATAATCTTATCACAATGATCTGAAATCTGAATAAAATCAATAAAACTAACCTCACAGCAGGATTTTTGCGCATCTGTAATAGCAAAGCAATGATTCCAGACTTGATTCTATCCGCCGCATAGTCCTTAACTTCAAACTTTAAATCGAAAATGTGATAAAGATTGAGGGTGAAAAGATCCTTTCGCAGGGGAATCCCATCTAGAAACAGTTCTTGAACTTCTCGCACGGTCTCATTCTTGTCGGATTCTGCCAATCGTTTAACGTCGAATTTGTTCACAGTGTTGGTGAAATCTAAACAACGATTCGTCATTTTAGTTGTTTCTGTGCAAAAACTAACAGAGATAGTACTGGCTGAATCGCGGCTCCTGAAGTTCTTTGACCAAACGATCGATGTTTTCAGCTGTAGGACGAACAAAGACAACGCATTTCAGATTTTTAATGTTTTCCGCTGAAGATCTGTTTTCGATTCTGTCGAAAATGTACACTTCTTTTTGCATGACTTCTGACTGAGCGAAGGCGCATGAAACGGTTGGAGTCTGTAAAATTGTCCATGAACTTTTCAAACGTTTTTGAAACACACCGTTTCCGCGTCCATGAGAAGCAATTTCATTTGTGAACCGGCTAACTGAATCATGTCCTGTATGAGTTTCCGGCTTGAATGTACGAGATCCATTGCTGTATCACGAAAAATGATGTTCAACTATATAGAATGATGACGTTTCTAACAAGATGGAAGAGGAAATTGCAAACCTTCGGCCGTCAACTAGCGACCCCCAGCCGCCTTCCTTTCCCCAGCCCCTAGCCAGCCAACTTTGTCTCGTTTCTTTTCCCTCTCTAACTATTTCCTCGAGGCCAATGCATTAGGAAGAAATGGTGGGGAGGGAGGAAGGCAGCAGTAGTGTGTGTATGCGCGGCTGTGGTCGTATCTCGCAAAATGTGCGATGCAGAGGACGACGAGTCGGCGGAGAGGCCTCTTAATGCGAAATGAAAGAAATAGTGTGTGTGCAGAGAGATGAAAAAGAGAAAGAGCGAGACGAGGAAAAGTAGTGTGTTTGCGCGCATCTAAGATTTACCAACCAAACGGCAGACGAGAGACTGATGGAAACAAAAAAAAATGTATGTAGAAGCCGTTTGGTGCGCTGTTTTCTCTTTTTCGCTTAACAAAATCAACGATGAAAGAAAAAGAAATCTCGAGAAAGATGTAAAATGAGAGAGAGAGAGAAAGAGCGGAAGGCCGGTCACAAAATAATTCGCAAATTTAATTTATCGTCTTTATTTCACAAAAAAATATGACTTTCATTTTTTGATATTGTAATGCATTTTTGCAAAAAAAACCTAATGAATTGAACACTAAATAAAAAGAATTTTGAGTATAGTATACATATTAATGATAATCATGGAAAATCAGATTTCCCCATTGCGATAAAAGTTTCTCGACCATTCCACGAGCGTTTGGATCGGCAGACTCCATGAATGCAGTATGTCCTCCGTGATTTGTAATTATACCAACAACATGGTCGCTATTCATGATGTCTCCAGTGGGAATACCTGTAATCAACAAATTTGACTAGTTCGCGCTTTTTTAGCTACCTACATTGCACTGGGCTAAAATAATCGTCGACAGAGTTTAATGTGACGCATGGAATTTTTATTTTGTCAACTTTTGTAGCTAGAGTAGCCATTTTGTAATAAGCCTCATAACTTTCGAACCCGTACATTGGCGTAACAAATGATTTATCAAACCCTCTGACTGTTGTACTGCTGATAACTTCATCGAAATCAACCATATCTTTGAATAGTTCTCGGTACCTGAAAAAATAAGGAAAGAATACTCCATCATTGCCACTTTCAAAAAACTCACGGTCTCACAATGTCTACTAAATTTTTTGCAATGAATCTGTTGAAGATTAACTGTGGAATGAAACATTCAATCGAATCTGAAGCGACCATTGGGTCCCATGGAGAGGAAACGATCATGCCGCCATCAAGGTCTGCTTGTTCGCCAGACATAGCAAGATAATTCCACAGTATCATTCTTAATATTCAAAAAAATTGTTTCATCAACCGTTCCTTATTTTTTGAATCTCACCCTCCCATTGAAAAGCCACATCCTAGCTTTCTAGCTTCAGGGTATCTTTCATTCACCATTTTAGCGATATATGCAAAATCATGAGGAGTAGCTGCGTTGTATGTTCGAGTAGTTCTGAGTTTAACACCACCTAGCCCGCGAGGATTCACAACCAAACACTTCCATCCTTTGTCTCTAGCTTCTTTTACTGGATGAAGTACATAACTGCTGTCATGGGTGCTTCCGGTGATACCAGGCAAAAATATTACGATTGGTGTAGTATCATCGGAACCTTCAGGTATGAGCCAGTCGATTCCAGCGGCGCCTCCATCTTCAAACTCCACAATTTCTCTGAAAACTCATATCTTCAAACATCGAACATAATGATCTAACCCAAAACAACTTACCTTTGGAACGGTAGCTCTGGACAGTCGCGGAAGATTTGACGAACAATAGTTTGCGTCGTTCCAAATGGACACCACCAGCTGGGATGATATTTCTGTCAGGTTTAAAGACCATGTGTGCCCGGAAAATAAAAAAAAACGTACTTGCTGGAGTATTCTCAAATTGGTAGTTACTTTCTTTTCCAGTTTTGTGCCAGATTTGACAAAATGCTTGGGCACCTGCAACACTAACGTTTTCAAATAAATTTTTTCCAGGAACTAACTGCTGAAATATACCAAGAATAAAGCCACAAAAATATCGGAGTAATTATTCCCAACACCAAGATCAATGCAAACGCCATGTTACCCTGAAAATGAATAACTTACCAATATATTCCGAATGAATGAAAATGGAAATAAGATATTCACGAGTAATCTCCTGTATTGTTAAATTTAACATTAAAAAATGTTAATTTAGTACAAAGTAGCATCTAAATTAAAAAAAAGCTTAAAGCTCCCAAAAATTTTGTTGAAAGAGAAAGAAACAAGAATTAGTTATTTACTCAAAAAAAACCCAAACTGATTCTTGCATGCACTCACAAAAAAAGACACTCATCTACTTTACATTTTTCATCGAAATTGATGGTGCAACAAAATAGTCGGAGATAAGATAACGCACATAGAACGATCGCGTGAGACTAATTGCTTCACAGGTACACCAAATTACAAGAAAACAGTTCACGTGCGTAAATGGTAACAAGGCTTAATACCTTGAATCTCTTGTGATAAGCGTAATAGTCAAAGTCGAAACAAACTTTTTGACAGGTCATTAAACGTTTGATAAAGACGTTAAATAGGCAATGACAAGAAAAGATAACGTAGAATATGGGATGATTTTGAGGCGGAGGAAGAAACAATTTCCATTTTGCCCCAAACAAAGTTCGTGAGAGTTCGAGATATCAACTATAGCCCTTTTTTGCAAAGATAGTGAAATTTGAAAATGATAACAGCATAAACTTGAATGAACGAAACTTTCTAGAAATGCGATAAATAGAAAGTTATCTGTTTAATTTTGAAGTGTTAAAAAAAACCCAAAATTTTTCTCAGCTTTTCGAGTATTAAATGTAAGAATGTACAGTTTTCTGCAAATTTCCTATTCCTAATACTCGACATTGTCGCATTAGAAATAAAAACTTGGAAACAAGTTTTCAGTCTATTGTTGTATTGGAGAATCCAAGCAGGAATTGCTTCAATTTTGGAGCTTGTTTGAAAAAAGCACAGCAACGCTTTGCGTGGCCGCGGATTGCAAATGTTCGGCCACTGTCAGTTTTCGCACAGCGTTGCCTATGAGGTCATCTCTCACTAGAAAACGTTATGATTGCAAAACTGAAAACTGAGAAAGTTTGAAAAAAATGACATAATGTTCTTTAAAAATGGTAATAGCTTCAAAACTTTAAAAAGTATCAACCTCCGGGAAATTTTGATTTGAAAAAATTTACAGTATTTGCAACTGAAAAAGACCGTTTCGGTTTTTTTATTTTCTACGAGATCGTGCTAAAATGCTAAACTTTATATGTACAATATCAAGAATACAGCTTTCGGATTGCAAAGTTATTTAAGCTGGACAAAACTCTGACAAAGATAAGACAAGCTTCCAACACAGCCCTGATTTTGCAAGTATGCTTTCAATTTCTAAACAGGATCTGACTATATATAGGTTGTTATATAGATGTTGTTTGGGTCACTTCTGTACAAAACTTTTCAAAAACCAGTTGTTACGAGCCATCACTTGAGTTATCGGATGCATTTGAACCTGAACATATGTTTTTAAAGTTGGGAATTCATTGTAGACAGGATATTCAGCTCCGAGGTAGGTTTTTCATAAGTTTCATTTTGAAAACAACTTAAAAGAAATACAGAAAAATAGAATGCCAATGTTTGACGTTTAAAAACTTACTACGGATTGTGTCTAACAATATACGCGTCATAATGATAGCACCACCCAATTTCAATTTCATCTCGAAAGTTTACCAAAGAGCAATGTTATTAACAGTTTATTCCCAAAACCCAAAACTTGACGAAAACGTCTGAAAACATCACTCAAAAATTGACACATCAATTTTTGTGTAAACTGTCAGAATATATTGTTTCAAGACTATTTTAACGATGTATAACAAACAATTCTCAAATTTTCCCTCTCTTGAAAACTTTATATTTTTCATTTTCAAGTGTAGTGCTATCGTATGACGCGTTGCGCAGTGAGACTTTTGGATACTGTAGTCCTAATACATTGAACTGCTTCTTGATTTTAGGGACACATAAGTTGTTTGTGATGCTGAATTGAATGGAATTGTCCGTTTTTCTCTAAGTTTTTCAGTTTTTCTGAGAATCTCAAATGGGGTGGTGCTATCATCATGACGCGCCCTGTACTTGGAATTCTGTTTTGCGTTACCCTCAAAGTCGTTGTTTTTCTGCATTTTCTCTGTGATAATGAAACAAGTTACTAATTGATTCAGTGTTGTGGCCCTTTGAATTGTTCTAAATTTTTTGCATCAATACAGTTACACTTGAATGATGGTGGTTCACTATTTTTTTCTCACAATTTTTAACCAAAAATGAGTATTTGTTGCCAATGTAGAAATTTATGAAAGCATACAAATTTTGCCCAAGGTCACGTTCCACGGCGTGAGTGTTCTTGTCTCACTGCTTTTGTCGACATCTTTGCATGCGTGTCGTCCCAATTCATATAAATTGTCTAGATTCCATCTATCTCTCTCTTTCTCTTTCTTTTTCCTCTCCTTTCATTTCTCCCTCCTTCTGACTCAACTACCTTGAAAATAGGCCATCGATGTATTGTACCGTCTATCTTGATTGTCTTTTCTCTTTCATGCGTCCTTTTTCCTACTATCCCTTTGGGGACTTTGTAGACACCGTTACGTTTTTTACTGCTTTGGATGAGTTTTCGTTTTAAAAAATGTTTCTTCTTGTTTTAATTGTTTATATGGTTTATCTTTGTAATTCCTTCCAATTTTACAGGTAATATATTAATAAGTGAACATGGGAATAGTCAAAGCGGCGTTAACATTCGACGCTATTTTTGCAGCTATCTCCGGAATAGCGTTATACCTTTTTCCGTCAAAGTTTGGAGACCTGTGTTTTGTATGTTTGCCAACAGGTTTTATACAAAATTCGTCGATATTTTCAGCAAAAAGAGACCGATGGAGTTCATTGGCATCTGATCAGATGTGTTGGAGGTCAGGTTTTTGCCTCATGCCTGGTTTCATTCAAATTTCGAGGATCCAGCACGACAAGCCAATCTGTTTGTCATTTCATCAGAATGATCGTGAGTTATATCCATTCGTGATAACGAAATTTTGAACACATTTATTTCAGCCGTCAATCCTCATTCTGATGCTTGTTTTCCAAATCCAATCAGTCACGCCCACGTTGATTGAAAGCACGGTTCGTAACGGATGTGGAAGAAAACGATAAAAGCAGTGTTTTCAGACACTCAAATTCTTCAAATACCTCATGATTTCAACGATTGCTCTTCATGTTACATTGCTCTCAATCGCTGGATGGAAAACAGGTATAAACCAAAAAAAGTTCTCCAGCTAGGTGGAGTAATTGTATGCCCAAAGCGATATATTGTTTCTTTTCTGAAATACAAACGGCTAGAATAAATGAATCAATAGCTTCCAACATCTTCTCATTGTGGTCAAAATTTCGTTACTAGACGAAATGAAAAAAACAATCTCTGAATTGTGTCATAAACAATTGAAGTTTTTTTTTAATTTCTGGTCATTATTTTTAAAATCTCAGGTCTAGCTGTTTTCAACAAAAATGGAATTATTGGAGAACTTTTGAGCAGTACTGTGCAATTTATTCAGGCACCAAACTGATTGCTGCAAACAAATTTGGAAATTTTCTTTATCAACTTGATGCTCTCGCTTCGATTTGCATCGGAACGTGCTGGATGACTTTCCCGAAGTGGCTGCTTCATCGACAGGTAGTTTTTGTCACACTTAGAAACAGATTGTCCAATTATTTAAGGTTCTTGTCGAACTGGACGAATCCCATGAGTTTCTTGGGAGAGTGATGGGTGCTAACTTTATTGCTTCCTACATTGTATCAACTCATGCGCTGCATTGGGAGACAAACGAAGACAGATATGCTGCTGTGGATGGACGTGTCATCTGCTGCCTTTCAATTCTTGGAGCACAAATCTGGTCACAAACTTACAAGCACTGGTCTGGAAACCATTGGGTTGGCATCAGTCTCTTCTCCACATGGACCGTTATCTCCTTGATCTACAGGTCTTGTTTGACGTTCGCCAAAAATCATGTGCAAAAGAAAAGTGAATAAATGCATAGTAGATTTCCAATGTTTTCGTCCCCATGATTCGTGTAAGAAGCATTTTAACTATTCTTTTTTTCCCAGATAAATACATTCATACAAATCGTTTCACAAATAAATAAGACACAAAATACAGATGTTACACTTAAACATGCGAACAAATATGATTGTCTGAAAAATATCTATATTATCCGTGATATGGATAATGCAATGTTGACAACGGGATCTAATGAATCATGGGAGAAATTTTCAGTAAAAATTTAGTGACGTCTGCAATGTAACCTCGCGAATCTCATGAGAACACTGCGACTTTCGGCGATAAATTCTTGTTCAGGTGACGCAAGAGGAGCTGCTTCGTCGCATCTTGATCTACTACTTCCAGAGTTGCTGGAGCGTCTGAAACCATGTAGCATCTATGATTATACTTTTTTTTAATAATTTCAGAACTTTCCTTTATTGAAAGTTGATCATTATCATCTACGGAAACACTTTTTCCTAGTTCTAACAACTTTAGAAACCCTCTTTTCCAAAAAAGGCATTGTTCGATGCAGCAAAATTTCACTGTTCAATTAGAAGATGTCCATTTTGCATCTTCTGCAAATTCACAATATTGATGAAACCATTATCAAAAAAAAAGCCGTGAACACTCTAATTGATTTGCACCCTACTTGAAGTGTACGTCCAAATGTGATGCTCCTTCAATAATGTTCCCACTAATTGCAGGTGATTTTTTCAATTTTTTTTCTTTCTACATATTATACAATCAGGCAAAATTTTGAGTTCGTCTTTTTCCTATAGTTTATAAACCCAATTGATGAAACATTTCACAAAAATTCTTAGACGAATGGAGAAGTAAAAGTTGTTCAAATGGTTGTGTTAATGCAATTTTTCCTCAGTTGGACACAAATGAGAACATACCTATTTGTTGAGTTTTTGTGCTGTGGTTCTTTCCTGTGAGTCGAATTATGGTTGTGGTGTGGCTTGTAGAGCATTTGAGCCTGAATCATCATTATGATGAAGAAAATACGTTAGTTTGGTTAGTATTTTCTCATACACAAATTTTTTTTACCCTTCCGTGACGCTAAATTCAACAAGCACAAATTGCACACAATCACAACTCAACCGAAACATTTTTAATTTAAAAAATTTACTATTAGTTTCAGATTGTCAAAAGCTGAACTCAAGGAACATACCAAATAAAAAAGACATTGAAATTACGACAAAGCCAAGCCAAGTACTAAAAGTTTGAGAAAAGGGGAGTGGGGGGGGGGGGGGGGTGAGACCATAAAAATATAAACATTTATGAACGCATTATTTAAAATGATTTTTAGATATTGTGTCGTGAAAAAGTAAAAGGCAATGAGTTGAATATAAGGACATAAAGGGGGATGGGGGAGGGGTAAAGATTCAAAGAAAAGCATCGCCTTCCTCATCTGAATCTGCGGCAGTGTTATCTGGAGTCGTTTTCCCGTGATGCGGATCGCCGAGTGTCGATGGCACACCGAGCGGCCCCGATAGCGGGTCGGATGTCTCCGGGTGCGGCTGTGTAAGGCAAATTGTGGTAGCGGTGCCACCTCGACGTGATTTTTTGGCTTTTTTCAACATTTGCGCCTGCAAATTAGACTCAATTGATACTGCACTGAAGCGAAGCATAAATAATGTTTGTGAAAGAAACGGGAATGAAAAGGGGATAAATTCGATACTTGCGTCAATTCCTCATATATTTTTAAACAGAAAAGTGGAAAACTTATATACCATTCCGGTTATTCTCATTATATTACAGACTTATATTGTGGAAATGTGTGAGAATGTGACATATGCAGCGCAAATTAAAAGTTTGGAAGATCACGGGTTCACATCAATAAAATTGAAAATAAAACAATATCAGCACGCCATTGGGACAGGAGCGACAGCAAAAATATTAAATTTTAACTCAAAGAACATATTCCCAACCTAATTTTCTACAACATTTTCCCCCTGTTCGAAACCGAAATCCGCGTCATGTGGTTGTTATGTTCAACTAAAAATGGTAACATTATATAGAAAAATCAAGAAACACGTATCGGGTTGAATTTTAAATTAACCTATTCAAGCGTAGTAAAGCTAAAAAAGTATATTCCATTTTAAGAAAGTTGACTACTTTTCCCGATCATTTAGTTGTTATTTCTGAAAGTTTGAAATACGATATCGTACTTTTTGGCTTATTGTCTAGTTGTTGTTATTATCTATAACTTTTTTTTTCAGAAATTAGAAATGATATGTAAACCGTAACTATTTTACCAGGAAAATATATTTTGGCATTTATTGAGGATTTTATTGCCTTTTTCAGCGACTTTTCTGTTTTTTTGGGATACACTAAACTATTTGATAGACAGACGTCCTTATCGTTGGTTTTGATCACATTTCTCTCATGTTCCGTAAAATTTATCAAAAAAGTCAACTGAGAAATCATTCATCATAATGCCAAATACATTTTGTCAGTCAAAAGTTTTTCATTTTCTCACAGAAACTCAGATAAATTACGTCAAAGCTAACCTTTCTATTACAGGCATTTTGGTTAGTATAGTTTTGCGGTTTATTGAATGCCTTTTGAAAAGAAACTAATGATAAACCTGTTAGGAGTTACTGTTCGCGTTGAAGTCACACAACTTTTTTGTGCTGAATAAATTATGAATTTCAATTATATTTATGTCCCAAGAAACATCAAACACATTTTATAACGTTATCATGCAAAAATTTGCCCTTCTTGACTATTATCATCGTGCTTTTTTCGAGCGACCTTTTCAATCAACCTTCTGTAAGACAAACATACTTTCAATGCTGATTTCAGAATGGTTATAGTGCCTGGTGGTTGAATGTGTGGTTCTCCGTCTACTTGTACTGGCCATTCTTCGTGTGTTGTGATGCGAATCTGCATTTTTCGAAGTAATTATTATTGAACATTTTATGAACAAAGAACTTACACTTCCTCCTTGCGCTATCCGAATGCCAGCAGCAAGTTTGGACTGAATAAGGCCTAAGCGAGATACATCGGAAATACCAACAACCTAAACAAAAACATTCACGGCTGAACAAAAATTAAAAAATCACTTCTAGCAGCCCATCATAATGAGTTGGCTTTGAAAAGTTGCCTTCTTCTTTTGATGTTCCCCATGGATTGGCTCCACTTCCCCAACTGAGCAAATTGAGTACTACGATTCCCTCAATATTTGGAAGCTCAATAGTGCGACCGTCCACCTGAAAATAAGCACAATTACATTTCAAGAGAAAGCTTATTGGCATACCTCTAATTCTATACGTTTCCAAAGATCCTTGCATGTCCTCTCGAAGAACATTTTTTGGAGACCAATTTTCGCATATTGGGTCTTGTTGAATAGACGTGATTGGAACTTTTCTGGGTTAGCATCACGCTGAAATGAACCAACAATTTTAGGAAGTTAAAAACAATTAAAGAAAACCTTATTATGGAATTTCAAACAAACATCAGCATCGATTCCGATTCCAAAGTAGTTGTTCATGATAATCATGGATGTTTGATCTTCCGGATTGTTCATTGTTTGCTCACTCATCTCTGTTTGTGTTCCAGAAGACGTTGGTTGATTCCGTTCTTCCTCATGGAACACCACCGCCCATCTGTCGAGTTTCACAGTGTCTGCCTCGATGACATCTTTCAAAATGTCCATGGGGTTCTCTTCACCCGTATATCCACCGCCCCAACGAAGTACTCGCGCCAAATCATTTCCTGTTCCAAGCGGGACAATTCCACATGGCGGTGAAAAGCAAGCCGCGTCCTAAAAGTGACTGGAATGTTTGTGAAGAAGACAAGAGTTCATCATTCCTCTTATTTCTTCAAAATTCTACACTACATATCAGTTATATTGTTAACGGAGTTTTGAATATTAAAGGAGGTTTTCAAAAGGTATAGGGTCATGTTTTGGGAAATCTCCAAACTGCCCCCAATTTCAAAAATTTCAGACTTTCCGTGAATCAAAATTTCATGATTTTTAAACAACTTATTGTTCAGTGAATCATAATTGTATTTCTTAGAATTTCAGAAATCATGAAGATCGATAGTTTGGTGATTTAGAAACCCGAAACTAAATTTTAAAGTGATCCAGTTATTTTTTCAGTTACGGCAAAGAACTGCAATTAACTAATGCAGAGCACACGAAGACAAATAGGTTGTTTCCCCATCTCTTCAGAAAAATTGTGATTTGAAAAAATGGTATTAATGATAAAAAGGTACCGAAAAAGAAAGAACTGGTTTTTAAAAGGGATGCATCGAAGGAAACAAGAGAAAAAAGAGACTGCAGCACTTTGCGAATAGCTTGGAATATTCCCAACCATGACCCTGACATCTTCCAAAAACCCCCCTTAGCTTTCAAAACCCACGTTTATTATTTAAATCCTCTTTTATTTTTCAAAACCACTTCTATACTGCTCCACATAAATATACGTTTAGAGCGAATTCCAAATGAGAATGAGCAATATTTTTATTTTCATTTTTTCAATTTTTTGACTTTTGCGGTTCCACATAAATATACGTTCACCCCCATTTTCCCATGTTTCAGCACCATACTCTTGAATTTTAAACTTTTTGTATTCCCTTCGACTGTTCAAACGATGTGACGTAAAAAACCACTAACTGATTTCGAAAAAGGTCAAATTACAGCCAAAAATGCCTAAAACTTTTCAGACTGTCAGATTGCTCAGAATTTAGGAAGATCCTCGGACGTGGTCAATCGATTTTACAAGAATTCGTTAAATTACGGTACAAAGAACTTTTCCGGACGTCATTCTCTCCTTACAGTCCGAGAAAAACGTCAAATCCTATGAAAAGCGCTCAATGTTGTGACCAGTTGTTCCAAAATCAATGAGACAGTTTGACGCGTCATCCAGAAAAACAAGTTCATCAATTATCAAAAGATGAAAGAAGCACTTATGCTGACATCAATCCATCCCCAAATGTTCAGCACAGTTTCAAATTTTCTTTTGTGACGAGAAAAATATCAACTGTGATGGTCCAGACGGCTACAACTTTTATTGGCGTGATTTGAGAAAAGATAAACATTGATTTTCGAGACGCAGTGTCAGAGGAGGTAAATGCGAGCAAACTCCAGACGTTTTAGGGGATGGATTAATGTCAGCATAAGTGCTTCTTTCATATTTTGATAATTGATGAACTTGCTTTTCTGGATGACACGTCAAACTGTCTCATTCGATACAGTAAGCTTCAAACGACTCTTGATTTTGGAACAACTGGTCACAACATTGAGCGCTTTTCATAGGATTTGACGTTTTTCTCGGACTGTAAGGAGAGAATGACTTCCGGAAAAGTTCATTGTAACGTAACTTAACGAATTTTTGACAAATCGATTGACCACGTCCGAGGATCTTCCTAAATTCTGAGCAATCTGACAGTCTGAAAAATTTTGGGCATTTTTGGCTGTAATTTGACCTTTTTCGAAATCAGTTAGTGGTTTTTTACGTCACATCGTTTGAACAGTCGAAGGGAATACAAAAAGTTTAAAATTCAAGAGTATGGTGCTGAAACATGGGAAAATGGGGGTTATGTGGAACCGCAAAAGTCAAAAAAATGAAAAATGAAAATAAAAATATTGCTCATTCTCATTTGGATTTTGCTTTGGGTCCCAAAAGTCTTTCATATCGTACTCTTTTTAACCTCCGGTCGATATTTTTTAGAAACTGCAAATTTGGGGTTTTCGCCATTTTTCATGGGTGAACGTATATTTATGTGGAGCAGTATATTCTATAAACGCCCGTTAAATCATAAAGAGCCGAAACTTCAACGAATTTCTCCAACTTGCCTGTTTAGCAATGTCCAAACATTGCAGGACCCAACCAATAGTTCCATCTCCACCGCACGCGAGAATTTTGTATTTGGGAATGTTGCGGAACACATAAAGTCCAACAAGAGGACCACCATTCAACACATCAAACACTTGGAATGGATTTAACAACTTTCTGAACGATTGGATTAGCTCGGTTCCTTGACAACCTCCGGATTTCACATTGACCAACACCAAGAGTGGTTCGACATCTTTAGGAATCATCTGTGGCTGCACGTTGGGCAAACACAGGACGATCAACTTTTTATCCTCGTAAATAGCCGATTGAAGTTTCTGAACAGCTGCAGTGGCTGCCTTTGGAGTGTTGAACGTAATAATTAAACTCCCGTATTCGAAATAGATCGGTCCAATCGCGGTGAATGGTTTTTCTGCGAAATAAATATAAATTTTGTGATATTTCACAATTTGACGGTTACCTTTAGCGCCTAATAACTTCAATAAAATTCTTTCATATTGTCGCTGTGCGAGGGAAACCGGTAGGTTTCCAACAAAAACGGCATGATCATGTGGGTCTTCCTTTTCTTGAACGTAGAATCGGACCACATGATAACGACGGAGGGAATCCTAAAATCATTGAGTTTATGTCTTGCCACACTTTGGAAGTTAATTTACCTTTCTCAAATTTCGAACTAATTGAAGAACATTTTCCTGAGGATTGCAGGTTCTCTCAGCTACTCCTCGGTCAAGAGAAACTTCAATGAGGTTGTATCTATTCCAGTATGCCCCATCAAGCCCAAAATGATAAAGGGCTTCGGTAATAAGATCTTGTACAATTGTATCTTTGCTAACTGAGATTCCACAGAATGTCACCGGAACCTTGCGCAACCATCCACCATATACTTTTACTTCATCTTTGTCCGGATCATCGTAATATCTTATAAATATTTGGGCTCGCTTCCCTTCCGGACGCTTCACATTTCTCAAAGGTACTGGGTCCTCGAGTATTTCCTCTTCTACTGCAAATGAATCATTCTCGTTGCAGTGACTCTCTTGTTTCTTCTAATCTTACCCTCGCCAACCACTTGTGTAATATAATATCTTTCTGGGGTGTCGTTGATGTGGAACCGCCGTAGAGCAGCATCGCGAACTTGTTGCACGGATACATGCTTAGCCACAACGATATTGCGCGAAATCTGAACTTCACGGCGTGACAAGGCAGATAAGAACGAATATTTGTTGTTTAAAAATATTTTCCATGAACAAGAAAAAATCACCAAATGAACAACTATCCCGGTTTTGCTCAAGAGTCTTACCTGCAGTCGATATGAGTTGTTCCCGTCAAAAACTCTAATTATCTCAAAATCGTCCCGTTCTTTGACGTCCTCACCAGAAGTCGAGACGTCATCCACTTGAATTTTGGATGGCGACGATACTGAATACATTCATATAGATATTATATGAGGAACTGAAAGAGTAGGGATGGGATAGTGGATTGATGGGAAAGTAAAAAAACAGAGATATGAAAAAGGACAGGAGGAAAAACAAAATACTCTTTTAAGAAGAGGGAAACTAAACTATCCCACTCCAGTCGGCTGTGGAAGTTAAATTTTTTTTTTTTTAAGAGAACCGACAGACAGGATAGTAAAAAATCTGACCCTTACGAGACTGGGGCTGATCATGCGATGAAATGTTCAATAGTTGCTCCATTGGTAGCTCCGTTCGAGGAATTGTCAAACACATGGGCGGAAGCATAATTTTTCGAAGTACTCCAAAATCACATTCTTTGTCCATTTGTCGATAGCAAACCGCATGAGCCTGGAATCTTGCCAAATTTTTCGTATTTTGGTTTTTTGCGCTTACGGTCTGACCGCACCATTCGCATCTCATTCCAGCAAGGCACTCGGTCGAAAAACACGTTTTTCGGCAAACCACACATTTTGACTCTTTCGGCAAGTTACCTTCTCTCATATGATGATATTGTACTGTGTTCGCCTGAGAATGCCGAATATATAATTGATAAGTGGTCTCATGACATACACTTTCCATATTTGCTACATATGTGGCTGCTTCTTTACAATCAGATACCGCAAGATCCGAGCAATCGACATGAACATAATACTCGCACACTTAAAGTAATGTGTTCTTTTACTTTTTTTAATAAATACATTTTCATACCTTCACACTCCACTGACATCGCCTCGTCGGTTCGTTTCCGACATACACAGCAATACCTTCTCTTAATCAAACATGGTGCGGACCATGTATGTGCTACTGGATTCTTGATTAGTTGCAACGCAACACTGCTACAGTAGGACACCACCGTTCGAAGACATTTTTCATGACATATGAAGTTGCACACTAAAAACGCAAATGTATTCCGGCTACACAACCAACACTAATTTTTAAAAATAATATTGATTGAGTAGAAGTGCTGACGAGTTCAAACACTTATAAGATAATTAACTATGCTATCGGTGGATATATGTTGAATAATACTTAACAACTCACTCTCGCAACTGTAACCAGTTGTCAGCATGCCCCATATCTTATCACAACAGTGATGACAATAAGTTGGCTTCCCAAAAGTCTTCTTCACAAAATAGTGACCATGATTGGGTCGCATGTCCACCAAGTTAGCATCGACATTATGCCCCTCAGCTGCCATCTGCAATCGAACAACTTTTTCATGCCATTAGTAAGACATTATGCACGCATTTCCCCTTTTTTTGACATGCAAACTGCAAAACAGCAAAGCGCGATTGTGCGCCGCCAAAATTTGTTTGAAGAATTTTGTTTTAAAAAACCGGGTTTCAGTGAAATTTTATAAAAATTCCGTCATGTTATTGTTTTCCTTAGGAATGTGTGTTAGTTTTAAACATTCATTTTAAGTTCAAAAATGGCGAGTTTCAAAAAAAAATGAAAAAGCATACACAGATTGTCTATTTCGCTTTAAAAAAAGAAATTGGAATTTTTCGAAAAATGCTAAACTGTTTATCAAAATAAAGACTCCAACTGTCATTCAATTTTGACAAATAACGTATTGTAGCGGATCGTTGAATCTTTCAAAAAGCGGTTTAGAAATTTTAGAAATATAACTTGAAGTATAAACCTGTAATCAGTGCTCGGAGGGATGAAGATGTACAGAAAAGAGTGTAATTTTCACTAAAATTGCCCTTCAATGCGATATAACCAGTTAATTTTCCGTATGCTCATTTGCATCTGGCATCAAGATAACTTACAGCAGAATCGTGGTGTTTCTTCTTGTCAAAACGCTTTTAAGTTAGCATGAGTACATTTTATTCGCACCCAAACAGGAATAATTCCGATAAAGAAAATTCAGTTTGAGCAGGCTATCTGCAATTAGATGTAAGACTGAAATGTGAGCATTACAAGTATTCGATTCGGATAAGGAAAACACAAAAAAGTTTTGAATAGTTCAGAACGAGCAGTGAGATACAACGGTCAAGTTTTTGATGCGAGCCTAATTCTATTTTCTGACACTCTCCCAACAACTCCCAAGTTCGGGGAATTGTCCGCATGCAAATTACCATAATTTTATACATTTTCAGAGAGAAAAAGGATCGAAAAAGAGCGGCAATATGAATAGGAAATGAGAAAATGTTGAGAGCGTGTAGATATTTGAGAGGATGATGGGAACTCGAATGGAAAATTGAATTTTTTCATTTGGCGTAAGTTAAGCATTTATTTGTCATTCGTCGAACGATTTGACTCAATTTAGAATGATTATCGTAGATGAAAAACTATGACCATAGAAATGAAACAGAATAGTATAATAATAAAGATAAGCATGAAGTATTTATGCCGTCCAAGAAAATGGGCTACGGTATCTTTTTACTTTCAATGAGTCGGAAAGTCTTGAATGAAGGCGCTTTCAGAAAATGTATCCGACGGAGAAAAAGTACCTTTTGTGAGAAAAATTATAAATTCAAGCTAGTGTGGAGGGTATTTATTTTGAGGAAGAAAAAATCAGTACATTTTCATCATGAAACTTTCGCGTTTGTTTGAAATGCCGCATGAGTTCCTGGAATTTTCTTTCATACCTTTATAATTGGATGAAAAATTCAAACTTGTAATTGAACTCTGAGAAATCAGCAGCGTTTTTAACTTGTAAATTTGTGTAAAAAATCTTCTCAAAAATGGAAAAGAAAGAACTGAATAGACTGGAAATTGGAAGAACCTAGAAAAATTGAAACCAAAAAAGGATCAGAACTGGAAAATGGCCGAGATGAGGAATAAGATGAAAAACTTAAACTGTGAAAAAAAAATCTCTCGCCAATGTGTGGGACTTTGGTCTTAGTGAAGAAAAAGAGCAAAAGTAAAGCTCCTCGCGCATTTTGGCTAATCATTCAGAAGTCAGAAACTGCTAATTTCTTTCGTGCTAAATGAAAATGTTTCAGCTTGCTTTTTTGCCTGTGAATGTGCGTCACCAAAAAGCTGGCCCATTTCAATAAACACTTGTAGAGGATTGGAAGCTCTTTGCACTTTTCTTTTTTCTGCTCCAATGAATTTTTAATTTCGTGTACTGCGCAAAAAATACAGAGAAAAGTTTCAGAGTAACAATGTTATAAGGAAAAAAGTGAGGGGGAGAAGAAGAAGTCTTTTAAGGGCTCTTAGTTCCAGCTCAGCACAATTCTTCCTCAATGTTTAAGTGCTTCTTGTCCCTATCAAAACTATAGGTACGTGTACGATGAGAATTAGAGAACAACTTATAAAAAAAAACTTCTGTGGTAGTGTGGTGGCAAAGAGGGGCGAAGAGGCAACATCACACAAGCGTAAACAACAAAATGACAACGAAATACGCCTTCAGCGGCAGTAGCCGCGGCACAGCAGTACTGAACCATGGAGCACGATGTCAGCTCTCAGCCAGTGCTCCGTGGCCGCACCCTTCTTTCTCTTCTTTTTCTTTTCTCCTTCGTTTTCCTTCTTTTTTCCTTTTCATCTTCTTCTTCTTTTTCCATTTTTTTTCCTTTTATCTTCTTCTTTTTTTTTCTTCGGCTCCGTCTTTGCCTTTTTCTTCGTCTTCGACTTTTTTCGTTCCCAGTTTTCTGTGCTGGTATCCAGTTCTTTCCCCACTCCCTATTTCATCCTAAACGCTAGAGAAAACGGAGACAAAAAGTCACATAGAAGGAAGAGAAAAAGAAGGAGACGGGAAGAAGAGAGAATAAGCGAGAGAGAGAGGGAGAGAGAGAGAGAGAGAGAGAGAGAGAAAGTGGATGGCAGGGAGCAACCGGAGGAAGCAATCTAACATCTCCGTCTATAGCGTGTTATTTTATCTGCATTGGACGAGCTGACTGGGACGGCTGATGTGATGTCTCGCTGGACTCGAGGAGACGGAGTCCAATGCCGGCCACCCCCCCCCCCTTTCACCATGTTGTTGCCTATATCTGTGCTTGAAGCATCAAGTGAAATGTGCGCAAAAGACTACGAAAAATTGAGTGGAGGCATGGAAAAGGGAGAGAGAGAGAAGGAAGTGGAAAATATCTTTGATGCAAGTCTTCGCCTAACGGGGCACATAGGAAACGGGAAAAAACCGGGAGAAGAAAACTCAACGAATAGAAATAAGAAATTTTTCCCACGTCCCTCTTTCTAGTCCTCCTCTCCATCCTTCTCCCTCTCTCTCCCTCTCTCTCTCTCTCTCTCTCTCTCTCTTCTATTTCCCTGGTCATTCTTCAGAATCGAATAGAAGAGTTGGTAGAGGAACCGGGACTAAGAAAAAGAAAATTGTGAAAGGACTAGTTAGTCGATTCTCAGTCACAACGAATTTGGTGGAAAATACGCTTTCTTTTCGCAGTTTTCCAAGTGATATATAGGATACTGAAAACGGGTTGGAGGGATGTTTACTTTTTTTGAGCTGGGGTGAGAACGTTAACAACCACAACCGCGACTAGCTTGATTAATGCGAAATAGAATCAGCTTGCTTCTGAGCCGTCAAAAAGAGCTTAAATGTGAATTTCTCAAGCAAATGGAAATGGTAATGGGATGACGAAAAAACGCATAGAAGCATGATGAATTTAAAACGAATAATTGAAGATAATCAAAAAATTAACAGAAAGGGAGTATATGAGAAACGAGTACCACTTATGACTGGGATCATTAAATAAGAACTTATGCTTAACTGGTTGAAATTTGGAAATTACTAATAAAAAAATGAACAAAGCAATAAAAATCCCAATAGGAAGTTGAAAAACGACGGCATCGATCGAAAACTGACTTCATGATTTATTGTTAGAACTTATTGGATATTCTCATAAACAAGTGGTCGTCTAGATTTTAGAATTTTAATGGGCGTGTTCTTCCTTTTTTGGAGATACATGGGATGGAAGTTTCATGTCTTAGTTGGATGCTGGCAAGAGTGCAGGTTTGATCAGAGTTTTCGAATTTGTTTCAGGCAATTTTATACAATTAATTTATACTTCAAAAATTTCGAAAGTGCAACGATATCCACTTCCGTGAACCTATTTTTTTCAAGTTTTTGACCTGCACTATTATTAATTATCCTACAAGTTTGTTTGTAGTTTTTTTATTATACTCAGCAGTGCACCAGAAGGATCTTTCAAAAATTGAACTCACAGGACGGCATTTAAGCATTGCTCCGGCAAAACAGTGAATAACTGAGAGAACAGCGAATATATGACCAACCAAGTATGCGAGTGTCTCCGAAACTGAATGAAAAAAAAATAATAAAATAGAAATCGCAAAAACGAAAAAAGTCCCGAAAAAAACTCTTATGTTTCTACGAAACCGTCTCTCAGGGTGACGGATTCCGAACAAAACATGTGGCATCATTCTCAAAGTTTTCAGAATAGGAGAAATTAAGGGAACATTGAATATTTGGATGCAAATGAGAAAACTGACTATTTCAAATTCGAAGTGCAAAACAATGGACTCACGTAAAACTTAACTCAACGCAGCATCTATCGTCGTTCTCTTCAAATGAAAACAGCATTTAATGGAAAAAATACGTATCTCCAAAAGCGTAGCCAAAGAAAGTTTGAAAAAAATTATAGGCTTTCAAAGATAGCTGAATAAAGTCGTTACAAAGCACTCTTATTTTTTTGAATGAAAATGAGGATCGCCGAGAGTACAACATCGAGTTTTTTTTATTATCGTGTGTGGTTTTCTGTTATTAGAAGAAATGAACTGTTTGCTCCTGTCGTCATGAATGCCAATTGTTGATGATTGTACGGAGGAAATTGTAGTACTTGATTCTCATACAATTTTTTCAACTTGGAATTCGAGACTAAAGGCAACAAGAATTACTTCAGATATTTTCCAAAATATTAGTAAAATGTATTAGGTTGTTCAATAAATAGTGGTCACTTTCACTTCGCTCTACCGTTGCTTATCCAATTTTGGGTTTTTTTTTCAATTCTGTTTTTATATTTATAGACGTCACACATTGCATGTTTAATAGAAATTTAAAAATTCCGAATGGACTGTCTAACGGCCGAGGATTTTCTCGATAACGGACACATACTGAAAAGTGTTTCTTTGATCATATGTTTCCAAGGTCTCTCGAACAACGACCATTAGCGAGCAGAGTGCAAAATGTTAGACGTAGACCTCATCTCTCGAACCACGATTGAAATTTGGTTCAAAAGATTCGGATAAGAAAATTATGATCTGGATCATAAACCAATACCCAAAAGGCCTAGCCTTAATAAAAATGAAAATATTTTAATGATACTGGAGGAAAAGCTCTGTGCTACTTTGCGTGCATTATCTTTGCAGCCCACCATCCTAATAGCACCGTAACAGATCATGTTCCTCAAACGGGAAGAGCTCGGAGAGTCGATCAAATCGTTCCCCACATTTTGACCAATTTTTAGAAAAAAGGTCCGATGAGACCTGTCCGTTTCTCTCCTCTCCAGGAAACCGACAACGGACTGGGTCAACAAAACAATCATTGGAGATGATGAACGGGTACTGTATGTTAACAATGCCAGTAAGCACCTATGGTTCTCTGCAAAGGAAACGGTGGAATCGGTCTCAAAAGGCAACCTTCAAGAAAAAATCAGATTCTTCCGATTCGGTTAGACAGTGCTGAAGTAAAATACCGCAAGCTGCTTCCGGATTCCTATGTCATCAACTTTGGCTTTACGGCTTTCAAATAGAAAGTGGTATTTATGCACATCGCTCTCACCTCTAGAGAGGCTCAGTGTTGAAATTTTTGCATGACAACGAAAAACCACACAAATATTCGAAGAGCCGTTACAAACTCTATCTTCTAGGAATCGAAGTTTTGCATTGTTCATCGTACACCGCCAACCTGGCACTAGCTAATTACAACCATATCCGATTTCTCCAGAATCGTCTTGCTGGTGAGAAAGTCCATGATCGGAAGGATGTCAAGAAATTTTTGGAACACTGTTTTGCCTCTAAGTCGCCAGAGTTCTACGCGAACGGAATTGCCCAACTTCCGTTGCGCTGGCAAGAAGTTATGAACTCCAATGGCGAAATAATTTCTCAATGATTCTTGTTTTCCTTGAAGGAAAAACTACTTGAAGAAAAGTGACCACTATTTATTGAACAACCTAATATAACGTGATTTATAATATCTTAATTACAAACTCCTCACATTTTGTTTTAGTGTTTTATGAAGAATTGTGCGTGTTTAATGAAGAACTGGAAAATGTTTACGGTAGTATTTCGAAAAATTCAACATGTATACATCACTTCTGGCTCACATCTTTATTTAATTACAAGATTTAAAACTGTTATCATTTGCCGGATTGAAATAAAATTATGATGAGATCCCAATATTGTAAATGAATGCCCGTCAATATTTTTTCTTAAGTTTAGTTTTTTTGTCTAATTCGGTCAACGAAACGCAGTTTCGTCCCACGATGGGAAACAAAGTCAGACTTATATCACGTAAAAATTTTCATGAGATCATTTCAAATCTGAAAATACATTATTTTTAAACATTTACAAATCAGTTTTGATTTTGACACAAATTTGTCGTCCGAAGAGTTCAATGTTTCAATAAATTATACTGTAAAGTACAATTCAGCATTTTTCAAAACTTGTAATCAGATACATTACTGTGACATTTTTTGATTCTTTATTGTGATTCTCTGGCAATTTATCTTTATCTCCCATTATGATTTTATCTTATTTCCCATTTTTACTTTTTTCCGGAAATCAAATCGGCTAGCTCTATGTTTTCATCCCAATTCAACACTAAACCAATGTATATATTTTTTAAAGTTCCACACGTTGGAACTCCATTTTCAAACAACTTTAGATTCTTTAATCACTGCGGGTGAAGTCCGCTGATAATATTCAAAAAAAGGTTGATAATGTTCAAAAAAATATTTTGGAATATGTAATTTTTACGAAAATATTATCGTGGAAAAATCCCTAAAATTCGGATTTTGATTTACAGAAAAGTGTTCCAATAAACACTTTGACGAAGTTCATCAAGGTTCCCTTCTTTCTAATCAGTATATAAAATTTCATCAACGAACCTTATAACTATCAAAATAGAAGGAGGCGTGTTGAACTCAAACGATGAATAGTCATAGAATGAGCACCAAATTCAAATTCGAATAACAATGAGAAGAAATAACATGCCCAAGAAAAATATGTATTGCCTCAAAAAATGTCGACAAACAATCAAGGGGTGGAATGGGAGACCGACGAAAATTGAAAATATCTAGACGCTCTCTTTTCATCACCGCAGTATTCACTCCCGATTCAATTTCCTGTGGCGTTTTTACTACAGTTACAGTAAGACTGAATTATTAATACATTTCGCCTTCCGATACTAAAATAAGCGAAGGCGAAATTTTTTGTTTTCAGTCTTACCAAATGGGTGAACATTTTTGAAATATTGACAACGAGTGAACCGAAATTCTGAATTTTTTTAATTTTTATTCCAGAATAGCTTTGTTCTATCAGTGCTCCAAAGGTCTGTTTCATCTATACTACAAACAACGGTGATCAATTTCTGCATTGACCGAATTTTTTTCAGAACTGTTTGCGTCCTAAAACTTTAAAAAATTCAATTTTTGTTTTCTACCTGAAATGCCAACAGTCAGGAGCAATTTATTACGTTTTATTCTGGAAAAATTGCATCACAATCTTTATTATCTTGAGTTGGTGAACGCAAGTGGAAATGGATTATCTTCGAACTGGTTCTCACGAAAACATGATTCCAAAATGAAATACTGAAAAAATTACTCTTTTTAAGTTTTTATCCGATTTCGTATAACATTTTCGCATGTGTAAGTGCCATGTTAATGCATCATGTTGGTGTCCAAATATAAAACTGTCTCATATAAAAAATACCAGTTCTACTCAACAGACAGTAATAAGCCATTGCAGTCAACGAATTTCTGACGGATACACTATCATATTCAGAATTGATGAAACATTTCAAAATCCCATGCAAAACAGAGTATGCATTAACCAAGGAAGCATCCCGAAGTGTCTCATTGATTGAGCCAATCATTGAATATCACTTATAAAAGCTGAAGAAGTTATTGAATGCTCACTTCTAATATACTGTAATAAAAAAGTTTCAAGTTTGAGTTAATTTTTCTTGGCTCCTATGCAAGATATAAAAACAGACAACTAAATACAAAACACAAAAAAGACAAGTTGGAAATACTTGACTGAACAATTTATCCTCTGACAAGTAACGAGATAAATTGACTCTGAGTTGAAAGTTAGGAAGATTTATTAAAGGTTTTAAGATAACTGTGCACAAATTCATATAATGTGTCACAGAAACTTTTGATATGCTTTTGTAGTTTTTTTTCTGTGTTTCACTTATCCCCAGTATAGATGGGTGCGCTAAAACAGAAGAATAGATAGAACAGCCAGTTTGCCACAATGGGCGGTACCAACGCACCTGAGCGGAGGGGATGCAAAAGAATAAATGCGTGGTGGGTATTTTCTGTACGTGAGAAAAATACCCAAACTGGAAATCCTAGTTCTATCAACTTGAAATGTTCCTTTTTGTTTTGCTCACGTTTGAATGCTTTTTTTTTCAAATCAGTCTGATTACGAAAAAATTTTTCTCAAATTATCTGAATGATTCATTTGTTACAGTTTCGTCTATGAGATTATACATTTTTCTATGGCTGACATCATTAATGTCGTATGTATTCTGCCAAGTGATTATCGCTAAAAATACTCAAGGCAAGTGCTGCACTTTTTTTTTCACGATAACTGAAACCGTGTTCGCATGTTCTTTTTTCAAAAAGCCTCATATTAGCAGATACTAGAAGTGAAGTTTCAACAATATAAAACGGATTCACAAACTATAATAAACAATTTCTATATCAAAGTATTATGCCAAAAATGTCCCTTGTTTTTAGAATTTCACAAGAAAAAACCTGTTTCCCTTTTAACACTTGATTATTTTTCCAAATTTTTAACAGAAGTATAGGTTGGAAAACTGTGAGCAACCTAGGTTTCAAAAACCTGTAGACTTGGTGTAGGTGACGCTCTGATGGACATAAATGATGATACTGATATTATGATGTCATCAGTTTAGTCTACCTCAACGGTCAAATTCATATTATTTGTTGGATTTTTAAAACTAAACTTTTATTTTTTTTTTGAGTACGAAGACTTCATCTCTTTTTTTCTGCAACTATTTCTTTTCTTCCGCGTTCCCTATTTCCTCGATTTCCATCTGTGCGACTTCCATCATATTTCAACTGTAGTAGTACCCACCTCGTTATAATTATGCCGGGGGGTAATTATGTCCTGAATAGTAGGAAGACAGATAGGTAGGTAGGTGTATGCAAAGAGAAAGAGAATGTCGCATGCTGGTACTTCGACTGTAGCGGTAATTATATAGAAAACTACCCAGAGAGTGTGTGTGTGTGTGTATATATTTGCTTGGTCTCATCGTAAAGAGAACGGAGGAGACTGAATAGGTATTTTGAATTGTACTTGCCAACGAATAAGCATTGCAAGGTCACTGACAGAGACGCGTGGTTTTTGGTATATGGAAGTTATTGAATTTGAAGAGAATTATTAGTCTTGCATTAGTTCAAAGTTTTTCATAGGTCAGTATCAGCCAAATTTTTGAACATTATACTCTGAATGGGTCACATCTCAAAAGTGAAATTGAATGAAACCCGTAATAACGATCAATAGATCGATAAAAGGCACTAATGCTGATAACTGAGAGGCCGTATTCATGCACATATTCAATGGAAAATATCTCTTTTTCGGAAACACTATTTCGAACTTTCAGATCTATCCATTCATGCCAGCTGTGATGAAAACAATCCAAAATTGTAATTCTTATTTTTCATGAATTTTCTGGATACAAAAAAAGTTATTTTGTTTGTAATTGAACAATAACATCAGAAAGGCAAAAAAAAACCAAGGGCAAGGCGAATGCAGATTTTATAGTATCATTCAGAAGAAAAAAAAACAGCTTAGACAATTATTCGAATAATTCGTTTCAGTCACACCTCGTTGCGGATCCCAACTCATTTCGATCGAGCTGAATTTTGATCCTACACAACTTCCTGGCGGCAAATTTACTGACTGGATCATTGTTGGAGTTTCTGGCAAGTTTTTTCCGCTTCAGGTATACAGTTGAACATCGTTTTCAGGAAGACCTGAATGCCGTCTTCGTGGCAATGGTGAAACCAAATACATTATCGAAATAGCAGTTTTCAATGATCCGTGCCTCACGCAAATTGTATGAGTGTTCATCCAATTAAAAATTTAATCATCAGACATTTTAGCCAGCACAAAATGTTTTTCAAAATCGCATTCGAATTGGTAAAAATCCAGTGGTCATCCTAGAAAAAGATCAATCAATTACTGTAAAATGTGTTTATGGGCTACCTACAATTGAGACAATGACGCTCCCTGTCATAAATTCTAACTTCAATGTGGACAAGTAAATGTTTTTCTACAACCTCTTCATTTCATTAGTTTTCAGTTTTGCGTTTTCGAATCATTCCGAACAGTTTTCAACTAATTCTCCGTCAGAAGCTAATTTCAATATCAACGAATCAAGTAATAGACATCAGTTGCTAGAAAATAGGGAATCATTGGATGCTTACAAAAAGGTAGCGACTAAATATTATTTTTGAATTTTAATCGAATATGTTTATTCAGAGTCGAAAATAACTGATCAGTTGTCACCTACTCAACAAATCAACCCTGAGCAGTTTTCAACTGTTATGTTTGGAAGCAATCAAGTCCCAACTAATGAATGGATCGGTCGAAACACGCTTGCACCAAACTCCGAAGATAGAAATCGTGACAGAGATATTACCCAAACTGGTTTTGAAAATACACCAGAAACAAACTCCAATCAAAACGGTTTTGATTTATTCCTACCCCTGCTTAATTATCTTTTTCAAGGAATGTTTCATTTCAGGACTCACAGCCAATGAAAAAATTAAAAAACGGTCATTCTCTACAATTTTCATCGCCGCTGTTGTCTTGATCGTGTTTTTATTTTTGGCTTTATTAGCTTTCTCCCTAATATGTCTTCGTAGAAAATTGGCAAATCGAAATCAAAGTCTTTTGATGGATAGAATTTCAGGTTGACGAAAATGACTATTCAGGGTTTAAAGCAATTTTTTCCAGATAGAACATGGCGCGCTAATACTTCAAACGACGAATATGGGAGCACGTAAGTTAATATGAAGCTTACGAGAAATTGCGATGCTGAAAATATAACAGCTTAGGATATATCTGTTTTTTCTTATTTTTCAAAGCCATTTCAGGCCGCCAACTTTATCCGGAAGACCTGGTGTAAGTGACCAAAAATCACCATACTCTATGGCTGCAATAGGAAAGGAATTTCTTCGGTGCGTAAAGTTTTCATTATATCAGTATCTTAATGAGGTTTAATAGTGTCTATACCCAAACGGAGATCTTCCTCTTTTTTTCTTGTAGTGAGATATGCCCACCGTCTTCGTCTCTAATAATTTCCATTTTTGGACAGCCATTTTCTATCCGATCTTAAATTAGCTGAAATCGAGCGACAATTAGTGGAAGTGAACAACGGAAATGCATCCTTTCAAACTATCATTAAACCCCGGCTT
>NC_013491.2:66707-161769 GCF_000004555.2 Caenorhabditis briggsae | reverse complement strand
GAAAATCCCCCTTCAAAAAGGCAAACAGGCTTATATTTGAATCCATTAAAAAACGGGATCTAAAGGGACCCGTTTCAAACTGTGCGGGATATACAGTACCGGACAAAAAGAATCAACTTTTAGTTTTCCGAGAGTATCTCAAAAACTATGAGAGCTAGGACTCTGAAATTTTGTACGTATGTTTTTGAGAGGGTCAGAAATACACCAAAAAATAATATCTTGTCCGCAGACACCATATCAGACGCGCAATTGCTAAAAAAATCACATTTTCGAATTTTTCAGTTTTTCAGAGTTTTCACTTTTTTTGTTTTTTTTTTCAATTTTTTTCGGTTTGCTTGTAATGAGTTTTGTTCCTATAGATGGGTAGAAAACATAACAACAAAACGTCTACTTTGGCGGTCCAAGAAGCGGTCGTTCAGGGCATCCAGATGGGTCTGAAGCGCAAGGATCTGGCTCTTCAATTCAACCTTGCAAAATCATCCATTACTAGGATTTATAAGAGATATCAGGTTAGGGAATCATGTTTGTTTATTGTAAATCATGTTTATTTATTGTAAGTCCTTGTTTCAGCTGCGACAAGGCGTTGTCATTCGAAAATCTCCGGGAAGACCACGGAAAACCAATCATCTCACCGATCGGAATATAGTGATGACCTCGAGAACGAATCCAAGATTGAGCGCTGGGGAAATTTCAGCGATCGTGGATGGTCCAATGACTCCCGTACCTCACGTCAGAACTGTCAGACGTCGACTGGCTCAATCTAGACTGAATGGAAGAAGACCAGCCAAGAAGCCATTCATCAATGCCAAAAACAGAAAAATCCGTGTTGACTGGGCAAAGGCTCATGTTGGTTGAAAAAAAATCTGTACTCTGGTCTGACGAATCCAAGTACAATTTATTCGGAAGTGATGATGTCAAGTAGATCAGACGTCCGGTAGGCACCAGGTACTCACCCCAGTACCAAACGTCAACCATGAAACATGGTGGAGGATCGATCTGTGTTTGGGGATGTTTTTCGGCGTACGGTATGGGACCTCTAGTCCGCATTTCGGGTCTAATGGATAGATTCCAATATGAATCGATCTTGGAGAATCATATGAGACCATTTGCTCGTCAGTCCATCGGTCGGTCGTTCACTTATCAGCAGGACAACGACCCAAAACATACGTCCTTGCATGTTTGGTTCAATCGGCGTCATGTGAACGTTCTGCCTTGGCCAAGCCAAAGTCCCGACTTGAATATTATCGAACCACTCTGGGAGGAGCTGGAGAGACGCCTCAAAGGAAAATTTGCCTCCAACGCGGACCAGAAATTCGTTCAACTTCAAGATGCTTGGTCGCAGATCCCACAGTCGACAATTGATGCTCTGATTGATAGCATGCCTCGACGCTGCCAGGCCGTGATTGACAAGAAAGGATACCCAACCAAGTATTAAACTATTTTAATTTTCTTCCCGCTTTATTTTTAAGTGATTTTTGTTTTTTTGTAATGTTTAATGAAACTGTTGCCTGTTAAGCGAAATTCCATTTTTCTCAATTTTCAGCAATTGCGCGTCTGATATGGTGTCTGCGGACTTGATATTTTTTTTGGTGTATTTCTGAGCCTTTCAAAAACATACATACAAAATTTCAGAGTCCTAGCTCTCATAGTTTTCGAGATACCCTCGTAAAACTAAAAGTTGATTTTTTTTTTGTCCGGTACTGTATCAAGCACATCTGTGGCAAGCTTTTCGTCAAAAAGCCAAGAATTGGAAACCCTCGGTAAAGTTAAAAAAGTGGAAATATATGGATCACAACTTTTGGCTCAACGCAACTTTTTTTCACGTGTGAGCGTTTGTTTGAATCTTTTCATCCTGCCTTGCACACATGAATGTTGCAATCAAACCATTACTAGTGGTAATGAATGGGTAATGTATAATTATAATAAGCGACATGCCAAATGGGTTGACAGTGGAACTCAACCACCAGACGTCCCGAAACGTGAAATTCATGTTAAAAATGGTATGTTGTCGATAATGTGGTCTAATAAGGAGTGGAGTATTGGGAGCTGCCAGATAATAGTGTCACTTTTACGACCGATACCTATTCTTGTCAAGTGACATTTCTCAGAATCCAAGCGGATCTCCATTTGAGAAAAACATAAAGGTGTATTTTGAAAATTAAAATCCACAACCTCATGCGGGAAGGAAGACCCAGGCCGTTCTCGGTAGATATGGTTAGACGAATCCGTCTCATTCACTGTATAGCCCTAACTGTCTACTTTCTGATTACTACCTATCCAGCGATTTCTAATGTCATCTTGATTGAAAAAAATCCCCTGAAAACAGGATATCGAAAAGGGGTTTATTTTGGATTTTGATTCGCTTTCACCGGAGTTCTGAAAGGAAGGCATCTACAATTTAGTGAAGCGTTGGCAGATAGTCATTGATAACAGTGGTCATTACATTCAATTTATACGAAATCGTTTTGACCTGTTTTACTTTGAATGTATATGACGCTAAAAATGACGGGAACTTTCAAACAAACTAAAATTAAAATATAATTCTATGTACTTACAGCACTCCCGGTAGAAATTTCGATGCTTCTTCTACTGTGAACAAACCTTATGTGAGTTTTATCTGACAATGTATTTTTTCCACGGTCATTTTTTTGTCAAAGTATTAAAATAATTTTTTCTCGGCAACAATTTATCAGACTCTCTAGCAGATATGAATCTATTTTTTAAACCAATTTTTCTGCGAATAAAAAAATCTACATAAGTTTTCAGAACGCGGTCAACGACAATGGCAAATCAACGAGCAGAACGCATTCAGCTATGAAGATGGCTAAAAAGAACTCGCCGGCCCCACACCCAAACTTGCCATTGAAGTAAGTCAAGTTCAGTAAAATAGTGAAATGGAATTTGTCAGCACCACCGATTGAGTTGAATTTATTATCAAAAATATCAAACTTGCAGGTCCAATCTAGAAGAATTTGTTTCGAAAACCTATGCCCTCGGGGAATACAACAATCTTGCAAGCCCTGCTTACGCGTATACGTCTGATGTTCATGACGAGCGAGAAGTGGATGTTGGGACGGAATCGCGATATGAGGTTTAAAGACATTTAGCTTCTGAAAAGAATTATACCTGTTTTAGAAACCATATGAAAAACGAAACAGTGGTAAGCGAAAACCTTCAGCTGTGGAAGAAGGAGCAGTTTCTTCTTTCCGTTCAATTACTGAAATAGTTCATGCCGCGGAAACCGCCACACTTGCTAAAGGTGATTCTAAAATCAAACGTTTTAAAATTATTTGTATGTATTCAGAAGTGAGAGGTGTTGAGAATTCAACACGCCTTCAAAACTTGCTTATGGACTCTGTCCTTTCTATCAGAGGGTTTGGTTATCGAAAACTGACAGAACAAGAAATCAGTGAGTTTTTGGTGTCATGAGTTATGTAAACTATAAGCTATTTCAGTTCGGTGGAAGAATCTAATACAACAAGACTCTCGTATACGCGAGCTTCTTGCTGACTCGAAAAGTTCGGCGGAAATTGAAAACATATTCGAACACGATGAATATAAAAATATGTTCACTTCTTCTAAATGGCATGAAATTGCAATCTGTGTTCACCGAGCATTGGTAAGTACTTATTATGAGTCATGAAAAATTGGAATCTCTAATATTTATAGACGAATTCTCTGGACAGAACCAATTCGAGGTCGGAACTTCAATTATTTGTCGGAAATGTGCAAACCGAATGGTGAAGCTGTGGAAAATGTTATTCTATCATCGGGTATCATTATTTTAAATTAATGTTGATAAATAATTTAAACAGTTTGATAAACATATATGTTCATATATGTTCAGCATATCATGACTTCCGAAATATCCGAAGCGTACCAGAACTTTCGGAAGGGAACTCCAACCAGAATGTTCCGAGTGAAAATTTTTCGGAAGAAGTTTTAACCTGTTAAATTTTTGGTTATATGCAGTTGATTGTAAAATTGGAATCACATATTTGCATTCCAAAATGTACACGCGATAAGTAACAATGACTTACTGACTATGCGCACGCAAAAGGCTTATCAAAAATCAGTTTGAAAAAGTTTTTTTCTTTCATAGTTAGAGATCTGAAATCCAAACTTCGTATTAATGGGTAATATTTA
Source organism: Caenorhabditis briggsae (assembly GCF_000004555.2). Classification (NCBI taxonomy): domain Eukaryota; kingdom Metazoa; phylum Nematoda; class Chromadorea; order Rhabditida; family Rhabditidae; genus Caenorhabditis; species Caenorhabditis briggsae. The sequence continues at coordinate 157,623 of NC_013491.2, read as the reverse complement.
AAAATGTATTTTTTCGTTAAACAAGCCGTGTTTATATCAAGCGGTGCGGAAAGTAATATATATTTTTGAACATAATTTCAAAAAAAGTTTATTCATCCGGAAAAGCTTTTCAGTAAGCTAACATTTTAGTATATGTTCAAAACCTTCTGCGTTGCACAAAAAAGACATCTAGGTACGATTTTAGCTCCGATCTGCTATCGAAGCGCTTACCCTATTAACCATTCTAAAGCAAGCGGAACAAATAAAATTCTGTTAGGGCGAGGTCTGGACTAAATGATGGATGACCGAGTATTTTGATACATAGACGCTGCATTATTGGTGATACGCCAAAGCCGTGTGCAAGTGCGCATTATGGTAAAGCAGAACAAATGTGCCCGCTTCTGGGTGCAAAGTACGACACTCATTGAATACTTTCTGCAGTTGGCGACAGTACGTGTCTGTAGAAACGGTCGCACACATGGGAGAAAGCTCTTCATAGATCACACGTGATAATACCACCAATTGCTCCCTTTTTCACAATTTTCTCATTTGTGATTGATTTTTGGAGTTTGGCCTACCTTGACCGACTGACGCTTTCTGTTCTTTTTCAACATACAAACACCCCTTTTCGTTTCCTGGGCTAAACCCTGAAAAATTGTCTTTGAATAAAATATTCCGAAATTCCTAAAAGTTCAATTCCGCGCATTTAACTCCGCATTAGAAACTTCTGCATATGTCATTCTACCGGGAAAGATGCAAATGTGTGTTTTTCTTATTGTGAGGTTCTCTCATCAGTGTCTTGCTCATCGAAGATCCGTCTGTGATTTCTCTCCTATTTTTTAGTATTGAAAAATGATGTTTCCAGCAAATAAGTAATATGATTTCGGTTCAGGAGCATTTACCCAAATCCCGCCTTCTTTATGAAAATAAAATATTTAAAAGCATGTACTTTTTTTCCCTCTCATTTCCCTAACAGCTTCACGAACCCTCTCTTTTCCGCGTTTTCTCTAAGTTATTGTTAACACAAGTTACCTTGACAACCGCAGCTAGCGGGCAACAACCCATTGATTACTCAAAGCCCCTCCGCATTTGCCTCAATTCAAAACTTCTTTCATTCACTCAACTATATATATTCACTTCTCTTCTCATCGCTTTGACTGATTTAACGATGGCGGACCAAGAGCTTCGCAGACGTCGTGTTGGACAAGAAGCAACGGAAATCCGGAAGAAACATCGAGCCGAGCGCATCTACAAAATCGAAAAGAAAACAGAGCCTAGTGAGTTCTCAAATTTCTGGTAAAAAAATTCAAGAAGACATATTCTAATTTCAGTGAGCTGGACTTGCTGGGCACTCATCGTTTTCTCATTCATCGGAATCATCTTGTTTCTGGTGAGAATAATATAGAAATAGGTCTGTAAGACATTCCCGCGTTTTCAGATCGAAGCTTTCAGCGGATTCAAGCGCATCAAAAAATTGATCTAGACAACATACCAGTACCTTTGTTATAATTCATTGCGGAAACATAACATTTGATAAAAATTAATGGTGATTATATTTTAAATGAATTCTGACATTACTTGTTTCTAACCTACATTCTATGCAAAAAGTATTGTGGTGAATTTTTCTCTACTGAGAAACAATGATTTCACACATGGCATCTGTGTATTTTTCAAATGCTGTTAACCAATTCGACTGGATTTGCTGAAAATAGAGAATAACAGTAAACGTTAATCATTCGTTGACACTTACGTACATGAATGCTGACAAACCAAACAAGAATGTGAAAACTCGCTGAAAGAAGAAAGCTGAGCAAGCCCGAGGGAGGCAATTGATGGGCCAAAAGAAGAATAAGGAAAAAAAGACAAAAATAAGAGAAAGAAGGAAGACGAGAAAAGTCTTGTTCCATTTGGCAACTATGAGTTTGCCCCAAAGAAATTGTTGTTGTACAGCAAAAGCGTTGCGTCCGCTGCGGTCCGAGTGAAGCATCTCCGCGTGGAAAACTTGCAACGCGTCTAAATACACAACCTAGAATAGAGGGAGCTCTAAGAATGCGTTGGCACTCAGAATAGTAGGCTTTTATTGGAGACTTAGGGTAACAAGGGGGAGGCTAATGCTACTGGCAAGATATTTACTGAAGTGGTTAGGCCCCTGCTTCTTTTTCTCTCTACCCCCACCCTTCCCACCCTTGCTCAAAGTTGATGCTCCTCGTCACTACTACTGCTGCTCCTTTTGCATCATTCCTCGTCTTCTCCATTTTTCTTCTTTTTATCCTTCTTCTCATTTTTCTTGATAGACCCGTTTTTTATCCGGAATTTTTACCACATTTCTAGAAGCACTTGCCTAGAAATCATTGTTGGTCGAAATAATGCCATATGTTCCTGTTTGTTCAGGACTGTCTGAATACGAACACTGAGAATGGTCTTCCACAAAATTGTTACGTGCATATTGAATCTGATCTGAATATATTTGTGAATGATATAATTCTGTTATCAGTGGTCTTATTCCTTCAGTGGGGACAGAAAGCCTTAAGAATGTCACGGAAGTATAAATTAAATTTAATGCAAAACTTTTGTTTTCACCTGTAATGCTATACGCCTGAAAAGTTTTTTCCAATGTATTCGATGTTTTATAATGTGAGAGAAAATGTATTTTGTTTACTAGGGATATTAACTCTTTCAAAAAAAGTTCAATACGTGTACAAAAAAATAGTTTTGTAGAAAAATACAAATATGATAGCGATCAAAAAGAATAAACGACTTATTTGCAATATAGATTCCACAAATGATGTTCCCTTGGTGATCTTTTCGATTCTTATATTTTAACATTCCGCTGTTGAGCTGTAACACTTCTGAGATCCCTGAAGCCATCTGCATTGTTCCATTGTCGTTGGCTATTTTTTCACCTTCTTTCTCATCCAACAAGCCGGACGTAATTTGAATTAGGTCCTATGGGACCGCCTCGTCACGATAACTTATTTAAAGTCCTATCTCCGCTCATGCTTTTGCTTATCCGCATGTGTGAAAAGAAGAAAAAGAAGAGCATCCCCTCTCGAGTCGTTTCCATTTTCTCTTTCTATTTCAGAAGATCGATATCTATGCGTGTTTTGTTTCGGTTGTCCTGGTTTTCATTTTGTTTTTGAGCATCTCATTTGTTCTGAGTGGCTGGCTATGTGCTTCGGAGTGGCGTGCCAATGGTGTGTATTTTCATGACATTCTTTTTTTTCACATGCCTTCTGTTTTATTTATGCGAATATAGCATTTCGTCGTTTTGAGAGTTGCTTGCCAGAAAAGTCAAACCAAATTTTCACCCTGCTATTTAGATCAAATGTCAGGTTGGCCATGTTTTTCAATATTGTGTTCATACAATTCACTTTTCTTTTGTGACCATAACAGCATAGTTTTTTTTCTCCCATATTGCATATTTTGAAGGCCTGGCAAAAAATGAAGCTGCTCGGCAGCCCCAAAAAAATGCCGAAACCCGTGGTTCAGTTCTTTCCGGTTCAAAAGTTTGAAGCAAAAAATTGAGAGCCTGCGAGAATTTTTTCGACCAAAGGTCCAGGGCGTAAACCATTGGTGCATCGCAATTCTCACAACCATGTATCTTTGTTTGGAACTAGAATTCGTAACCTTTATCTGTATATCATCGTATGTTAGTTTTTTTCTGATGTCATTTTTACGAAATTAAACGTCCGTAACTTTTTCTTGTGTTTGTTGAATAATTTTAAACAGTTTTCAGAAAGTAGTTAGATGTGCTCCGAAGTGCGCGGGCTAGCCTGACATGCGTGGAATATCCGCGCACGATGCGGCCTCGGACGCCTTACACAAAAGAACCGCTACAATACAAGCGACGTCCTCAAAAGCCTATTCCTGCTATTCATCACTCGCCATTTCGCATACACTCCGAAGATATTTTCTACGGCCAGCCCGAAGCAAACCCATTGTTACCACCGCTTCCGCACATTTTCAGTCATCTCAAATCGCTTTTGCGAAAAGTTTACAGAACCAAATGGAAACGTTCCGACTACTCAAAATTCCTATTCCTATCTGATATTACCTATAAAATATGGTATAGGCTGTTTTTCATTGTGCCTTCGCTTTTATTCAATTCTAAAAAAATTAGTTACTCCAAACGGTGCTGGACCAATGATCTTTATCGAAGTTTCACTCACGTTCGTTCATCGTTTGAGTCTGAGAAAAATCAGTTTTTTACAGAGTATTTTCATAATACATCTATTTATGTTATTCAACCAAGCTTCCTCAACCTCTTATATTACAAAACAGATGTCACCTCTATGCAAAACATTTGGGTTTTTTACACAGGTTGGAACTTATCGTTAATTTTATGTATTATATAACAGTTTTTCAGCATAATGACACAGTTACTGATCGCTGCTCGGTGTGGTCAGACGAGATAATACCTGAAATATGTTCAGCCGGCACCCAATCACGAATTCGAATTTTGAAGCATGTTTTCCTGTTTCCCGAATTACAACCATTGTCGTTGTTTGAGGTAATTTGCTCCGTTTTATCATTAGCAGCGACTGTGATTCTAATTTTCCAGATGTTTTCTGTCGGTTTGAGAAACACCGATATGTGGCAGTTGAACTATGGCGAAAAGGGTAGTGATTGCATTTCAGGGAGCATCAATCGTTGTACATCATGTTTTCGAAGAGTCTCAGGTTTGTGAATGTGGAAAACGTTGCAGAGAGAATGACTGAATTACAAATAACGACGAATTTTGCTTCAGGCACTCTTCGTAAGCTTAATGAAGCCTATCGGTCTTTCGACACAACTCTTTCGCGTTTCGACTGCCTTCCAGCGGTAGACACAGCTTCTGCAACCAGACCTTTTTCGCCCAATGCAACTTGTGATAATTGTAAAGTTAGTGATCAGATACAAAATTAATTCTACACCAATCAAGACAAAAAAAAATCACCATAACTATTCCATTCAGATATGGTATCGTAGATGGCTACTAGTTCAATCTCTCCAAATTTGGCAACGCCCGTCGTGTATCAATTGGTGCTATTATACCCAGTTAGCATGTCCCCATCTGGCCCCTGCAAAATTGTGGGACTACGCAGGACACCCTTCTTTTCAGTGCAGAGGTGAATAACAGGATAAGAAATTCTGTGCGTTGATAGTCATAGTTCCTATATTTGAGCTGATGGGTTTTTGCCTAAACTAGTAACACACGCGCACTTTTCACATTCTTCTACACTTTGTGACTTTACTCAATTTCCTGAGTTTTCCGCTTTTTCGTTTATTCCTCGGGAAGCACGTTTTGGTCTACTTAAAAATGCATTTCTTGCCGAAAGGAAATTTTCGAATCGCAAACAGCGAGAGTAATAAAAGCAAAAAACCATGAAGTACATCAATGATTTCAGATATGGACATTGACAGTTGGAGGCACGAGTGTGACTGTATTCACCCATGTGATGTGAGAGGTATCGTAGGTCCAGGAATCGCTATGGGAAATGCACCATCTGTTCAACACGATTTTTTTGCAGCACAAGTCAGTAAATGTATTGGAAAATATGCGTAACCATTTTTTGCAGATACACTGTGAGACGCGAAAAAAAGAGTGCCATAAACGATTCAAACAAATTCGGAAACTCAAGCGAAGCGAAAGTCTTGATTCGAAAAGTTCAAATGTTTTTATTGGACCAGTCCTGTTTTTATTGTTGTTCCTTCGATTCATTTTGTTGTTATAGTAGATTACATTGTAATGGTTCTTGTTTACAAAAATTTAGCAAGCATTAATTTCTCTGAAACTGCATTATCAATTGTGAGTGTGAAATTCCCCATGTGTCAAAACAAGCGAAAAATTCGGCTGATCCAACACTATTTCTTTCATAATTTTCATTTCATCAAATTGTTTTTTCCTGTTTTAATAGCATACCGATTTTCTCTTTACACTTATATGTTTTTTTTTTGAATTCGTATGTCTAGTACTTTCTGCGAAAAATGAATAAACAAAAGCTTTTCATGATCCATGGCTACTAAGAACAGAGTATATCATAAGTTTTATCATTAACTATTTAGATCCGCAGAAAAGTTTTATTAGGTTGGCTAAAAAATAATGGTTGTTTTTATGATCAATTGAATTTTTCATAAAAAAGGAAGTAGAGAAGATTAACTCAAAAGCTATTTGCCATAATTATCAACTACTTGTAGCCAACATCCGCGCAAAGAATGGGGTCCGCTGTGAAAGAACCCCACTGGCTGCGACCCAAAGTAGGCGACCACCCATTTTTCGGTCTCAACGCGGCTTTTGAAGTGTTTCTCGGCTAATGAGGGTCGCATTGATATTAATTACTAGAAATCTGAAAGTGCCAAATCATTGGCGGATGAGGGAGAACTTCCCAGCCCATTTCCTCGATTTTCTGCTGAGTGACTTTTGACACATGCGGCCGAGCATTATCATGAAGGAATTTTGTCTTTGGTGTATTCACACCTTGACGTCTCAACGCTTGCTGCATTTAATCCAATTATCATTGATAGAGTTCAATAGTGGCTGTTAGACCTTTTTCCAGAACATCAAAACATACAAGACCCTTGCTCTTCCACCATACACATAGCATTACTTTCTTTCCGTATATCTCTCATTTCGAGTTGTTTTGGCCGGTTCTCCGAGGGACAACCGTTGTCTATTCTGAGTAGTATTATCGTACTGAATCACTTTATCATCCGACATAACATAAGAATTGAGAAAGGCGATATTCTTCGAGAAAAGAAGGATAATTCTGATAAGTGCGAGGAGGGAGTGGTTGTAGGAAAAAACTTCCGCAACTGTTCGACTTTCCAATTTGTGCAAATGGTTTTCAATGGTACCATTAGTACAAGAAAACGGTCCTAAAAGACTACGAGTCGTTTGACAAGGATCCGACTCGTTTAAGTCTCTCAGCAGTTCACTGTCAATGATTTTTAGTCGAACGGTGTGTTCACGGTTTTCCAAGCTTTCATCGTCATTATGAAAACGTTCAAACTAGCGTACGAATCAATGTTTCATAGAAAAGCTTGTTTGAATACTTTTGAGAGAGAACTAAGAGCTTGCGCGGCATTTTTGACCAACTTAAATTTGTACCTTCCTGCGCATTTTTTGGAACGACGTTTTCTAAACGGATTTCCCAATTGAAAAAACAGAATGGCAAACTGAGACTATATATCAAACGATGCGCAAAAAAACGCTCTTTCGAATGAAAAAAAAGGGGAGCAAAAATGTTCTCCGGATAGAGAAATACGTTCCGACAAACACGCCACTCATTATTTTTTAGCCAACCTAATAAAAAAGATATGAAAAAAAAAACGGTTTTGTTTCAAATAAGTCTCGACACACAGGAATGACATTGAATCTACTCACACCAAAACAATTAAATAAATGTAACATTAGACCGTGAAAATGTTAACGGCGGTGCATGTATTATGTAGGACTGACCGTTGATAAAGTACCGGTGTTGGCAGATAGTCAAGGTTGAAGACTTATTGACGCTAATTGCTTGAGTTTGGTTATTGCATCAAGAGCTGCTCTCTCGTCGGCTTCTTCAGTTGTATCTCCGGTGCCGTGGCCAACCTAAACTTGATGAAGAATATGGTTGCAAATATTTGAGTGAATATTCAAGTGGAGAAAAATACATATTATTTTTTTAACTAACCAAAGGAGTATCCAACCCCAGAGACACTATTGTGAATTCTTGATTCATTTCTGTTTGAGGGAACGCTGTATAATGAACACTAAATTTGAAACATTGCGAAAGTCGATCCAATTGATGGTGAGCAGTGTCAAAAGCTGAAAATTGATGTTTACTTTTTCAAAAACTTTCGTAACTCATGTTATCTGAAACATGTGTGACTATATATTATCTTCTGAATTTTAGGATAAATATTTCAAGAACACTAATATTTCGCATTATGAGAAAGCAGCACCCATTAAAAATTAGAAATTTCCATTGATGAATTCTATGACTTTTCCACAAAAAAAAAGCTGTTACTGAATTAATGAGCTAGTCTGAAGCAATTTGGTATAGTCAACACAACAGTCTTTCCCAATTTCAATGTGAGTTTTTTTTTAAATAAATAATTAGCTTATTGGAAAGTTGAACTCACGATCTGCTGAGAAACCTTGTTTCGCGGAATCGAGAAACAGTTCTGCTTTGTCCGACAATTCCTGCATTTGATCCGCTGTTAAAACTCGACGGTGTTCCTTTGACCTTTTCAGTTTTCGGAATTTTCCTTCGACAATCGTGTCCTTTTTGAGAGATTGCACAATTGAGTTAGGATAGTTTTGATCACCTAGAAAATGTAATCATGGTGATTGAACGAAAAAAAAAAATTATCTACAGACCTGGAGGTGGGCATGCATAAACTTCAGAATTGAAAGTGACTCGTCGTTTTTCGGTGTCGGGCGAACCATCAGATTTTTCCTCTAGCCCTGTTTCTATGGATATTTTTGTTTGGATGTCGGATGGTGTAGGGAAACTGAAAATTGTTGCACTTTAGTTATTAATACACGTAACTTTAATGTATCGTTAGATATTCCTTTTTTGGCAACTCTAATATTGTACATTTTTTGCACTCTCAAAAAAAAAAAGCTAAAACTAACTAGGGAACTATCTGAACATGATTCCAAGTCACAGTTCGTGACCTATATTTTCTTTTCTGGTTCTGAATACGTTTTTTTGTTTTTTGCGAAACGGCGGTAAGCTTCGAGAAAATTAGGTCGAATGAAAATTAGGTAAAACATTTTAGTACTGACAGGGGAAGTACCCGAAGTGAAATTTCGCTTTTTCTTAGATGTTGGTGGCAAAAAATGTCTCGTCGCTGGACTAGCACAAAACAAAAAATATAAGGTGCCCATAGGCAGGTTGAGCAGAATGGCAAAACTTTTTGCGATTTTTCCGAAAAAGTGGGTCAAGTCCATTCAAAAAATCATAACTTTGTACAGATTGAAGATAAAACAATATACTAAACTGTATTTTGTAGCACGGATTACAGGCTACAAAAAACCCAATTACACCTTCATTCAATCTCTGCAAAGAATTTTACTATGATAGGAAATGTCGGAATGGTCCGATCGTATGAAATCAAAAAAGGTCGATTTTCGAAAAAACACCTTTGGGGGACCATGTCTATCCGATTCCTTTTTTGTCATAATGCACAACTGTAGTCTCAAATATATAGCTCACCGTCCATTTAAGAGAGATTTTTGAAAAAATAATATTTTTAAACTCAATTCCATGTACCCTATAAATGGTATTTTTTAAACGCATTTTTCCATATACAACATAAACGCTCTGAGAGTAAAAGATTCAGTTGGTTTAGTTATTTTTTGACAGAAAATGATCAAACCGTGATCAAGAAGTCAAAATTTTCGGAAAAAAATTCACATGTTCAAAAATACCATGTATAGGGGTACATGGAATTGACTTTAAAAATATTTTTTTTCGAAAATCTCTCTTAAATGAACGGTGAGCTATATATTTGAGACTACAGTTGTGCATTATAAAAGGAATATAAAATTATAAAATAATTATAAATTATAAAATAATTATAAAATAATATAATTATAAAAGGAATCGGATAGACATGGTCTCCCAAAGGTGTTTTTTCGAAAATCGAAATTTTTTGATTTCATACGATCGGACCATTCGGACATTTCCTATCATAGTAAAATTCTTTGCAGAGAAAGAATAAAGGTATATATAAGTTTTTTGTAGCCTGTAATCCGTGCTACAAAATGCATTTTAGTATGTTGTTTTATCTTCAATCTGTACAAAGTTATGATTTTTTGAATGGACTTGACCACTTTTTCGGAAAAACCCAAAAAGTTTTGCCATTCTGCTCAACCTGCCTATGGGCACCTTATATTATCCGTTTTGTGCTAGTCCAGCGACGGGACATTTTTTGCCACCAACATCTAAGAGAAAGCGAAATTTCACTTCGGGTACTTCCCCTGTGAAACCTATTGATATTGCATTGAAAATTGACGCGAGACACATGATATATTTTTTCAAATTCCAGCTCCTAAGTGCCAACAGTTGTGGGAATACTTTCATGCTCTTTGGGGAGGATTACGTGTCAGTATTTTTTAATGGTGAACGGTCAAAAGCCGTTGGTGATTTTTTCACAATGAACCCAATTTTCCAACTGATTAAAGTGTATCAACCAACACTTACCTTGGAATTTCTTCCACACCTTTCGGACTTGGTGGACCTGTCCAATGCGTAATTTGTGTGTGAGAATAGTCGGCATCAGGGTTCTTTTTTAATAGACTTTTTCCAGGTGGAGGCAACGGTTTCACAAATCCTATCAAGTCCAACATCTCCTCCGCCGCAGCCCGTTTAGCCAATCGCTTGTTCGGTCCTTTACCTTCACAAACAATCTCACCATACTTTGCCTGTATGACAAACTCTTTATACTTGCTGACTCCATTCTCAGACAAAAGTTCAAATGTAGGGTGGTGACGGCTTTTGGCTTGTGTCACTTGAATCAATCTAGACACTGGGTTGATTTGATGCCCGTAATGCGGATCCATTTTCTTGTCTTTCACGATTGTTTTCCGTTTTGGTTCACGATGAATAGAGGCAAGTTTCTTCTGAGTCCTACACACGTTAGTAGCAACTGATACTGGGTTTGTTTGTGGAGCTGAAATGAGACAATTTAAATGTATCGATCCATAATCATCAGCTTACAAAGGTGTTCCGCGTTCTTAAGAAGTTGTGTGCATGCTTCTTGTTGTGCAACTTTTTTCTTTTTTCCTTTTCCTATTGCTTCAGCTTTAACTTCCTTGTTGCTAGAAACGAATGCACATCGCACAACATAGACGCGGTCATGTGGTGGTCCTTCTTCTTTAAGTGTTTCGAATACCACATTTAGTTTTAATAAGTGAGCTTTCTCATGAATGTCGCTTATCACCGACTTTTGTCTGTGAAGTGGAATGTTTTCAGGTGTAGTTGACGCCGCAGAGCTTGAATTGTTATTCACGTGTAGTTGGTGTTCTCGAAGCGTCGGTCCGAGAATCGCGAGAGCTTTTGCCGCGCGTCCTGTTTAGCTAATGGAAACGTTTCTGCTACGCCTGTGGCAAGTGGTTTTCCATCAACGTACACAATAACCTGAATTTTCAAAATCTTCAGAGAATCTGAGAAAAAAAAGTTTCCATTACTTTTCAAAAATTTTAATTGTTCACAATAACAATTGAAAATTATACGGTTCTTTCTGAGCTAGATAATTTGTAAGAATGCTTGAAAAATAATACAGTCAATATCTTAATGGGCGTTTTAGTATTTTATATCTTTGTTCATACCTTCTCACAGTACAAAAAAACAAAATAAAAAATTACCGCTTGCAATGTTGGTCCTAGCGGTCTATTGGGGTCCAGTGGCATTAATGGAAACTGTGGCTGGTACATAGAGTACTCGTGTTCTGGTAGAAGAATGTGTTCAGGAACAATGCACTGAGGGTCCGGAAACACAGGCGGGTTGCAAGAAACATAATTGGGCGATACATAACTTAACGTTCGACATACATTCTGAAGCACACGATGTGGTTTGGACATTTCTGAAACAGATTGCAAAAATGGTTAGATATAATTGAAATCGATTCTTACCGTTCAATCTGCGTCGAGCATTTCTTTCTGATGGCTGTGGAAGGCTGGTTTTCTCCAATGCAGTTTCTGCAGCTGCTTGTTGAGCTCGTTTGATAGACGTACCACTTCCTGGGAAGAAATTCGATGAAAAAATTGGATATCTGACGCTTCTCACCTTCGAACGTTTCCTCGTTGTTCAATACTAATCTAACAGTGAATAACTTTTTATGAGCAGGTCCACTTTCGTCTTGTAGATCATAGAAGTGACGCAATTTGTTGAATCTTGCGATCTAAATATAATTTCTATTATATTTAGAACGAAAATCTACCTACCTCGGCAACACGACACATCGCCGATTTGTTTTTATTTTTACTTGTCGTGTAATCATAAAAATTTGTCGGAGAGTCCGCTTCAAATTTGTGCTGGCCACACCAGTGTTGTGGATGGACTTTTGTGGATAACTGTAAAATTTGGATTGATGATATGAAAATTACGATTTTTAACATGGAAACATTTTCTCGACAGAACTATCAATAGAGATGTCTAGAAATCATAATATAGACTTTGACAAAACCCTTGCACCAATTTTTTGTTGTTATTGCACTATTTCTAAAAAAATACGTTTAAAATGAGTTACCTTGTCATTTGGACTAGCCAGAGGGGTTCCATCGTTGCTTTCTAATTTTGCACTCATTGTACTCTCCTCTAGCCGTATTTCATTCATTTTTCGGAGGAAGAGATGGTCATATACTGCCTTCAGCAATTGGAAAATCAATACATTACGATGCAAAGAGACCCTCAATGACAGCACACTGCGCTGTGTCTTTTTCTCTTCGTTACACCTTGTCTCTAAGTCCTCCGCAACAGCGCGCGTTTGTCTCGCTCGTTGGCCAACGTGGTTAAAAAAACGTCGTCTTCTCTTGCGCCGTTCTCTTTTGCGCGGGCACACACATTCTTACGCAAATTGTTCTTTGTTCTGCCCATATTTAGAATTCTGCTGTGTATCATATTCATTGTACTATTTTTAAAATTATTTTTAGAACAAAATGGAACTAACGCTCATTGCTCGTGTTAGAGATGGACTCATTTTGGCGACATCGATTGAAGGAAACAGTGATCAAAGTGTGAGTTTTTTTTTTTTGAGACTGGTGGAAGCTTTGAAAAAAGCTGATTCGTGAGCATGCGGTTATTTAGAGAGATGGGAATAATCTTCTTTCGATGATTTCTATTTTGAAATCTCTTTCTGATCGTAAATTCTACACAAAAAAAATTTTCCCTTTGTCGGTACCCACTCCCAGACACCATCTCACTTATTGATTTTTCGTTATTCTTTTCAGGGAGACTCGAGTATGGTGAAGTATTCGAATCAAGCCAAGATGCTCTTCAAAAAATTACATGGAGCTCCGGCACAACAAACTGTGGAAAGTGGACCATACGTTTTCCAGTAAGTTCTACTTTTTCTCAACACGACTTCTTCGATTTTCCAGCTATGTCATCATTCAAAACATTTGCGCATTGGTTTTGTGTGAGCGTAACTTTCCACGCAAAGCTGCATTTCAGTATTTGAACGATATCGGTCAAGAGTTTTTGAATTCCTACAGCTCAAAAGTAGAACAAGTCGTTCGACCATATCACTTCCTCGATTTTGGTATGTTTAAAGCGTCAATGAATTGGTTGAAAACTGAATTTCAGACAAGTATATTCAACAAGCCAAACAAAGATATGCCGACACAAACAAATACACGATGAACGCGGTTTCAAATGAGCTTCAAGACGTCACCAGAATTATGGTTACCAACATTGAGGATGTCATTCATCGCGGAGAAGCTTTGAATAGTGAGTTTTGTTTGAAATGTGCCATGAAACCGTCAACGGCCATCCAGAGAATGGAGGGAATCGAATTAAAGTGAACTCCAGTACATTTCCCAGCACGATGTTTTTTTTTGCGACAAATACGTTGGCATTTAGGCGTAGATAAGTCAAATTTATGCTTTTCAAAAACGATAATTACTTTTCAAACTCCAATAACCGTCAATATGCCTGATTCATTATTAGATACAAACATCCTTTCTGCGAAATGTCTTGCTTGAAGAACATCTTGTTGCGAAATATGTTTTGTGCAAAGAACTTGAGTTCACGAAAACGTTGAATCTCGCAATTGTTTGATTTTTAGTTTTGGAGAACCGTGCTTCCGAGCTCTCAGGAATGAGCAAGAAATATCGTGACGACGCCAAAGCGCTGAACAGAAGATCGACAGTTTTCAAAGTAGCCGTGTCTATCGGAATCGCTGGTTTCCTCTTTCTTGTCGCACGTTTCCTTATTTTCTGACTTGAACATACGCCATAGTCATTTAACGCAAGGGGTGTGTTATTTTAAATTATTTCTTTATTTTTCAAACATTTGTATCAAGAAAAGTGGTTTTTCATAAATGAATCTTCGGAGAGTGCCCAGTTTTTTTTTGGAAAATTTTACTTCTTGTCAAGTCCTTCAGCAGGAGTGAATGTTGTTGTCTGAAAAATTGATAGAAAAGGCTAATTTTAAAACAAAAATCACTTGTCCACCAATCCATGCTTTGTATTGAGTTTCCTCATCGTTGACGTTGTCATGGGATTCAAATTTTGGCAGAGAATTTGTATCTAATGATATAAATAATTTAAGAACTCAATCAAATTGAAAAACCTACTCTGTTGCTCACCATGCGAGATTTTACTGCCTTCCGGAACTTGCTCATACTGGAATTTTTATAACACTTCTTGTCTTCATGTTATTCAAACTTACTACATAATGAACTACATTGTTCTTCTTCCAGTATTGCACATCAGAGTCGTTATTCAGTTCTGAAGTTATTTTTTTGCAGGATTTATGTTTTAATTAATGAATGATTTTAAGGCCATAACAGATTCTCACTTGTATTTCGGATTGTTCCAAACGCAGATTGACCTTTCTGTGAAGCAAACTTGTTAGAACCGTACTCCCAAGATATGCAAGTTGGCAATATTATTTTCCGTTTATGTTTCTCAGCTTGCTGTTTTGCATAATCCTAGATAAAGAATGAATGATAACTATAATATGAATTCAAAAAGATGAACTTGCAGTTTCTTTGTCCATTTTAAAATTGAGAAAAGGGAAGTTGAATTTTCGCCAGCAGTGAGGATAAGTTTAGCGAAAGATATGTCTAACTTCGTACGAAGAAAAAATATATTTACACAGTGACAGTCTTTTTGTGCAGGCGGTGAAACTTCAAGTGTTTGATCAGCAGAGCTTTATATAACGCTACTGTTCATCACATTGTTCGATTTATAAAAAAACGCAAAGAAAAAAGAATAAAAGCTTATCACAAGATATGCATGATTTTCAGCAGAAATATAACTACACTGAATTAAATGTTATCACAATTTGTTTTACAAACAATAAAATAACTAAAATATAAACGCAATACACAAAATTTACAAATAGCCATCACTTTTTGCATTTGTTCCAAGCGATGCTCAGCAACACCACAGTACTCTGAAAACATTCGATAAACAATTACTTCTCCAGAAATCTTGAATTACCAATATTATGTGTAGGAATGCAATCATTGTTGTGGTCCATCTAAATCCAACTCTCTCCACCACAACACTCCCAAAAGTTGGTCCGATGAAAGAACCAAATCCGAAAGCAGCTTGGAAAATTCCAGAAACACATCCATATGTATGAAAATTGTCCTCGAAACCTTGCTCTCTGGAAGAATTATGCATACAGTGTGTTATGATGATTTCAGAAAGTCTCACTTGACTTCATCTAAACACATCTGGAAACAAGGAATATAAAGAGCACTTGCCGCCAATCCGAGCACAGCTAGTGATATACCAATGACCCAAAGATCCCTGAAATTGGGAAATAAAAATAAATCAGGATTTAATCATAATCAGCTTATTACTTTTCTACATATCCACTGAGCAGAGGTGTTGGTCCAATGAAAAACATTGATAATAGTGTTGCAATGGATCCGAACAGAAGTAAAGTGTTTCCATTGTGCAAACGATCCATTACTGCTCCGAAAATAGGACACATTGCTGTATAGAACCCTCCACATAGCAAGAACATCAATCCAATTTCAGTTGGCGTTAGTTTGAACTGAAATATGTTTTTGTAATGTCGGAATCTCGATTTTTACTTTTTTTAAAAATCTTACTGATTCTAAATGGTTTGACAATGTTGGATCCAAGAACGATAAAGAGATAGCGCAAGCTACGACCGAGAATATTGGTAACCATATTGGGGGAAGCTTCAAAATTTCCATCATTCCTTTGTCTTCCGGCGAACTTTGGTCATCTAAAAATTCACGAAAATTGTAATAAGTTGATATTATTACTTATCCGATACCTTTGCTATTCTCAATCAAGAAAAAAGCTAAAACACTTGCTGCCAGAAGCACAATTCCCAGGACTAAAAATGGTAATTGAAATCCGCCAATGTCATAGAAAAATCCACCAATCACCGGACCAGCCGTGTAACCCAAGCCCGCGAACGTTTCTAATATTCCCTGAAAACGGGTATTGTCAGCAATCAAAAAACATCTCCAAATTTCCTACCACAACAAAGGCGACATTTTTCGGAAAACTTTTGGCTGCAATAGCAAAACTTGAAGTGACAAAAGCCGCATCTCCAACGGCTTCCAATATTCGAACAAGAACGCTAAACCAAAAAAACAGTGAACCCGGTGGGAGGTATTCAGGAACCTAAAAAGATAAGTATGAATAAATTATTAGGTTATATGCATTAGGGGGTAATGTGAAATGTACCCGAATAGAATGGCAGTCAGTCCAGTTACAGCAATTCCTACAATAAACATTCTCCTTGCTCCAATCCATATAATCTGAAACTCGGCAAACATTGATTTTCCTAAGTCAAATTTGCGACTTACATATTTTCCAAAAATGGGTGATATTATGAACATGGTGAACTCGAAAATTCCGAACACAATTCCCGTTTGCGTTTCAGATAAATTTTTAAGTTTAGCTTCAGCAGGATAAAAAGGTGCAATACACGAGAATGCAACTGTAGAGCAGAGATTGGCAAGACTTAGCATAGAAATTGATAAAATTTGTCGAGATGATAAGGCAGATACAGTACGAATTGCACTTTTAAGGAACGGCACCGATTGTTCTTGGTCCGAAACTTCACTGAAACGTTTTTCATGAGTTCTCTTTATCTTTTTGTTTTTTCCCAACAAACCTCTCTTCGTCTGATTCAGAGCCCTCTTCCGACTCCTTGATGCTAAGAGTATCCGCTGTACTTTGATAATTAACTTTTGTATTCAGTACAGTTGGTCTTGGTCCATCCACCGATATTTGTGTCGAAATTGGCATAAAAGGAGAAATGATGAATGGTCTGAAAAAAAACGTTTTTAGAAACGATAAAATTGAAACTACAATGATGATATACTTTCATGGATTTTTCAAATACCGAATTCGGCGCATCAGTATTTACTCGTTGTTCCTGTTTTCAACAAATCAAAGATTGGCGCAGATTATGTTTGTTCAGAAATCTCCGTGAACTAACCATTATTTTTCTAACCACCAAGAGAGGACCAGTATTTCTAATAAAAGTGTCAGTGAACTTAATTACTGATAATTTTTTGGTTCTGTTTTTCATTGTTCTCATTAAACTCAGACCACAAAACATTTTCCCTATAAAAAATTCATATTGATCAATCTATGCGTTTCAGAAATGACGTTTTCACCTGTTCTCGACGGTCATCACTATAGGTTAGAATAAAATATGTTTCGTACCGGGACAAAAGAGACTATTTTGTTCGATTGAGGTATTGAGGGTAACCAGTTAGGTTTAACATAAAAATGAGAATCGACTGCGCGTATAAGCTGTACCGACAACATTGAATTTGTACATCTACATTCGAGAGGACATGTATGGGTGTGAGAAAACAGAGAAAATTGATGTAATAATGTCTCTTGGTAAAATAGAAAAATCTTATTTTTTTCAAAAAACAGAAAGAAATTTTTACCCTAGTTTTATTGGATTTTTTTCAATTCTTAACATATTCGGTACATATTCAGCCTTACTAAAAAGATCTTTCTGCATTCACATTTTTCGAATTTAACTTCACTAACTTATGTCTTGGAAATCGTGAATCTTCCATTGAGCATGACATGGGAAAGGATAGAAAAAAAGTGAAAAATAGCGGATACTTTGTCAACAAGGAAACAAAGCAGCACCGCGATTCATGTCTTCTTTTCTTCTCTTTCATAAATTCTTTTCCTGACAGAATCAAAACAAAAAGTTTCAACAATTATATAATTTCTTTTTACCTTGGTTTTTTTGCTTTAATGTTCTGTTGCAGTGTATTGTATCTTGGACGACGCCGTTTCTTTCTCGCAAGTTCCTTTTGACCGATCTTAAAATTTTTTTTCGTTGAAGTCCATGACGTAATTATAATACCTCCGACCGTGTGATAGCGTGGCTAGTTTGATAATCTTCCAAAAATCCGTCATATCCAACTACTGTCGGTAAAGAACTGGAATTGGTAATGATATCTTTACAATGATATAATGGTTAGAAGACGGAGAAGATCACGTGCAAAAAACTAACACTTACGCTGAGGGATGAAGAAGTGGTGTTAGTTCAGTCTCCGGCGCATTTGACGTCGAGTAGTTTCTTGTTTTCAATAACTGTAAAAATAAAGTCTTTGAATAAAAGAAGTTTATTTTCAAGGTTTTTGATCAGCTCTATGATTTCACCTGAGCATGTGTCCGGTTATCTACAGCACCAATCGACACCACTTTTTTGTCTTTTTTTGCAAATCCAACAGATCCTGATTTTCTCGCATTGCTGGTACCTCCATAGTCAACTACTCTTTGGTACTAAAAACATATTATGACACAAGCTCGGTTTTTCTTACTCCCGGTTACTTCACTACTAGTGTCCATTTCCAAAGGATCTTGATCGAATGTGTATGGCAAATCGGTTCCCGACATTTTGTATCATTGAGAGTCAATTTCTAAAAGAAAAACATGCGGTTAACGTGAAAAAGCACTGGTTATGGAGTAAAATGTAATGGTTGAGTGAACCAATATCAGTCTCGCTATGAATCGATTGTTTTTGTCTGATCAACGTTGTCTTATCAATGGCCGCATGCACACACGCACAAAGGAAAATGTGTGTATGTGCGCACAATGTACTTTATCTCCGAAACAAGTCATAAACTATAATGTTACAGGCAGAAGGGTCGCTGGTTTTCCGTTCTGTGATGATAAGACAATGTGATTATAAAGCTAATACTTAGAAGTCATAACAAATTTGTTTATAAAGACAATTTATTTATTGAACACAATGGCAATAATTGTGTAGTAGGAATCATCAAATTACAGAAAAAATGGTACATGAATCTGGAAAAAGTTTTGAAAATTTAACATCGGGTTAATAAAGCAACAAATGATGAATAAAATTTTTGTTGATAAAAAAATGGACTGTTATGAAAATACTGATAGATAAAATGTTGTGACCATAACCTTATATATTGGTTAAATTTAATCACAATACAGTAGACGTGTTTTGATGAATCTGTTATTTGTTAATGAATGACGTCAACAAAAAATAACTACAACTAAACGATTTTGTATCATAACTTTCATTGAAAAGAAAAAACACCGGGTGGATTTATGTACATTCAAACTGTAATGTCTAGAAAAAAACTTAAAACTTGAGAGATTCATGGTTACCAAGTAAATCAAACAAATTAATAGGAAGCGTTACATACTGAAATTTGAAAAACATACGAAAATATAATTCTACATTTTTTTGAAGTAAATCATTCTTCGAAAAAAACGGCAAAAACAAAATCCTTAAAAATTAGACCATATAAAAAAGAATCGATCTGCACAGTTTTCCAATTTCGTGTCATAAGCAATAAGACGGTACATTTCCAATTTCAGAATCTTGCGATAAATTGATAAAAACTTTCATAGGCTACTTTTCAACTTTCCGATGTTTGTCCGTCTCTTTATCCCTCTCTTCTCCCACATGCTCTTCCTCTCATTTTCTATGATCTCTCATTTTCTTCTTATCTTCACACCTAAAAATCTTAGCTGCTACTCCCTTCCAAAAGTCTTGCTGTTACTCGCTTGTCCCATTTTCTGTTGGCCGCGCTGTGTCGTCTCACAGCTTGGACTGCTCAAGACACACACGAGGACTTTGAGAGGAGTCTCTCATATACTCTATCGAATAAAATCTAAATGATGCTGGGACAAGTGAGCATATGAAGAGGATAACTTGCTCTGGAAAGATGTGATCTTACTAGGCGGTGGTTTTCAGATATCGGGTCTCGAAGTAACTTTTTCCAAATTATCTTGTTTCCACCGTTTCAAAAGTTTTTAAAATGGTTTTGTTTTGAGTAATCCAATTCTGAAACTTCTAAATGAGATTTACCAAATTGCCTCGTTCCATGATTGCCTTGACTATCCCTCCCTAACTCAATTTATAATGCCATCAGTTTAGAAAAAAAACAAGGAAGAAGCTGAAAAACATCAGACTCATGAAAATGGTATATTTTTCTTAGTGAGAGTTTTTCGACCGCTGTGAATGAGTATCGTTTTCATCTTGTTTTTTCAGTTTACTTTTCAAATTCTGATTTTTTGTTCAGTCACGTCCATATCCTCTAATTTGAAAAATTATTATCCAAAAATGTTTTATTTTTACATGTTTTCATGGTCCAAAGCATATGTTGAGACGAATGTGAACCAGACTACCACTCCCCTGTTTTTTTTTCATTTTGTATATTTTCGTCTATGTTTCTACAAAATTTGATTAACTCTGTTTTTTTCTTCACATTTGTTTATCCTGATAATATATCTTACCTGACAGGCCAACAAATAAGACGACAGCACGGCAAAACAAGAAAATCTCGTGTTGGTGTTGTGACCCATCCCGTTGTGTTGATGAAAATAGAAGCAGTTGTTCATTGATAGAAACGAGGTGCAGAGCAAAAAAACGGAGCTCTAGCTTACAAAATTTATCAGGCAATATCATGGGGATATCGCACAGCAAAACGCAGACAAAGAAGAAAGCAAATAAAAAACTAACACCAGAAGAGTTGCAAACGCTTGAAAGTGCGACATACTGTAAGTTGTTTTTTTCCATTGTTTTAAACCATGATTATGTAAAAGTTGTATTTTCAATAATACATTTTAGAACTATATCAACTGTTAGATTTTTCAGTCTCCCGAAAAGAACTGAAAAAATGGTACAAGGATTTTGTTCGCGACTGCCCGAGTGGTGAGCTGAAAATGGAAGAATTTCAAGGAATTTACAAACAGTTTTTCCCCAACGGAGATCCATCAAAGTTTGCGTCATTTGTTTTCAATGTTTTCGATGATAATCATGCAAGTTGAAGCTCAAAAATATTATAATACACCAATTATGATTTCAGGATGGTCATATTTCCTTCAGCGAGTTCATTGCAGCATTATCCATCACGTCGCGTGGAACACTAGACGAAAAACTGGATTGTAAAGAAATCAATCACGCTATTCATCTGAAAAATTTTAATTCCAGGGGCGTTCTCGCTGTACGATGTAGACAAAGATGGATTCATTACCAAAGACGAGATGGCAGACATTGTTGATGCAATTTATAGGTATCAAGATAACAAAACAATATTGTCACATTAGTTTTCATAAAATTCCAGTATGATTGGTAACATGCTGGAATTGCCAAAAGACGAAGATACTCCTCAAAAACGCGTTGAGAAAATTTTCACAAATATGGACAAGGTAAATCAGTCAAACGGATTCAACTCATTTGTTCAATTTTCAGAATCTGGATGGTCAGCTGACTAGAGAAGAATTCAAGGAAGGCTCCAAAGCAGATCCATGGATTGTCCAGGCTCTTACCATGGATATATCAAACTGACCCAACTTCTCTGTTTCAAACTTTGAGCCGTATTATGATAACCATGAAAAAAACCCCTATCATTATTCACAGTTTTGCCGTTCCATGTGATCTTATTTGCTCTTTACATCCGTAAGACGTGACTTAATTCTAAAATTATTACAATAAATAAATGCTTTATTCATAAACTGTGAACTAAAGATTAGACGAATGAAGAGTTATCGAAAAAAAGTGTAATGGCAATTGCAAATCGGAATTAAGTTTGTTTTTGGCGCGGTTTGAAAGAGTATGTCAGTGTGTGCAAATCTCAAAAACAGGGAACAATTAGAGGAAAGAAAAAGGAATCGGGAGTTGTACATTATCAAAAAAATGAGTAGAAAAAAAAGTCTGAAAAATTATTGGTCTTTTTTCATGAAGGCTCCGAACATTTCTACTGGTACTGGGAAAACGATGGTCGAGTTGTGTTCAGCGCTGTAAATTGTGTTTGATTATTTTTTCACACATTCCAAAGTTTTTATGCAGTGTGTGTAGAAGTGTATCACTTACGCGATGCTGTTGAGTGCCTGCAAGTGACGAAGCTGAAGAGCCACCGGATTGGCTTGAATGACATCAGCTGCTTCTTTGAGAGCGCGCGACGCTTTCTGTTCTCCTTCAGCTGCCACCACTTTGGCTCGAGCCTCTCGGGCAGCTTCGGCTTCGGCGGCCATAGCACGTGTAAGTTGTTGCGGGAGACGAATGTCTTTCACTTCGACACGTTCTACCTGTAACGCGGAAATGAGAATTGGGACAACATTCGTTAATAATGCAAGCTCATTCCTCGTCAAAATGTTTCATAATGCTGAGTTTGAGTTTTATTTGAGTTTTTTGTATATAAACTTAAGCAACCCTCTTGTACCATATTTACTTGAGCCTACAACCGTAATATAGTATCCATGAGAATTTTGTTTTTACATTTTTGAATACCGGGGCTTATGATCACTAACCTTAACACCCCAATGTTCCGTTCCCTCGTCAAGGATAGTCTCGCAGAGTTGAGCAATAGCCTCACGTTCAGTAAGCATTTCCGTTAAAGTTTTCATTCCTGAAATGAGGTAATTTTTTCTCTACTCGCCGTTCTTTTCTATTCATACAAACCTAAAGCGTTTCTCAATGTGGTCTGAGCAAGAAGTTTGGTAGAGTAAATGGCATCGTCAACGTTGTTGACGGAAGCAATTGGGTCGGAGGTACGGAAGTAGACAACAGCGTCGACGGATACAGTTACAGAGTCTTTTGAGAGAATTTCCTGTGGTGGGACAGCGTAAGAGACAACACTGAAAACATAACTATTGTTGTTCTAATATTTGCTTGGAGGAGGTAACATACCGAAGATCGATCTTCCGGTAAGTGTCAATGCAAGGAATGATAAAGATCATTCCTGGACCACGGGCCCCACCAAACACCAAACGACCAATACGGAAGATGACCACTCTTTCGTATTCTTTGATTACCTAAAATTGCAAAAATTAGATTCCACTGTATTCTGTCAAAAAGCCTACTTTTAAGCAGACACACATAGAAAATGGGAATGTGACGAAGATGAGAAGCCAGGAGAGTGCTTGTAGAGCGTATCCGAAAATTGTGCCGATTGTCTCATAATCAGGTGGTACATCCTGAAAAATGTGGCCGTGTGCGCATATTATGTAATTCATTTCCACTTAGTGAACAATTTCAGTCTTAACGTTTGTCAGAGTTTCCTATTTCAAAACGTGAGGAATTAAAGTTAGTCACGCAAATTTGAAATTTAAAATTCAACGTCTCTCTTCTTTCATGTGCCACAGAAAAAGACGAGGCCGTCTCTTCTTTTTCTCTTTCACTCCGGAGGAAACTAATTATTCCAAAGTGTAACCAGTTCAGCGTCAAACTTCTGACGTGACCAACCGACTAGACCAACTCATGTGTGAAGTGCAGAAGCATCAAAGCTTTTAAAAATTCAAATTTCTGTCGACATAGTGTTGTATTTTGAAGCCAGACTCTAGACAATATTTTCTTTTACCGATTACTTTTTCCATATGCATCTGTAAGAAAAAACACAAAAACAAGCAGTGTTAATTGAATTTTGCACATTCTAGATCACGTAGGTTCATGCGACGAACAGATTGGAAAGAAGATAGAATTCATAAAAGGTACAGTGTGTGTGAGTGATAGGGAGTTTTAAAACTGTGAATGAAACACGCACTTGCTGTGATACCTGATTAGACGACGGCGTCACCCACTGAGGTTCTGTTCTTTCCTTGTTTGACATTAACCTGCAAAAACTGAGAAGGCTAGGGAAATTTTCAAATGAGAAAAGCATTATAGAATGAAGAAAACCATGAATTCAGTTTTATTTCATTTTTTTCAGTCGGAAAATGGTGCTAAATAATTTGAAGCTCGTTAAGCTTCTGATTAATTCAAACGCAGAATTTCTCCTGTTATTGGATTCACAGCATTTTTTTTTGAATGCAACAAGAACGAAAAAAGAAAGAATTTGAGATAGAGTGGAGAAAGAACTGACTTTGGGGCTAAGTCGTAGGCTACGCTTCGCAGCTCAGAGTAATTCAATAGGGGAAAAGGGAGTGTGGACCTCTCTGCAGTTCCAATGCTCCACCCACTTTGGCGAAAAGCGAAAACGACGGCGACTACGATGAAAAGAAAAAGGAGAGCTTTTCCGAAAGAGTGAAAAGAGCTTCAGAATAAAGAATGTGAGGAAGGAGACGGAAAGAAAAAAGAGAGGCAGAAAAAAGAAACGAAAAGTTAGCCCCAAAAAAGGAAGAGGAAAGATAAATCATAGATGTTTTCTAACATTTTTGGAACGCAATTCTTATTTTAGTTTCTCGCAAATTACTATTTTCAAAAGAAAACTTGCATGAAAACGCCTCAGTTTCATAACGGGAATCTATTTGGAATTATACCCGGAATAACTGCAAAGAGAGCGGATTGAGAAGTGTTCATCCGCGAAAATATTATTTAAACTAATTCGGAAAATGCCTGAAATTCATTTTAAAGTTTCATTATAAAGAATCCATTGGTAGATAGCTAGCTGAAAAATGCGTTGATGCATTCAGAAGGTCTCTGAGAATCTATGAATATTTTAAATCAAAAATGAATAGAAGGATAGAAATGAAAAGAATGCAGAAAAAAAAGAAAAAAATAGTTGGGGCGCTCGCGTGAGAAAATGAAATTTTGTGGTTTCTTCAATAGACAAAGCTCGTAGTAATAAAAGCAATATGTGGAGCCTTGAAAGAAAAGCGTGCTCCACATGCCGTGGGCTCCGTCCAGCAGCTTGGGAAGACGCGGAGCACACAATCGATGCACATCTCTTCTTCTTTCTTTACTTTCTTCTTCTTTTTCTTCTGTCCCGTCTCCTGCTATGCTTTACTACGACGAAAGCCACAGAGGAGCTCGGCAGCATCTGAAGCAGTAGGAAAAGAAAACGAAGTGGGAGACGAGGCGCTCACTCCTCTCCGCATCCCTTTTTTTTGGCACTATCTCTGTTTCTCATAGAGTCTTCTGGTCCCTACTTCACCGAGCTTCCCCTTCTTTCCGTTTCCCTTCTTCTTTACTCTTCACATTTAATGGTCCCAGGAGACACAGGAAAGTGAAGTGAGGCGTGCTAGTCCATCAGCTTACTTTTGATATTTTCTAACTTGAGGCGCCTTTCCAAAAGTGTCTATATACATTTTGGAGTGAAACCACATTAAAAAAACAAGTGAAGCACATTTTTCAGAAGTTTTTCACGTCAGATGACTTTTTTTCTTCACATTTGCGTGGCGACACACTTCAGTGAATATATCCAGACAATGACTTTTGGCTTTTACAACCTTTACCATCTACGTCAAAAAGAACACCGCCAACAATTGAAGACGACAAATAGCAAAATCACTTTATTGTGTGGGAAGTGAGAATGCCTTCAGTTAGTCAGAACCGGGAAAAATGTGTATTTGTTATAGGACGATTATAAATGACGAGTTTCTGCACATGAAAAGCTGAGAAAAATCATTTTTTGAATTAAACTATGAAACAAAAAATAATATGAAGAATGATGTCATTTTGATATAACCTGAGAACTTTTATCTGAAATGCCCTCCGTGTGGTCAACGTTTGTTGAATTGGTTGCTGTAATATGTATCAAAACATGAAATAATAAAGTACGTGAATTAGTTCAAAACTTATTTAGTTAAGAAAATGTTCTCTAATAAGCTTTACGGTAACTTTTGAATTAGTTAAAAATTTTAATTCTATTTTATCGTATTCTGAAGAAATCATTTTTGAAATTATAATATTTTGATACCAGTATTTGAATTGTGAAGCTGTGATGGAAATCAGGATAAGATTTGGGTGCATTATCATACATAAGTAGTACTTTTTTGAGAACTGTGGTTTCGCAGGTTAAATTGAAAAATAAAGCATTATTTAATATTCCGTATATTTTGGTTCCTGTAAAAAAATCAGAAAGTGGTCAACCAGTGAAATAGTTTTGATTTAATGGTAAACATTTTGTCAGTGGACTACTTTTCTATATTTTTCAGAGGAACCGAGATATATGAGTAACTATATGAGAGTTAACGTTAACAGTTTTGGTGGTTTTCTATTAGAGTGGTTACGGTATCTCAATTGCTACAAATGATGGACATTGTTCTGCAAATTGAAAAACTGGATCGTGGCCAACTGTGATGAAAATGTAAAAACATTTGTGAAAGAATTCTTGGATCGCGAAAAAAGAGCACCAGAAGAAACAGAAAAAGCGAACGACAACATTTTTCGATAGGAACACAAATCTCGATGGATTTCGAGAATAAGACGAAGTTGTGCACTTCATATTTTTAAATACAAAAACAGACTTTCAAATTTGTATTCTAAATAGACTGTGCATTTTCAAGCGACAATTTCTTCTGCGCGTTTTTATTTTGCAAAAAAAACACTGGATGGTTATCATAAATATTCAAATAAAATTCGTAGTGCCAAGATGGCCCCAGTCTTTTTATGGGTGCCTGACTGTATTGCTTTAAATTTTCCAATGAATAACAGTATAACAATACGGAGTGTTATATTCGAATCGTGAGATGTATTACGTAAATATGAGTTGCCTCGGTGACAGTTGCAATACAGTAAACATAATAATACGACCACGGGCGTGTGGCATATTTTCGCGCACACACAGGCAGATGTTTGGTTTTTGTACCACCCAGCTGGGAGGAGATGGGCTGGACAGAAAATGTCAAAAAGGAGTCATAAATTAAAACGGTTACTAAACAAGATACGATAATGATTGATGAAGAGAAGTATTGTAGGCTAACCACAGAGTTCTGCTATTGTGGAGGAGCTGCAGTTTTTGTCACCTGGAAAACAAAGAAAATATGCGAAAGAAAATATCTATTTTCTTGTTTTGTAACTTCCACTAGTCAAATTTCCGGTTTGGTTCAGAACTCTAAGTTTTTTGTCCATTCGATTGTTCGTACAACTGTAGGATTCTGATATCCTTTTTTTTCGATTTTTAGCAAATTGCCGATTTTCACATCTTTCAACCAAGTTTACCAATGTTTCCAGACATTTTCTGTCTAATTAGAGATCTGAAAAAAGTATGGATTCCTCCAACCATATTGTTTGTGTTGGAGGGGTGACTGTGCTTTGAGTATAGGAATGACACATACACTCTTATTAATCAAGATGCGTTTTTTCTTACCGTTGCACAAAGGAACCATGTCGGCATCTTGTGAAGAAAGTAAAAGGAAAAAGCCTGGAGAAGGTGAGTGTAAGGATTGGCTTACTGTCAGGAGAAGTTTATGACAGTCTTTGTCACGTTTGATATTGTTTATTGTCCAAAACATTACCGTTGAGTATTAGTAAGTGGCATATCCAAGAATTTGGCTTTGCTCTGTTCTGCAAAAACCTCTCGTCCCGTTTTTTTCATAATAATTTTTTTGATTCAAAACTTTGCAATATTAAAAACATGGATATGAAAGCTTTCAATTGTCATACAAATATATTGGGTTTATGAAGTTATTCATTTTGCACCCACGTTACCGTATTCCACAATGGAAAAAACAGATGTGACAGTTGACAATCAGAGTTGATAATGTTTATGATCCTCTCATAATAGAACATTTTCTGCATAACACACTTAATTGTCAACTAGTTGTCAAATTAACAATTCAGCTCTAGTTAATACATGTTTTGATCGCATGAAGGAAATAAGGTATTTTGATGATAGTTTCATTAAATTTCTCGAATTATTTGGTTCGACCCTACCTGAAAAATCCGTATTCGTCTGATAAAAACAAGATAAGTGTTTTCGATGAATATTACCCACCTGCTTTTTCCGTCCGTCACCCATGTTCATTCGTTTGGCTCTTCCTCTCGTCCAATATTGCACATCTTCAACCATTTCAATAAGCTTTTAGAAGAGGGTGGTTCTCCTCTCCTTCCGTTTTCCACTGCCACCATTCACTCAAACGCATCCTCTTTAACGTCATTCGTTGGTGCCATACAACCCAACCTCAGTCTACAGTATCCCTCCTGGAAGCTCATGCTGTGTTTATTCCTCTCCCAATCCGACTCCGCCCCATTTTTTTATTCAAGATAACCCTTCTGTCCATAGGGGGAGAGCAAGCCAACGCATCAAAGCCGAATTACATGGTCTGCATCGTTTATCTATCCGGGATGGAAAGGTGAGTGACAGGAGTTTCTAAATTGAATATTTCTTTTTTTAATTTCAGAAAATTTCAAAAGTTTTTTTTTTCAATTAAGAATTGTATATCTTATCTTACTCGCTTGGTTTTTTTTTTATTTTGCATATATTTCAGAGATTGCGATATTGTTGACTTGGATCAACCTTCACTTGGTTCGGGGATCATTATCAAAGATGGATCGCCCACCAATATTTGTGAGTCTTAGAATTCTATGAAAATAATATGCCAATAATTCTTTCAATCTTTCATAAGGTTTCATAAGGCGAGAGACGAGCTTTACAAGCCTGATGAAGCACCTTATAAAGCCCAAAACTTATTCCTTTTGATGAGTATCCTTTTAGCGAAAACGTCTAGCACAACGGAAGACAAATTGTGTTCTGGTTGTGGGTGTCAAATCAAAGATCGGTATATATACAGGGTGAGTAAATTTTGTGTCCCATTTTCGTAGAATAAAGTAGTTCATTTGAAAAGTTTGTATTTTGAAGAAAACATTTTTAGTATATCCAATTGCAAGAGTTTCACAATTCTTGCTGTGATGCAATTAGTTTCGAACCTAAAATAAGATGAGAAGTATCGTATTATGTTTTATCAATTGGCAGGACTTGAAAAAACGAACATATTGTTATTCATATCCATGCAGATATGATGAGAAAAGAACATCCATTTCCAGGTAATGGACGAAAGTTATCACGAAACTTGTCTACGATGCTACTGTTGCCAGTTGTCTCTCAGCTCCTTGAAAAAGTGCTTCTCACGACATGGCAACATCTATTGTGAACACGACCATCAAATGTAAGTTTTCAAAAGAAGTTGCGTGCAACTCATTACTTAATGCCTATTAATTCAACTATTCCTCATGTTCTGAGAGAAGTCCTTGAGATACCAATCTAACTAGTTATTTACGTTCTGTTGACTTTTGGACGGTGCAATTTGTAAGGGTTCCCTATCTTCTTAGGTTATACACCAGAACATGGTAATCCGCGTAAAGATTGGCACTTGAGTCGCAATCATAGAGTGAGATTATAGCAACAAATATGTGTGGGATTAGTAGCGGATGAAGTGAACCCTTGACATGGCCACCTGAAAAGAGTCATTCAATATATCCAAAAATTTATTCAGCTCGGATTCTAAAAAGAATTTTCTTATATCTCCAATTTTTCAAATTTACGATTTGCAAATAGAAAAGCAGATGCGCGAAATGGGAATTACCAGAATGAAAACCTGGCAGCTACCGTATTCGTTTTGTTTGTTCAGGATTCGTAAATTTCGCTCCAAGCGTTTTAGACGTTGCGGGTGGAGAAGATATGAGAAATTGCAGTGAACCAAAATTTGAAATGCACAAATTCGCAACAAGAAAACATACAGAATCCGGAAAGATTGCTTTTATGTCGGATCATATTGAAACACATTCAACACCGTACTGAATAGTAATTCGCAGATATGAAGTTGAAACTTTTATCTGGTTTTTTGTTTTACTTGGAGGCTCACTAGTAGTTATAGGTTATTGGCGTGGCTTCTCAAACTCATAAACAAAATTATGTAATTCATTACCAGGTTATTTGGAAAACGTTGTCGAAGATGTATGACAGTACTTTCTTCAACCGACATCGTGCATCGCGTTCATTATATGTACTATCACGCCCAATGCTTCAACTGCTGTTCTTGTCAAGGACCATTCAACTTAGTGAGTAGATACAGAGAATGCAAAAAAGGAAATAAAACCGCATTTAGGGAGACGAATATCATGTCTTTGATGGCGAAGTGTTTTGCCGAAATGACTATCAAGCGATGTGTGATTTTGGAACAAGTAACACCTAGAATAATTATTGACCAACCTCTCATTATCAAACTTTCACAGGTTCCGAGTCGATGTTAGACGACGCAGTACAATCTGAGATTCACCGGAAAACTCCAAAACGCCCACGCACTATACTGAATGCTCAGCAAAGAAGACAGTTCAAGACAGCATTCGAAAGAAGTTCGAAACCCAGCAGAAAGGTTAGTATATTTTATTTTAAATTTTGTATAAAATGTTTCATTACAGGTGCGCGAACAACTAGCTAATGAGACAGGACTCAGTGTGCGTGTTGTCCAAGTGTGGTTTCAAAATCAAAGAGCAAAAATAAAGAAAATGAATAAAAAGGACGGTGATTCTGGAGACGTCTTTAAACATGGACCTGGCAGTGAAGGAAGAAGTACGGAGGATATCAGAAGTTCAGATGATGAGGAAGAATCTGTGATAAGTGAGTTTAGAGACCAATGATAGTTGATCTTGTTATTTCACATTTTTGAAATCGTAAGAACTGGCTGTTTTCCAGACTTGGAAGGTGATGAGGCGGAATCACCAGAAGCCAAAACTTATGCTGACCCGATTCAGAAGCTTTACAACATGACCTCATCTCAAATATATTTTCCATATCATTCTTGATTTTGGTGTTTGTTTATTGCATTTTATATATTTTATCAATCCATCGAAAACTTTTATAGTACTTCAACATTATAATAATAAATACTCGTCAAATCGAGTAGATGATGGAAAAGAAAAGAGTTTTGTGACAAAATTGCAAGCATCAATGGCAAAAAGGCAAATGACATGTGTGTCCCGTTGGCGCTCAGTATCCAATGCTCTTGAAATAATCGGCAAGAGCTCCGGTGGTCTTGCTGCACATTTCTGGCTGGAGTCCTTTCTCGTAAATTGATATGATGACAGCTGAAAATATTAAAACAAGTAAAATAATTTGAGCAGAATTCACACACCTTTGGTAGTTTTTAAATGAAGAACCCAGATCCACCTTGCTTTCCAATCACTCTGTCCTCATCAGCGTTAAGGACCAAAAACTTTTGTCCTTCCAAACGGAGTCCAGTGCCGAGAAGAGCATCCTGTAAATCAGAGATTGTAACAAAGTCAGAAAATAGTTACTAACCAGAGCGGAGAAAGCTTTTCCAGCTGCAATTGCTTCTTCAGTGGCGAGCTGAAAAAGTTTAGATAAAATTAAATGTATAATTTTTCATGAATGGCAAATTTGCATTTGACCATTAAAGAATTCACTACATTTTCATTTAAAAAACTATTAAAACTTACATTGAAATTATCACTCTTAGCCCAGATAGCCCCGTCAAAACCAAGAATGGCGGCTTTGCTAACGTTACCGGACCCGATTAGGTTATTATTGATAATATCCGACCACGACATAGTTTCTGAAAAACTTCACTGAGACAATGGAAAATTAACAGGACGACAATAGCTTAGAAAAGATTTCATGAACCAGTCTCAAAAACAAAAAGATAAATGAAAAAAAGGTGCAGTTGTTTTGTGCGTGGGAGGAGAGACAACAAGTGACGCCCTTCTCCTGGTTTCTGACGTTTTCTGAACAAATCGTTTTGAAATCTTGAGGATGACTAATGAAGATGTAAAAATTACGAAATGTTTTTAACAACCAAATAAATGTATGTAAAGTAATATTTTGCTCTCTTTATATTTTTGGTCCTTTAACTTGTTTCCAATGTTCTTGTGAAAGAAGGATTGTTAACTTTGAAAGCAAGATAATCAAGTTAAATTCAGAAGTTTGCATACTTCGCCTCCAAGTCAAAACCAGGATAAAATCGTTAAAAGGAATCTAAGGCAAAAAGAAAACGGGCATAGATGTTTAGACCGGGTTTTTTTTCTGTTGACTTTTTTCTGGTCTCTAGCTTTTTTTTTCCTAGAAAGATAATCTTTTTTGATTATTTTCAAATTTCAGCACTTGCCAAGTTATATGGTATCAGTTGCCAATAGTCTTAAATGTAAAATATAAAAAGTAAATGATCAGGCAAATTATTATCAAGCTTTTGGCAGCCGGTCCGGCCAAGGCGACAAGCTCAATGAGAAACTTTATATAACTGTTTTCTATTTCAGACAAAGATTGGCGCTGAGAACATTTTTGAATTCCAAAAATCAGGGATTGAAACTATTGAGTTTAATAAACAAAAAAAACAATAGGGGCTTCAAAATCAAAATTCTCAAAAAGGCAACAAAAAATCAGATGCAAAAATTGTTTCATATAAGATTCAGTTCCCGGGTTTTGGGGATTCTTTGCACATATCACGAGACTCAGACTCTGAATTGCTGCTCAATAGCCGGCCGCCCCCTTTCCTAAGACACCAGTTTTGCCTTGGGAACAGTGTGTTGATCCTGGAGAGAGGGCAGAACCGATCGCAAAGTCGAACAGTGTACAGAATGAAGTATCGCAGATAGTGGAGCGGTGGGAGAGAGGAGAGTCACCCTCGGGCAGATCTTGGCAATCCAGTGTAAAGCGTCCGTGTTGTTTCGCCAGTGATGTGTTGCTCCCTTTTTCTCTCTTGGAATTGGGATTTCTCTAACTGAGAAATTGGCGGGAAGAGGTATTGATAAATAAGAAGCATTCCGCTCTTAGTCTTCTATACATAAAAATGAAGACCGATATTGTCTATTCAAAACAATCGCGCGGGTGAAAGAGTAAAAATGTTTGCGTCTCTACAGCTCCTCTACAGGTTTGGAGACTCTCTACACGTTTTTTTACTCGTTCACCCGCGCGATTATTTTGAATACAATATATAAATATGTAAAAAGCGTGATATCGATGATAATTAAAAGTGATATATGAGTTAATATTTTAAAAGCTGTCAGAAATTCTCACATTTTATCGTGAGGTGTTACTTTTTTCCGGTCGAGGTGATTTCTGAAAGCAAGATGCTGAGTTTAAAAATACCCCACTCTTTGAAAAATTGCCCATCGTCATGATTCCACAGAGGTGTTGGCAAATTTATCAAAAAAATTGTCTTTGTAACTTTCAGATTAAACGAAAAACTCCATGAACATTAAATCCGACATAAATAGGCCAAACGTATACATGTGAAATTAAAACCACTGCTTTCCTTTTTTCTTTGTTATTTATCGTTTGTCCCATAAAAAATGTTTTGATTGTTGTATGAATATTCAGAAACTATTTGAACACTGGTATTTTAACTTTTCATAATAGTTGTGCGGTTTTCTGAAATATTTAAATACAAAAAAATGAACACGAAGTATTACTCAGGCAAGTAGGTTAAAAGAAGTATGGAAGAAATTCGACAAAGAACAGTTGAGGACATCCACCCGAGACTCGCTAGAATCTTTCGCTACAAGTATTTCCATTTCACCAGAGTCGAAAAGGTATGAGATAAGGTAGCATTCAAACAGAGATGAGACAAGAATAGCATTAGAAAAGAACGGCAATCACGATGAAGTCAGCATCTATTTCGAGATTTCACGCTTCATGGACATTAGATACACTTTTGAAGGTCGGTTTGAGAATGTGTCCAACACGATCGGTGGCAAGCTCGATATCCTGAAAATATGACGGATTCGCGTTTGTTCTAAAGGTTTTTTAATCACTTTAATGAGCTCAGAGTGACTCATGAGCATTTTAGAAACGGTGTCGTCGTCACCAATGTTGAACGATGCTAATGACGAAACTTCGGAATTGTCCGATCCGTCAGAGAGTCCAATCGGTCGAGTGTGGTAGCTGATGTCCGCTTCGTCAACATGTCTAAAGTGTGACCAAATCAGCGTTTTAGCTTTTTCTCTAAAAGAAATACCTAGTTGGAGAAATCACATGTTTCTCATTGGAGATTCCGTTGCCAATAAGCTGTTGTGCTAGCAAAATAACTCCGGAACCTAGTGATTTTGAATTCCTCTTCTCACTCTCTTCTTCCTGTTCAGCTTTCATCATGTTAAGCACTATAGAGTCGTCGTCCTAAATGAACACTATTTTTGAAAACCCAATTTCAGTGCAAATTACCTTATCAATGATATATTTATCTTCATACGGAGGTGGAGCAGTTGGAGCATACGGTGGTGGGTTACCGGGTAAATTAGTGCAGTTCCTACAATCTTCTTGTCTGTCTTCCTGGTCGGATGAGACTCCGCTCTCCAAAGATCCAGTTGACCTTTCCTCATGTATTCTTTCACTGATCCTTTCCAAATTTCTTAAAGAAGTTGTGTAATCGTTTTTCTTCTGGCGGACTTCTGCTTCTAAGCAAAGAATGGTGGTTTTCTGAGCTTCCAATATTTTTGTGAACTCCAGCCTCTTTTCAAAGTACAACCGGGATTTTTTGATGGCATAACTGAAAATTTTAGGATTTCGAGAACACTGTTCCTTTTTTCATCAAAATTTTTTGCATTAGTAATAACGAGCCAAAAAAAAAGTAAAATCTGCTTCAGAGCCAATCCAACAGTTTTTGTTCAAATAGTTAATTTTTTGGTTACAGTAATTTAAGCTAGTTTTCTGAGTTTGGCTTTGAAATCCATGATATCATTTTTATGATACATTTCAAAGTTTGATGAACAGCTTACCGGTTATCTTTTTCCATCGAACGTATTTTTTCTGCCAAATGGAGCATTGTGTGTGCTTTTGTTGCATGCAATGACTCAGCAGCAGTCCTCTCCTCCTCAACCTCTCGAACGCGCTGGATATGGTGATTAAGCACCTAAAAAGTTAAGTTTAGATCTGTTTGTTTGCACATCTGGGTGAAATTAGCGGTTCTTGTTCAATAATAGTAGGCAAGTTTGCTATTTGACCAGCTGTTTTACATTTATAGGTGTAATTAACGGTTCTCTACTAAAACCAAACGGTTGGTTGTTGAGGAAAATGATTTCGAACTGATAACAACAAAACTTGGAGTTTTGGAGGTTTTACGTATTATCTTACTTCAAGGCACTCCGGAAGAACAGATGTTTGTCTTGAAAGACTCTCTTGAGTCAAAGAAACTTGTTGTTTCGCAATGGCAAGAATTGATGTTGCCCGTTCAAATCTTTCGGCTGCTTTTTGCGATTCTTCTCTGAGTTTTCTTTCCTGAAAACAAGATTTTCCGTTTTAAAATCAAATAAATAAAAAAGGAATCAAAAGTTCGATAAAGTATCGCTCACTTCAACTTTCAACTCGTAAAACGGGCGAGCTTTTGCGATTTGACTAGAATACTGTTTTGACAGCTCTTTAAGTTTTTCTGACCATTGAACTTGAGTTTCTCTGCAATAGATAGTTTCTCTGCAAAAGATAAAAACTATAAAATTTCAGTTTCAAACCTGAAATCTGCTCTTGCTGCATCCAACTGAACTTCCATTTTGTTGATCACATCGGTTGATATGTTCAGTTTTTCTAGTTCTTCGTGAATCATGTTTAAATGACGTGTTTCTAGTGGCGGATGTCCATCTTCTTCAAACTGTCTTGTGTTATGTTCTATAATTAAAAGTAGTGATAATTGAAGTCAGTAATAATAGAATATTGAACTCACCAGACATAAAATTTTCTGTATGTTCCGAAGAAGTAGCAATCTGTTCCATGGTTTTTTGAACGGTTTTGTTGATAGTCTTATAATTACTAATTCGAGTTTTCTGCAAAAACGAATTTTCTAGAAAGTTATTATAATAAGAGACAACATAAGACGAATTTAAAAATATTTTAATGCATTATCAAAACGGGAAGGAACAAAAGAAAATTTATTATAAGTTAAGAGAGAAGCCAAGACTAAACCAAGAATAGCCTACTCTGGTAAATTTGCTTGAGTTCGCGGGAGAAGCTGAAAAAATAAGTAAACATGTCAAGTGTAAAAACCGGCTGGAAGCCAGGTTAAGAAAATGCTAAGAAAAGTAGGGCAAGAAACTAGAAATAAAAAAAGAAGAAGCGAGGGGAGCAAATATATTGTGACTCGTGTCGGCGGGAGTTTCATGCACACACTCTCACACGCAAATGAATGCATACATACATTTGAATTTTACCTCTGCCGCCCTCATTTTCTGCTGAGAGAAATGCGCGATCGCGCATTCACCCGACCGCACACACGGTAGCAAGGTTAAAGCATGAAAGAAACGAAAAGGTGGCGGAGGTCTAGAGACATAGAAGTAGATAGAATGAAGAAAAGGAAAGGAATCTGTAAGTAGGCAGCATGTAAATAAATTGCGACTTGCTTTCTCTCCCTAAAATTCTTGGTATGTCCACTAATCAACTCGAACATGCTCACCACAGGGCCAGGCCAGTCTGATGAAAATTTCCAAGACACAGGACGTCTGCCTTGAACCTAATATTACATCTTGGTAGAAAACACAAAACAAAGGTTTCTCGAAACCAGCATAAACAAAAAACGTAAATATGACAGTGACCTTAAATATTTATTTGTTTTTTCAGTATAAACAATTTTAGAAAAGATTTTGGAAAAGCGAGAAAACGAGAAGTTACGGACTTAAACAAATGAACTTTATTCACAAAACTGGTGAAAACACATGTTATAGAAAATATAAAAGATTGGAACATATATTTTTTACCGAGGGAAGTTCTCCATTTCACAAAACATTTAGTTATTTTTGTTTACTGATTATCTAAAACATATTCTTAAAACTATGAAATTGTCTAAAAACTAAAACAACAGAAAAACAAATCAACGCAACACTTGTGTCTCTATCATCATCAAATATTTCCGGCTGATGTCATAATAATACTTCATATGATGTTTTCTTTTTTTTTTGTTGGTTTTTCGTTATTCTATAGAAAAACAAATGTGTTGTCGAGTTAATTAAACCGCAAATTAAAATGGGTTCAGATGCAAAAATCAATTGCGGAGATTAATCCACAATTTAACAAATTCTTCAATTGAGTTGAGTAGCTACACCATGTAAAAAACGTTCTCAAAGAATAACGTTTGTAAATTTCATACTATTTTGAGTGAAAAAACGAATCCGAACAAAGGTCAAAGGGCAAAAAAAAGTCAAGCTATCATGCAATGGAATGTGTGTTTCAGGGTACACAAACTTTGCGTGCGCGTGCGTGTGTGCGTGTGAGTGTGTATGTGTCTCTTCTTTCTCTCACTCGCTCAATTCTTCTCTCTTGGGAG
This sequence comes from Caenorhabditis briggsae, assembly GCF_000004555.2. Lineage (NCBI taxonomy): Eukaryota > Metazoa > Nematoda > Chromadorea > Rhabditida > Rhabditidae > Caenorhabditis > Caenorhabditis briggsae. The sequence goes on along the minus strand of NC_013491.2, from coordinate 120,578 downwards.
GCTAGGAAAAAGACGGGGTTGAGGTAGAGATCGGAAGGAAACAGAGTGACAGCTGTATACAATGCGCCTGCGACCCCGAATAGCGGAAGAATTCTAGAGACGGCTGACGAGAAAAATATCAGGCAGAAGAGAATAATGAGACGACTGGGAGGTACTACGAGAGTAGCAGATGGGAGAAGAGAGCGTGAAATGAACGGGGCGAAAACTAAGAATTGTGAAAAACGAAAAAGAAGAAGGAGAAGAAGAAAATGAAGAAGAAAGAAAACGACGAGGAATGCGTTTTCTTTCGACTGCTTTTGCCCGATGCAGCTGTTGTTGCTGTCATCAAGACATTTCGATTTCATAAGAGACAAGCAATACGAGATTTTTTAAAGTGTGAAGAAAACGAAGAAAATTGTTTTTTATTTGAACTGCAATCAAAGCTATCCTTACTCTCACACATTATTTTCTAACCGAGAGAAAAAGTAATGTAAGAAGGTCATGAAAAAATATTGAATGAATGAAATCCAAACAAAAAAAAAGTTTTTAACTTATTAGTGCACATTAAAAAACAAAAAAAAACCTCATTAATCACTTTTTGAAAATTGATCGTTGGTGAAATTTCAATAGTTTCTTACCTCTAATTGTTCAAAATACTTTCGAAAGCATTTTAAAAGTAGTAAACTAAATTTACATCGACATCCGCATGAAAGGGATAGAGTTCTAATCGAAACTGCATTGAAACAACCCATTGAATTTTTCTAATGGTGTTCTTGAAGACATGAAGATGTCTGTTTTCTGGTTTCAAACAGGAACCATTTGTAACATAATAATGAAATGGAGTTCCAGTTGATTGAAAACAGGTATTACTGAAGTGTTCCCTGAACCTTGAAACCATTTTGCAAAATGGTTCTCATGCATAACATCTTGTGAAGGTTATCAGAAATTTTCGACTCAATTTGCATTATCTCTATTGAACTGTCAAATGGAATGCGGTCAGTTTTCTATAACATAGGCGTAAAATTCATTTTTGTCATAAGAACATCCCAAACTACGACAACTAAAGCGATGCGAGATTTTGTGTTTATTTTCAAATGAAATGACAAGGCGCCATCAAAGAATGAATTAACTCACTGAGAAATAAAAAAAATTTCTGTAAAATTGTAAAACACAAATTCGAACATGTTATTTGCAGTAATCAATAATATTTAGTTCCAATGAATCCATTATCATGTACCAAATTTTAAAAAATATTGCTTTGAAATCGTTTTTGTGTTTTTTCCTTTTTTCCCTCATGGCTCACATATGTCATAATGACCTGTGAAAAACCGCTGAAATACGCTACACGGAAAAAAATTTGAAGGCATCTGAAATTGAACAATAAATAGTTGTGTCATAGACAACTGATTGGAAATAACTGTCTAATTTGAATAGCAACAAATTGCTGTTGAAAATGAATTTCGCAGTTCGAGTGAAACACGATCAGTTCATATTCTTAATTTTCACAGTATCACACTAAACTTTACTGTTTGATTGAAAACTGACGTAAAAGGAGTCATATGACGTCGCCGATATGCTCCTGTGATCTACTTTGTCTTTGACACTCGCACAAATATCAATGTTCTACCAGGTCCTTATCATTGAAAATTCTCGTGTTTCTGCTTGACAATATAGAAACAACAGGGTTTTAAAAGTGACAGCATATGAATTTGATACTCCCAAAATTGCTTTCGAAAGGTGTATTGCAGTTCTTGCTGGAGTTCTTACTCTTTGAATTTTTTTTTCGTAGTGCACAATTTCTTTGTTTTTATTAAGCTACCAGTCGTTGTTAAGCTTTAATATTACAGAATCGACTAGAAATGAAACATTTTCAAGTAACGCGCTTACTTCTTTCTGTTTTCTACTCGACTGCTTTATCTCGCGCAATGGAAACTGTGAATGAACTACCTATTCAAGCAGTGTCCGTGTCAGGAAGATTATTTTGTGGAGACAATCCTCTTGTGAACGTACCTGTGAAATTAATCGACAAAGATCATGGTAAGTTCCACTTGCTTATCATGTAAATATTTTTTCGTTGGTGTGGGATCTGAACAAAAATTTAAAGTTGTTTAAAGTTAAAGAAATTTTTTTCGGGAAAATTGAAGTTGAGTTTTTTGTATTTTCTTTTTTTGTTTGATGTTGTCTATTTGTACCTCAAGAAAAAACCTGAAAACCTGAAAACTTGTGAATATGTTCATAATAATCCATGTCGTAAGTGTGCAAATTAGAAAAATAAATTATGCGATTATTATTACCTCAAAGATTGAGTACTGTTTTTAAAAGTATCTCCTTTGTTTCAAACAGTTTAATTAAAATCAAAGTTGATTTTTGTCCACATTAAATTTTTAAGTGTTTGTAAACAATATCAAAGTGAACGTTGATCAGCTCGATGTACAAACATAGAAACTGTTACTTTAGAAAAAACTGAGTTAATAATTAGTTGAATTTAAGACAAAAAAATGTTTTAGATCACAGGATAATAGTCGATTTTTGAAAGCCGCTGACGAGGGCTTCACCGGAAACACTTCGGCGGGTAAAGAATTCCAACATCTGATTACTCTATTAGAGAGAAATTGAGAAGATATTTTTGTTGAGTTCTTGATGAGTGATTTGAGATAGTATTTGTGACGTCGCAACGATCCAGCATGATTAAATTTCTCGAAAATTCGAACCTCCATGATAATTTCTTTGGAAACAATAATTTTATACGTGAAGCCCAATTCATTATAGAGCCTGCGATACTCCAAAGAACTTAGCTGACATTCTTCCAGTGCTTCAAAGTATGAAGTGTATGCCATCCTGAATTTTTTGAAACTTCTGAAAACAAATGACTTTTGCACCTATTCCAATTTTATACAGCGTCCTTGAAAATTAACCAAATTTACCATTTTCATGCCCATATAATGTGGTAAACAGTTTCAATAGTTTAAATAAATTATACAAAATTAGAAATGTAAAGATATCTCCTTGTCAATTAGTGTTAGAAGTTGCTAACAATGTTTAAAGTGTTCCGATTGATTTCAATATATATTTATGTACATTACAGGGTGGCTTTTAATTATTGACACCAAACATGCGAGCTAGGTATGGGGCACACCAAACGCACTAATTCAGATTGTTTTATACTTTTCTCGTTCCTCCACTTAGTGTCCATATTTCTGCCAAATTTCATAACATTTTTCATTTGTGTCTGAAAGAAATGACGGCTCATTTTCCAACCCCTATTTTCGTCATCAACGGTTCAATTAAAGGTAACCTCCTGAGTGATGTTACAGAACCAGTCCGTCTGGACATCATGTTAATTTTTTCTCATTTACACAGACGTGGGTTATCTAATCACAGATTTTCGAGTATCTGTGACATCAGTTATGACCGTTCTAGCCGGGAAAAAGAGGATTTGCTGAAATTCAGACTAGAGTTACAGAAAGCTCACTGCTGACTTCAAAATGGCTCGACGCTTGATGAAAATGATTTTCAAAAAAGAAAAGACTTTAAGCGCTTTTAAAATTACTAAATTTACTGTTTGGAAAAGATAGAACAAAGATTTGTGACTCCAAAAGCACCGGAACTGTCTAAGCGGCACGCGCCTAACACTCGCATGAGGATACCACCTTCGAGTGATAATTTTTATAGTCAAAGCTGACGAAATCGGCCTGAATTATGAATTTATACTCAAATGTAAAATATATGTCTGTCATCAAGTGAAAAACCCATATAGAACTTTGCATCCCGATTCGGCAAGGATCTTTGATGGGAGCACTGGAAATTGCGAAAAATCCCTTGTTTTCCTCGAATTCCGAACCAAAATCAATTATCGATCCTATCTAACTGATCAAGATGCTGCCTTAGCCTGAATTCTACTCGAAAATTTAATATTGGGCGTTCCGGCAAGCTTCAGCCACGGTTTGCGGTGCCAATGACACCCCATGGGGTAAACTCAAATTTCTGGAGTTGAACTAGACATAAGAGTAGATCGCTTTCTCCGCAGACTTAAACATAATAAATTATTCAGTCTCAGGGTATTGGACCCAGACAGTTTCTTCATGAAAATACAAAACTTCGAATTTCCGATGGCCCCCCTTCGAAAGATATGGGCACCAATAGGCTAAAACTACCACCGTGCCGCCGTAGTATCCTTTCCGAAGCTTCTGACGGCCGTCGTCGGAGTGAAAAGAAGTGAATTCAAAAAAGGTTGCATTAATATAAATTTTGTTCGTTTGAAATTTTTTAATCCAAAACTTTGAAGTTTTTCATCGAGTTTTAGAAGCGTTATGAAGGCTTCAATCGGGGTGTCAATAATTATAAGCCACCCTGTATATCACAAAAAGAATTTCAAAAAATATTTTATTATTTTCTTACAAGTCAATTTATAGGTGATGACCGAGACGACCTTTTGGATGAGAAGAGAACTGATGAAGAAGGTAAATTTCACGTGACAGGTGGAACTTTCGAGAAAGGAACAATTGAGCCAGCACTAAAAATTTATCACGATTGTAACGATGAAGAGGTGGTGAGCGTGTTTTGTTCATTAATTACAATTTGCAATGTACTTTCAGAAATGTCAAAAAAGGCTATTCTGGAACATCCCACAGAAATATGTGACCACGGATTTGTACAAAATTCCTGTTTTCAATCTTGGGTCCATCAACTTGGAATTGGGATTCGGAAATGAAAAACGAGATTGCAGACACTGAAAAATCAATTTTCTGTTTAGATATAATGTACATATTGTGACAGTATTACGAAACTTCGAGTTAATTTGTTTTTCCCCTATTTCACACATTACCCAAGTTCGTTTTGTGCAGATGTCATTGAGCAAAATTGAGTTTCAAAAAATATATAACTATTCTCTACTTGTGTGTGCGTTTGTTTGGCTACCCAAATGCATCCTTTTGTAAAAGCGCACCGGAACAAATAAAGGATGTTTTCAAAATAATAGGAAGAGGATACACTGGTCATCTCAATCGGTTGTTCACTCGGTAAACTATTCACCTCGTTCTCTATCGTTTTTACTTAAGGACTTGGTGTAAATCTTAAACAAAAACAAAAAATACAAAACTAAGGTCACGGTGTGCAAGCAAACTCATCCTTTGACTTTTTTCGAACTGGGAGCACTGGTTTATCATTTTTGTTGAGAATTCTGACACATGAACGTTGTTTCATATACTGTGCTTTGTACAAAAGCTCTAAATCTTCAACTGAATTGTATTTTGCTTTGGGTATCAAAAGGTGGATATGTTTTTCGTTTTTTTTTTTGACATCACTAAAAAATGTACTTTTCAAAATAATTCGTATACCTCTAATCGTTTTATTTGTTTGAACAGCCGGGACCTGTTTCATATGAATTCTGTGCGGTGGTTGAAAAAACAAAACGTTGTTTTTTCTGAGTTTGACTGCAAGTACTTGACTGAATCATATACTTGAACGTATTAACTGGGCTTGTCTATTCTCCCCCCTCACGAATCGAAAATCACTCTAATCGTTCTTTACATGTTTTTCGTTCTGCCGTTTTTTCCCCTTCCTTTTTTCGGATTTCAAAATATTTATTTCGATAACGAAACAAATAGGAAACGAGCGCGAACTATCCCTTCATGACCAATCTGTCAATTTTCTTATTAGCTAATGACCACCGGGTAGCTCCATCGCTAAGATTCTCAAATGTTTGGAAAGAATGTTTATTTTTCTCCGAACTGTATCGATACAGCTCACAGTGTGGAGCTCTCACACTGATATTAGGTGCAATAAGTAGTGAACCTTTTTATTTTTCGAAACTTCAATTTGTCAATGTTTTTACTGACGTTTTTCCCGGACCGAAAAATCACCGTCCGAAATGATACCAACAGTGAAGCCCTAAAAAATCCATATTGTTTTTGCTCGAAAACCGTTAGAGGGCGGTTTGTTTTTGTAGTTTACTGTTGGAACTAAATTTCTCGGGTTTTTTAAAATTTCCCTTCATTTCGTTCAAGTTAGGCTTTCCCCGTAACCTGTTTTTCTTTCTCAACTTATTTCAAATTAAAAGAAATAGGTTCTGAATACCTTCTAAAAAGTTCTATCTTGTCAAAAAAATGTTTTAATAGTTTTTTCTCACTTACAGAATGTATAACAGAGAGAAGCTTTAAATGACGTTTTCCAAATCTTGAAATCAAAATATTATGAGAAAGTTAATCTATCATTCGCTGAGAAAAATTATTGTCATAAGATATATGTACCAACAAAGGTCTGTTTCTACTTTGAATCCCCAGCTCAATATGACTTAGGAATGAAGCAAAAAAATTCCCTGTGGCCATTCAAAACGCTTTTAGTATCCGAATTTTTGAAATCCCGAGGTCAACTAGATCCGTTATATTTGCCAATAAACATGAAACAAAGAAACACAGCAAAACACGGGTTGAAAAGGGGAATGCGGGCGACCGCGCACTCTTCTAATTCAGACTGGTCTTTACAAGAGGTTGTGAGCTAATTTCTCAAAAGTCAATTATGAACGAAAGCAGTCGAGTGCTTGCGACGAACATTGTTGAAACACAAGCTACTATATTATTTTATTGTTCGAATATACAGCTCTTCGTTCATTATATTGTATTCATGAAAAACCTTTCAATATTTTTGGAAAATTGTTTTAGTTTTTTCAGAGTTGAGCGAAATGACGCGTTGGGAAATTTTTCCAATCAGCGAACAAGAGCAAGCGTATCTAGCGTCTACAACAACCACAACTACGTGAGTTTTATCGTTCGTTGAGAATATAAAAAAAACGAATTGTGACCAAACTCCCATTACTTTCTCAGCGTTAATGTTGCCTCAGCTGCTCAAAATTTGATCCGACACAGTCTAGGAGGATTTATTCGTCAAGAAGTTTCCGAAACAGGTCAAACAATTTGCTTCTACCGATATAACAGCGTCGACACAGCTATTCCATACCTTTGCGAGCTCGGGTGTTGCGGGCATGGTTGTTGCACTATTTCCGATTTAGCTGCGTAAGTTTTTATTCCTGAATAGAAGGGACATATTATATAGCTTGATATAAAATTGTGAAAAAATGGCAGTTTCGGAACACAAGAAATTTTGAATCCCGAGCAATGACAATTGTAATATCTCAATCAGGACGATGATCATCTTATTTTGAAAAAAAAACTAAATTAACATTTTCTACAATATACTCACTTCAACAGCACAAAAAATTTTTAAAACTGATTCCTCAAAAAATTTTCAGACGGAGCACTTCGTTTGGCTGGGCGATAGCACTTCTGGTTATGGTTCTCATAACAATTGTATTTGCCGTTTTAGCATTGGTAACCGTCTGGCTTATGAACAGGCACAAAGACAAGATTCATAAGCAGCATCTCGCAGAGAGCACCATCGAAAGCCCATCAGTCAGTCAGGTAAACAAATTTCGTGAATTTCAAAGTTTATATCACAGAATTTCAGATAAGCGGACCAACCTCATTCTATCCGGATGTTCAATTCAATCATTTAAGTGGCTTCAAGTCATACTAATTTTATATTGCTAATTTAACGACTACTTTTGAGAATCCTGTACCACTCCTTCAAAAGAGTTTTCGTTTCATGAGTTTGTCTCTTGCCACCCTTTATTGTCAATTATCTTAATTGGTCACTATACATCGGCATTCATAATCATATTTTTTTAAAGTTCTTAGAATTTGGGATAAAGTTCGAAAATGCTAAATATGATTTCGTCCGTTAACATGCTCATTGAAACCAGTAATACTAGGCTAACACATTTCTTGGAGATGTCCGAGGTTGAAGTTACTGCAGTTATTCTCATAATCTCAAAATTGCTGATCTTCGACTTGGTCACGATCCTATTACTAACTTTTCAATCCGGAAAAAACCATCTTCTGGAGATATTTTGTTCTGAAACATCCTATCTAACCAAACCGTGGTTTTAGCAAAAACGAGAACGAACACAGAAAACTGATTTATTGAATATCAACACTCAGTAACAATGTCAGATATCATCCTTTGATTTTGTGGAACGAAATGGATTTGAAAGAAAAGACACATGCAAAATCTATGAAACGATCATTCCACAATTACAAGAGCACATGTGATAGGAATTTCTGAGAAGTATATGAAGGTGTGAATAATTTTTCAAAAAAATTGAACGTTGAACAAAATGGTTGAAAAATGTTTAGCAGGCATGAAGACTAAGAGAAACTAGACACAAAAATTCTCAAAGGTATTTAAATGTTTTTAGAAAACTACTACTGAAGTTATATAGGGAAAAATCTGAGACGAATTGTTACTTTAAGATATAAACGAGCCACCCGATAAGTCTACTTTTCCGTTTGTTTCGTTTTCTTTTTTGCAGCTTTCTTCTCTGCTTTCAGTGCTTCTTTCTCCTTTTGTTCTTGCTTTCGTACCAGAGCTTTTTGTTCTCGTACCATCTCCTGTAAAATGATCAGCTGAAAAGAAAACACACAGGTTCAGCATTTTTCAACGTTTTGGTATATATTCTGGTCTTTGCAACCAAGAAAAAACCTTCTTGAAAGAATGCTTGACTATTAAAATGCTTGACTAGTTTTAAATCCCCTAAAAATTATTTTTTGCCTATTGACCCACTCCGTATAAAGATACCGTAAAACCTGTATTAGAAAGGCCGGCTTTTCTATTGTTTCAAAGTACCTCCGAAGGGCTCTTCTATTACAGGGGCTATTCAATTAGAGGGGGCCCTTCTATTTTTCCGGCCAGTTTTTTTTTTCAAAATTTTGCATCAAAAAATTCGACGAAGTTTCGTTCAAAATTCATGAAAATCTGTCAAGTTCACCAAAATTTAGCAAGATTTTCATCGAAAAGAGAATAGAGTTTTAACAATTTTTACTAAATTGTGGAGTTCCTGTAATATTTTCCACTGAAAAGTACGAAAGTTTTCTGATTTCAAAACATATTTTGAATCGGGTCCTTTTTCACAGAGGGCCCTTCTGTTACGGGGGCCATTCTATTTTTCTAGGCCCATCTCCGAGGGCCCTTCGTCCTTCTATTTAAGGGAATTATTAGACGGGTCCTTCTATTGAAAGGGCCCTTCTAATACAGGTTTTACAGTATGGTGTTTTTAAAATGCTTCAGTTTTTAAAATTATTCCTATAAAATAACAGTTCACAAACCTTTCTAGTTTTCTTCTTTCCGTAGATGTCACCAAAAGTTCCGTCTCGCATGGCTACAGTGAAAATATCTTCAATGACTGTGGCATACTGCTTACGAACAGCTTCAATTGCCTTGCACCATTCGGCCGCAGTTTTCTCTGGGTCAAACAAGTAATAGACGCGATTCGGCTGTAAAAAAATGTTTGATAACATGCCTTCTGAAAATCTGTGAATACCGTATGAATGAAAAAAGTTCCCGGGTTCTTGTACTCGACCTGCATGCATGGTGTCCATGGGATTTCTCCTTTAATAGTTTTGATTCCCTCATCAATGTAGAGAAGATGAGGTCCTTCAGTCAGTAGAAACATGCGTCGCCTAGCGAATAATCCACGCTTTTTGTTCAAATATCCGTATTTCAAAATCAGATTCTGAGGAGTGTAAACACGCCACTCGTTTTCATTATGAAGCTTCCTTTTCTCTGCTAATTCGGCTCGTGCGTCGGCTTTCAAATTCTGTTTTCTGAAAAGAAACTGATTGATAAAAGTTGTGAAAAAAATTTTTCACCCAGATGTTTCTGGGACTAATGGATTTTTCGCTTCGGCGTTAGATGGTCTGAAATTTAAATTTTTTTCTGAAAAAGAATGTGGAACTAACGTTGAAGGTTGCGAAGTACTCTGATTTTCGAAATTCAAATTACGCGGCGCGACACGATCATCAAAAACTGGTTCGATTCCATCGACAGTGGAGTAATATTCTTGATCTCCAAACGTGGCAGGACAGTAAGCATGAAGTACAGGTGGCGTTGCCGTGAGAAGGTTTTCCCAATCGACATCATGGAAGAATTGATGATCCATCAGTTTTTCACGAGTGATGCGATTATTAGGGTCAACTAACTGAAATTTAAAAATGCGATCGATTTGCACATGAAGCCTATTCGCACCAAAATGCTAGCAACCAGCTTTTGCAAATCTTTTGGAAAACCTTCAGGGAACATCAATTCGGCATTTTTGATTTTTTTCATGAGGTGGTATTGGTTTACTGCACGGAACGGTGGCTGTCCTGACAGGCACTGATAGATGATACAACCTAGTCCCCAGATGTCGGTTCTGAAAATTGAATAATGTTAACTAAAATAGCATTTTAAAACATACTGAGGTCCAACATCTCCATCCGACAGCATTTCGGGGCTGACATAAAGAGCAGTTCCAACAAATGTAGTACGTCGTTCAGAACCTTCTTCTGCAAGTGAAAGGATCATAGGTCGAATGATTTTTTGCACAAACCTTGTTCTCTGTAATAATCATCTTTGGCTGTGGAAAATGGGGAGTCCGAAAGTTTTGAACTGGCTTGATCATCATCTGAAAAGCCAGTTTGCGACAAAACAAGTTCTCCGAAGGCTTGAGCGCAGCCAAAATCGCCTAAGGAGATGTGTCCGTTCTGCTGAATGAGGACATTTTCAGGCTTTAAGTCACGATGTATGATGTTGTGGTCGTGCAAAAATTGGAGTCCAACTAAAATTTCCGAAGCAAAAAATTTAGTAGTTGCAGAATCGAATGAGCCGAAGTGACTCAGTGACTCGCTCAAGTCTCCAGCTTCCACAAGGTTCATCACAAAGTCTGAATTTGCACAAATATTACGTGATAACGACTAGCAAAACTTACAAATGCGCGCCGAGTCGTGAAAGAACGTGTAGAGTTGAGTAATGAACGGATGACCTCCGCATGTTTGTGTCAAATAAAGAAGAATGTTTTTTTCACGAATGATAGCGTCCATTTTGTCGTGTCGCAAGAGATGATCTTTTTGAAGAACTTTGATGGCAAAAGCAGCATCAGTCTCATTTTCTTTGCATCGGAATACCTAAAAATCATTAGTATCGTTTTCCGTCAAATGGCTTTGGTCAGGCAAATTGTATTTTTTTAAAGCAGTGATTTATTTTCAAATATTTTTTGGAAGTTTTGAGTTGGCCCACATTTCTTCAGTAAAATTTGACAAAATATCAAATCATTTCTTACAAAGCAAATTAGTAGCCTATTAGTGCAACCCCGGGTTTTTTCGTAGCAAAACCGCCCTGAGGCACAGAAAGCCTCAATCAGCAGAATTTTCATTACAATAAAAAGTCGACTATTTTTGACCGAATTCAAATTTTATACTCAAAATACTCCCGGAAATACCGTATGCCAACTCTTCTGTCAAGTCCCGAAAAACTTACTTGACTGTAAGCACCCTCGCCAAGACTAGTTAAAAATGTGAAATCACTCGGCGATCTTTTCGGACATCCCGCTTGGATGGTTTGTGTTATCAGTTCTTGTGCTTTCATCAAATTGTGTTTTGATACTGTAGTTGTTGATTGAAGACTGAGTTTCTGAAAAATATGAAGATGAAAATGTGGAATCGATAAGAATTTCTTGTTTACGGCATTTCTGGACGCTTCGTTCTGTGTATCAAATGTTGCCGAAAAAAGTACGATCAAGAACTTTAAAAAAGGTAGCGAACTATTGAATTCGGATAGGAAGAATCATTTCTGGACTTTATTTGTGATTTTTTATATTTCTAATTAATTTTCTTATGTTTAAAAAAAACATGCCAGTTTTTAATCACTAGAGAATGAGAAGAAAGTGAACGCAATCAACAGAAATAGAAACAAATAGCAAAGTTTAAGACAATTTTTCGCGGCTTATATATACATAGCAAAATCGGCTGCCTTTTCGAATGTGATTCTGATTCGATTAATTCTCTTAGTACATCTACACTTTTTGGGAATATCGCCAGACGCGCACTCATTCTTTGTTTGAAACTAGTTTTTCCTCACCATCGTTGTCTCACAAAGCTGATCTGTCTGTGATCCATCGTGGCTGCTTCGTGTGCTACCAGAGATAGATGGTGGTGGTTTATCTTTCATCATGAGAGGCGCTGAAAAGTTTTGAATTTTGCAGGAACATCGGGATAATGACGTTTAGGTGTTCGAAATAAGACGGAGATGCTAATGTGACTTTCAGAATCGATTTCTTTAACAGGAACCTACAAAAAATAAAATTTAGAAAATAACGTGTAACAGCTTGACGAACACAAAAATAACAAGAACAGGATTACTACAAAGAGACAGAAATATAGAAGTGCGATCAATAAGAAAATAGAGGTAGCAAAGAGAGACAAAGACACAAGGGGCTAACCCAAACGGAAAAGAAGAGTTAACAACAAGTCACAACCAGAACACCGTTCTCGTCTCTGATTAGTACGGAGACGAGGATGAAGAGAGTGCCCTTCCACTCTTCTACTCGCCTTCTCTTCTTCTCATTTTCCCTTCTCCCGTTTATCTTGTGTGATGCAGTTGGAAGAGTAAGAGCGAGAGAACGCAAGACGCTGCATGGGAAATAGACACGCAGATGACTAGAGAGTACTGTTGTGTTCAGTGGTGCCCCTATGGACAAACAAACAGCAGGGCCACAGGGCAAGAGAGAAGATGAGGGCCGATACTGCGAAAAGAGTGTGCACGTATACAATAGGAGGCCTCTCCTGTTTTTTTTTCGTTTTACACCCCGGTCAATGTGCTGAATGATGTTTGATTTGATTGAGGAGGATAAAAGTCCGTCATGCGGTAACTTTGGTCTGTGTTTTGTGAGAGCATTGAGAACTATGAAACAAAGCACATACAATAACGTTTAGGAGAATCTGTTGTGATTTTCAGACAATTACTATTTGAAATGAAGCATTGACAAATTATAGTTGGTGGGTGAAATGTAAGTGCGCAAAACAGAAGAAAGCTCAGACATGAATGAAACACGTTGAAGGCAAAATATGTTTGTCAGTTTTTCGACGTGAATGCCGCCTGACGTAAACGAAAAAATGTGTTTCACGAGGCAGGTATTTTTTTTTTTGATAACTATGCCCCAACAAAAATGTCAGTGATGGATTTTCAGGCTGCAAAAAACCGATAGAAAACTATGGGAAGTCAATTTGTCTTCTCGATCACCTTACATACTTTATATGAAATTGAAAAATCCAAATTTGTAGCAAAACGTTTTCAAATAGAGACCAATATTTGAAATAAAATTTTTAATTTCAATATTTATAAAATCATTGATTTCATTAATTGTGCCGTCGCCTTTCATGTTAAAATATTTTCCACTACTGTATTTCAACGCTTTATTGTTCTTCAGATAACAGATTCTCTCACTTCACATTAGCACTTTCCGGAATTATATCAAATTGTTTTATTTTGTGAAAATTCTTGCTTTGACTGACCTTTGAATTGTTTTACTCGTGCAGTCAAATTTTCAAACATTGGTCAACTTCTGAAAAATCTTCTAGCTGCTTGTCGCGTTCAAACATTTTGATTAAAAGTAATCAAATTTTTACGTCATAAATTCTCTTGTAAAAGATTTTCAAAGAACATGCGTTAGAATCAGTGAATATTTATTAGCAATCAATTGAATGAAAGCTCCACAAAAAGTGAAAACATTAATTAATTTGGATAACGGAATACACGTTGGACAGAAAGAGTCATTGATCAATTGTTTGAAATTATTAACAAGTGAGAGTACAGTATCTGAAAAATGGTCCTTCACATTGTGCTGGATCCTTAGCAATGCATTCACGAGATTCAAATCCAATCATGCTACCGTTGTTGCATGGTTGGGAAGAGGCGAATTGCTGAAAACATTGGTTTGATAATCGAAAAATCAAGAATAATTTTAACCTGACAAGTTCCTTGCCATGGTCCCCAAAGTTGTTCATTCAACACTGGGAGAGTTCTGGATGGAACTGGATCAACGGAAATGTTATCCACAGCAATCGGCTCATCATACTCATCTCCATCTGCGGAGACAATTGATCGAATCATTTCATTGTTTTGTGGAGCTGAAAGAAAGTTATATTTTTCAATTAAACGACAATTTTGAACTTACTAGTTGTTGGAATGACTTCTGGACAGTTTTGGACTTGCATAAGAGCTCCAAGGCATTTTCTAAGATTCAGGCACCGTCTTCTACGAACTTGTCTTTCGTTGCTCTTGGTGCATGGAGTCCAATCAGACCATTCCGAGAAGTAAGTCTGAAGAATACATAATTTAATAATTTAATGATATGGTTTGGAAGTTTAGTTTCCCAAAATTTAATAAGTCATAACATCACATAAACATCTTCTCACCTCTTCTGGTTCTTGTTGCTCTTCCGATTTCCGCGAGTCATCAGTGAGCTCCAAACTATCTTCATTTTCTGGGAAGTTGATCTTTGGTTTCTTCACGGTGTTCTGCTTCTTCAGAATTTCGTAGGTTTTTGAACCAAAGTTCTTTGGATGTTTCTTGATTTTCTTTTGAATCAAGTTTTTGATACGATTTGGTGTTGGAGCCTCGGTCTCTTCGACAATTGCTTCAGTGGTGGTAGTTGGCACAGTTGTTGAAAAGGTGGTTGGGACTTCCTCCACAGCGGTTTCTTCAGTCACATCATCTCCATCCTCTTCTGAAATATCTTTTAATCTTGGCAAACACTCAGAGCATAACAGAAAAAATTCTAAAGCTGAGTCGTGATCATTATACTAAATTCTGTTTGAGAATAGAAAGAGGAAATGTAATATATTTTGACTACCATATTCTCCATCTTCAGCGGTTTCGGAGTTTTGTTCACTTCCTTTTTCCTCAGTAATGTCTTTCTGTTCTCCATCTTCTTCTGACTTGTTGGATGGGGTTTCTTTTTCGACATTTTCCACCTCATCAACAACTTTATCTAGTTGGCCATCTGGTTTTGGAGTGGTTTCTGAGATTTGGATATTCACAACTGGTTTGATTTCTTCTTCAACTGTTTCGTCAGCTGCAACTTCAGCAGATTCAGAGGTGATGATTGGTTCTAAAATCCGCACTTTTTAACACAAAACAATAGTGGTTTATAAATATTACGCACTTTTTACAGCGTTTAAATCACACCCATTTTGGAAATATATAACTTTGTCGTTTTCCTCCTTCGTAAAGCCAGCTGGTTTTGTCAAAGCTGATTCCTTGTTTGTGATGCATTCTCCATCTTCGTAGAAATACATGGCCGACTGAAAAAAAAAGGAATTTGTCAAAATATTTCTTTGTCAAACTGTCTTACTTTGCAATCAGTTTCTTGAACACACTGAGCAACACAAGATTCGATGCTGTCAGTGAGAGTCATGTTGACTGCGTATCCAACCAATACACTTTGATCTACTCGGATGAATTGAGACAGTCCGCATTGTTCAGGAAGGCTATCTTAAACTTTTATGAAGTGATAACTGCAATGCACAAAGACTTGATCGTCTGATGGAAAGAGTAAATAGAAGTAAAACGTTTTCACAGAGATGGTGTACTTATCTTGCGTATTCTAGGTACTAAGAAAAAGTATTTATGAAAACTATTTGTACATCAAAAAAAAATAATGTTTTTGGTTCACTAAGCGCATTCACAAAACTCACAAGAGATGCAGGTTTTCTCAAAGTATCTTTTTCCAACAGCAGTTTCAATTTGAGCAGATCCAACAGGTAACGACTTCTCAGAATGAATTGTGCATGACAAACTAGCATGGTCATAAGTGAATGAGCTACACTGAATTGGACGGTTGAATGTGTCCTAAAATAAAAACATTATCATGACGAAACAAAGAGAAAAGAGTTTTACTCTGTTTTGTGTGCATGTCTTCAAGCATTCTTCCTCTGATGTTCCTTTGTAAACAATCGGATCCGAAGATTGCAGGCCAGCATTGTCAATCACAAAAAAGTGTGTCTTATTTTCGTCACATACATCTGAATCTTTACTAATGAAATTTAGAATATCTTTGACAAATTGGAAAGCAACAAAACTTGCAACAAACTCTACCTTTTTTTGGTACGCTTTTTGCATTGACAGGATTACTGAGTAAGGCGAGAAGAAGTATACTATAGACAATCATTCTGCACTGTGCCTAAAATTTAAAATAGTCAATTGACAAGCCACTGGAAAAGCGCAAATGAAATAAACGGTTCTTGCCCCCGACGATTTGGAATTTGTGGTTAATAAGATAGCAGCACGTTCTCCTAACTAGGTTTCTCTTTCTCTTTTTTCTCTTCCCACTCTTTTCTTGTTTTACCCTGTTCTCGATAGAAAAGAGGTCACATTCAGATGTATACGTTTTCTCCGGATCGCCTACTCCCGTCGCCCACTCATTCCGCGACGACTATGGTCTCTCAAGTTACCCATAGTCTTTATTTCAATCAAAGAGGGCTTGTGAGGAAAGAAAGAGAGTGGACCAGAAGATGTCCAGTTTCACTTTATCCGATTGCAAGATCTCTTGTACGTTGAATGAAAGGCAGAGGATTTTGTTAAACATACGAGGATATCTGTTCCGGTTTGCAGTCAGGATCAGGTCTATTGAATAAACGATAAGTCGCAGAAAGACGATGTATATGTAAAATACAACAAATCCAAACACATTCTACCGAACATTCCAGAACAGAATTAATAATGTGGGTCAATGAATCGCAATTGTACTTAGAATCGTAACTAGCATTTGTTATTCTACACTTTTAAAACATTTGGAAAAAAAATGAAATTCGCTTCCCTCTGACAAGGGCTTATGAATGACTGAATATTACTAAGCAGTTCAAATTGATCAAGTATTTTTTGTTAAAATGTATGTAACAATCAAATATCTAAAACGTGGCTCTCACTTATGAAAAATGTCTATTGAGGAGCTCATCATCCTTTTTGTTAATTATTTGATTTTTAACGTTAGAGTTCAAAAAATCCTTCAGAAAATGAATAAGTGCGCCCATACATGATTTCTAAAAAATTGAAAAATACACCGTAAACACAGAACATGACTCCCCCCTCCCCCCCAACCGTCAACTTTGAGCCATGTTTTCTTTCTTCCTGTGAAACAAATAAAAAAAAGATCAATCGACAAAAGATTTTTGATGATATCAAACTCTTTTTCGGTTGATCATTTTTTAAAATATTTCCCATAGGTACCGAGATGATATGGTTTGAATCTATTTGAATCACAGTAAAATATAGCACCTTGATACATTCCTAAATTTCAGAACCTCATAATTTGCACAGTCATTTTTTAACCTACATCATCTGAAAATCGACTGAACTATCGACTGAAAAAAAACCTCTCATCTGACTGATTATTTTTTGTGAATGATTTACAATATACCAAAACAAGCATTTTTTTGTAAACCTTAGAGAAACGAATCCTAATGAATGACGTACAATTTATCACTTTTTCCATTGAACTTGTTATGTATCTTAATCACATAAATGTTGTTATTGTCACTGATAAGATTCGCTTTTGCGCATCCTTTTCTCTTTTGTGTCTGGGAAAAAACTGGAAGCAATTTGGGAGTGTCTCGAGAGGGATTTTCGGATGGATAATTCGGACGCAGTCCATTTTTTTTTCAGTTCCTCCTGGCCGAAAAAATTCACCACTGACTCATTATCTGAAGAAGATGAATGATAAAATGAGATTGAAGAAATCATTCAAAAAGTTCATTCTTGTCAAGACAAAAAACAAAAATGAGAAAACACTTCAGACGAGTTACATTGACAATTCAAAATCATAATGTATCAATGAAAATCTTTGACGAAACCTAAAAGATAAAAGTTTATAATTGCAATGAAGATGAGATAATGGTTGTAAAACTGACAAATTTGATTTTTTTGTTGATATTTGCGACACTGGTAAAAACATCTGTGACGTTTTTTTCAGCAAAAGCTACACAGATAAGAATTAACAAAGAAATAGTTGAAGATGAATTTCAAATACAATACATTATTTGAAAGGGGAACAGGACATGAGAATATTGTGAGACAATTGAGTGAAAAAATTTTACACAAATGGTTGCAGTTTTAATTTTAAATATTAATATGACTATACTGAAAGTTAATGAACACCAATATGTTTCAGTTTCAGGTATACTAAATTTTAAACAAATCTAACGCATGTGTTATCAAATCGATATTACTGACGTTGCAAAAAATCACGCTCGATGTAATTCAAGAAAAATGAAAATTACTTCGAGAATCTGTTTTTAAGCTTCATCATCTTCAAAATTTGTATAAATTTTTTGCTGCAGATAATGACAACAATGACAAACACGTTTGCTTCGTTCATAAACGGTCAACACTCTAATAGAACTGCACCCGAATTGCCAAATCAACTAATAAAATGTTGCTGATATCATGATAAACATTTTATCAGTGGACAACTTTTTGATATCTTTCAAAAAAAGTGCTCTAGTGTATAGGTCAAAGTGGACGGTCCCCGTGGCGTTCTATTAAAGTGTTTATGGTATTTTAGTTATTGATTATTTGAAAAAAACAGGACATGAAGAGTGATCTCAAAATCTATTGACACCTTTAAAAGCACAGACAGAGTAGATAACAAGTGATTATTGAAGAAGTTTGATTGTATCCCACCATTTAGTTATCTGAAAAAAAGTGAATTATCCAAAACCACTATAAAAAAATGTGACCATGCATTCCTGAATCCCCTCTAAAAATGCTCTATATGGATCACTTTGAAAAAGGTGATGAATCCAATTTGTGTTGTTTCGAAAACTTACGTCTGGCTCTCTGTTGTAGCAGTTTAGCACGATCTTGTCCTTCATTCATGCTGCCGTTGTCAGGGCACTCTCTCTCTACTATACACAAATACTCCTGCGGCTGCTCGGCTGTGTATGTAGAATAGTTGGAAGTGATTGGGACCACCTGAAAAGGTTAGTTTAGTTCCGAGTATTTGATGTATTCATTCAACGTTTAAATAAGTTAGATATTTTTTAATGTATTCATTCCGTTTGTTATCAAATTTTTGGTTTACCTGCACTATTTTCCAACCATCAGTCATAGCAGAAACCACTGAAGCAAGCTCTTCCTCGTGGCATTGGAGCACGCGATAGACAAATTTGTTTGCCTGAAAAGTTACAAACATAGTCTCATCAAAAAATGTGATTTGATACCGCGTCTTTGAGATTTTCTCGATCTTGAATGCGTTCCATCACTAACTGACTGAGGCTCGGGATGCAGTAAAAATCTGCCTCAGCAAGAATTCCCTCTTCTGAGAGACCAGGATTTAAAATCAATTTTCCATGACGGAGGTAGTTAAGGATTGGAGCAAAAAAATCGGGATCTCTGTCTATCAAGTACGCCCCAGTGTCATCTTTGTCAGTTGGGAGACCCTGCTCATCCTGACACAAACGGTAGAGGAATGAGCATGGCTCTCGTGACAAAGTTGATCTTGTCGTTTGAAAAATCTGAAAAAAGATTGAATATCATGAATTGCCGAAAAGAATAGAAATGAAGAGCGTTTATGTAAAACTAAAAGTTTTCTACATTTCCAACTTACCTTTCCACCAACATTAAGGCGAACCCAATTGTTAGAATTAGATCCGAAATGGAACCCATTTGTCTTCACTGTCCCATTTTGATTAGTAGAATCATCAGTAGCTGAGATAGACATGTTCCTGATAGCTTGCATTGAGTCCATGTACGGTAAGTGCACATCCGACTCGTTGATTGCTGACGTACTTGATGTGGCGCATGATGAACTCATTTCCGACGACTGTTGAGGCGAAACTGAATTCAACTTGATAGTAAGGGGAAAAAGATGATGTAACTGAGATTGTGTGGGTTTTCGGTTGAGAGCGTTTAATTTTCAACATTTCGAAGATATTAGCTTACAAGGGAAGTGTTTTCAGACGGGGGTTGAGAATTTGCTCAAAATTTTAGAACTTATAGTTTGAGACATTCTCTACACGATGACAGAAAAATCTCGTCCCCGGATTCACCAGGAAGCTGAAAATCTTCATCTGAAAATTTTCTCCCGATCTCTGCGCGCACTTTCCCCTCCCTCCTCTACGCCCTCCGCGCCAAAGGAAAATGTCGGTTCTGTGGTGTTGGGGTAAGAGGGTGACTCATTAGGAGTGAATATGCTGGTTCGAACCCCACTGGGGTAAAAATTTTTTGATTTTTTTGAAACGAATTTCTGATTTCCAGTTGAGCCCTCTAGACACTTCATGACATTTTTTTGATGAAGATACATGGTATTCACAAAAAAAGGTTTTTTTGAACACTTGATGATAAATTTCATAATAATCTTTTCGATCGGTCTTCACATTATCCTATAGTTAAAAAAACAAAATTTTTAGCCTCTGGAAATTTCTCAATTTTGTTCTTTTTGAAATCTAGTATTGCTAAGTCGATCACAGACAATTTTTAAACCTATTTCCATAGATTTCAGTCAATTTCAAGCAGTATTTGAGAAGTTAGGGGTTGTCAAAGTTCTGGCAACAACAACTATTTCAAGATTTTTTGAGCTCAAAGACGAAATTGGGATTTCAAATTTTGTGAGAACGCTTTTTTCATCAATTCGGAACAACTGGGACAGTTTAGAACATTTCAAAAAAAATTTCAAAAAATCACTTTTAGAGTGTGGGGGACCACATGTTGATTTTTTTCAAAATTTTTCAAAAAAAATTTTTTTTGAAAATGTTCAAGAACTATTTCAGATGATAAAAAATGTTCAAAAATGAGTTTGGCATTCAAGAATATCCCGAAAATCGAGTTTTAAAGCTCGAAAAATGCACGTTTTTGGTGAAAATTTAGCACTAAAATCACTTTGAGAGCCCATATTTCGATTCATATTGGATCCGGGGTTGAGATATTGTTGAAACCGTTTTCAGCATGCTCGAAAGTACCTTAGTACAAATTTTCAGCAAATTCTCAACCCCCGTCTGAAAACACTTCCCTTGTTAGACTGAAAAACAAAAAAACCTACTATTAAGAAAATTTCAATTATGAGAAGCTAAAGAGAAATGGTAGGAATTTATGATACAAATAGTTGTTATGCTTCAAACACTGTAAACAATACTCCCCAGAGAATGGAATTATGCTAAGATCTAAAAAAATTATCTCACTTTTACTTGGCAAAGGCTTTTTAGTTTCCATCAAATACTTGAACGATCTATTGAAATCTGCAACATTAGGAAAATTATGTTATCGCTGCTCCATGTTATCCGTTTTCAGACTCAGATACAAAAAAAAATTTTGCAACAAGATTGAAAAGAGTTGAATGAGCAAACAAACAGAGAAATGGGCCAAAAACAGGAGACGGCTTGGCCGTCCTAAAACCCAACTAACAAAGAAACCAAGAAAAATGGAGAAGAAGGAGAGAGGAGAGCAAGAGATAGAGAGATAGAACCCAAAAACGAATATGTTTTCAGAGAAATGAAGAAGACAGAAGCAGCATTTTGTTCCTAAAATTTTGTCTGCTACCCGCAATCCAATATATGAGCGAGAAGAAATCCATTTCACGAGAAAAGCTTGAAATTGGATTGCATGCAGCACACACGAAAATTTGCAGTATTGCTTAAAAGTGTGATTGATAGTGTGGGTTGAAATGTTGGAAACGACATAAGCCCCAGTTTTGTTAATAAGACTGGGTAAACCTGAGGTAAAAAGTTGGAAAAACGTCTTTAGCCGTAAACAATTGAAGTTAAATTTTTTTGAAAAGCTGATTCGAATATGGTGAAATTGTTTTTTTGTGTTTTAAGGCAAATTCAACGCATGTTCTAAGTCGGAACATCCCTCCCATTGTTCAAATCAAAAAATATTCCAAAAATGATGCTCGTTTATTTAATAGTGATATAATTCAGGTAAGAATATCGTGGACACTGGATTTCTAAGTAATCATCGACGGCATAATCTTCAATTTGAAAACGGTAGATAAGTGGACAAATTTCACGTTTAATGAATTTTCTGCTTTGTTCTTACTAGGTTATAAAGACTATAGCTCAGTCAGCAGTGAGCGATCAGTGCCACTTTACATATTATTTGTTTGCTTGCAAATGTTTAAAATGATTTGACTGTAAAATCTCTATATTAAATTATTGAAAGAATAAAATATAGGGTCTACTATTTGTTGCAAACATAATATCTGAAAAAGCCGTCCACAGTAATTACACATTATTTCAAATATATCAATCAAAAACAGTTGATCCCAGAAGTTGGAAAAATCAAATGAATCGATAAATTCCACCCGAGTAGTACAGACAAACTAGCACGACACCCGTTGGCCATATGGTCAGTTACTGCAAAAAGAAATGAAAAGAAATATAATGTGATAGGTAGAGTGCGTAGAGAAAAAAAGGCGACTAGCGAACTAGTCCACGGCCATAGGGTGCGATTTCGTTTGTGTGCTGCGAATGACAAATAAATAGTGTACGAATCGAAGAGGTTTTAGAGAATCAGCTTATGCGACAGTGGGAAGCACGGAACATGCGAGTGTGTGTATGTGCGTGGGGAGTGTATATGTGCATGTGTGTATGTGTACATCTCCAATGCCGAATGGGATGCTCCTCCTCTTTCGGTTTTTTTGTCTTTTTCTCAGGCACATTTAATCGAGTAGAATAAGCTGTATGTGTTCTGTTTAAACGCTGAAATGAAAATTAGTCGAGTGGGTGGCGAAAGGAGAATAAACAGTCAGAACTTCCCAAAAGAAAATGATTGTTTTTGAAAAGCATCTTAATTTGAAAGATTGACTGTTGTATATCTTTGATGATAAGTTATATTCTCACACCAACCCTGTCACATCTTCAACTGAACATTAAAGAAAGCACAAAATAACAAAGAAATTCTCTTTTTTTTTTCTTATCGAAAATTCTTGGAGAGTTAAGATTGTAGATAAAAAATGAGATTTTTCGAAAAAAAAAAGTTTTGAAAATTAAAGGTTTGCCTCTGCCGATTGAGCTACACATTCGAATAAACAATTTGAATGAATTTATTGAGTATTCAATGATGGAAAAAAAGTGATATTTAATATACCGTAACACTTTAGATTTGCTTCAGAAAATGTATTGCGTTCTGATATTTTTACACTCAAAAAAAGTATGTGAACAACAGTACTAAATGCATGTCTAATACAGTTTTACGGTATATGTTATTGATGAAAAATTGTGAAAAAATCAGAGGAACTACTCGATAGAGGTGTTCTGAGGTTGTTCCCACATCTGCGTAACTGAAATGAGTTGAGTAAAAACGAGTGATAATGGTGTTTTGAATGCGGTCTTGACTTTCTGCTGCCGTTGGCACGTGAGAATCTGCTTGAAAGCTCTTCTGAAATCGCGAGAAAATCGAGAGTAGATCAGTGGATTGAGCATTGAGTTGAGGTGGCCTGCCCAAGTGACGAAAGTGAAGATGGTCTCCTTGTTGTTGAAACACTTAAAAATAATGGGGTATTATTGAAAAGCGAATTTTGCGAAGCCATCGAAAAACTATGATAGTAGCGCTTTTGAATCCCTTGTGAGATTAAATTATTTGCGCGATTAAGGTCTATAATTTTTCACGAATATCGCTACTGGAGTCTTGATACTATTATTCTAGTCCCTCGGCGATTAACGAAAATCAATTTAAAGGCGCATAGTCGGTCTTGAAGAAAAAACAGTTACTGTTTCTACAATGAATTCATGCGCTTTTGATAAATTAAATAGTTTGGAATTAATTAATTTCTAAAAATTGTAGCTGTTTTTGCTTCAAAACTGAAAATGCGCTTTTAAATAAAATTCCGGTCGCAAGGTTCATCGTTGCCGGACAAGAATAATACGTTATTCCGTATTGAATTCAATTCAAATCTGGTTTTGCCTTTTCCTCTCCAATCGCTAGCTACACCTACAGCTAGCTGAAATTCTAAGAAATGTGGTATGAGAAATCGGTCAAAAAATATTGTCTTTTTCCCTGTTTGATTTTGACGATCAACTGGAAATTCATTCACAATAAAATGAAAAATATATTATAGAAAACTATTAGCTTTTTTTAAAATTTGTCTGATGTTTTCCATTAGTCAGAATATATTAACATCGATGATCTAAAAGCCTTCCAGTTGTTATTGTATTAGATTGGAAGGAAAGTAACTGTCCATTTTTAAATTAGTGAATAACACGGAAGCAGAAATTACCCAAAATTGACAGTATGTACCGTCGTGGCCCACGGCATGCTGACAACATTCAGGTAGCTTATGGATACCAAACCTCCAAAACCCAGCTGGCTGCGACTCAAAGTATTTTTTCAGTCAGGATTTTAGCTCATCTACAGTGTTGAACTATTTCCCTCCAGATGACGTTGCATATCTCTTAATAACCAATAATGGAAGGGCGAAATCAGCATTTTAAGGGGGCATGAAGAAGAACCGTCCAGCTAAAGAGGCCCAGGTCTTACTTAATTTTCCGTGGAACATAGGATCTCGCTTTATTTAAGAAAAGTCAATTCAGTCCTGAGCCGCTTTGGATGGACGACCCTTCACATTTCTTAAACTCCAGACTTGAGCATTTTGTGATTGGTCATTCGGAAATATGCAACGTTTCCGGAGGAAAAATAATTTTACACTATCGATGAGATAAAAACGGCACTTTGGGAATACTCTGAGTCACAGCCATTTGGCTTTTGAAGGTATGGTATCCACAGGTTACCTGAATGTTGTCAGCATGTCGTGGACCACGACGGTGCATACTGTCGATCTTGAATAATTCTCGTTTTTGTGTTATTCGCGAATTAAAAAATGGACAGTTACTTTCCTTCCAACCGAATACCTAAAATTACGCGGAAAAAAGTATAAAAATAATTTCTTGAGTTGATATCGGAATAATACTTCTGTGGATTGACATAAAAGTATTCAAATCTGACAAAGATGGTGAGTTAACATGCAAGGCTGGAAATTCCTTCCCCCGCGAAATGGTACTGATGAAACAGGAAAATTCGCATTCCGGAAACATTTGATCATGTGTCCTCAATAGTTTGTAGCTTTTTCGGTTTACTTACGCTTTCACAAAAAGCTGTGAATGGAGAGAAAACGAAAAATGGCGTCCAGCACAAAATGAATGCACCCACGACAATTGAAAGAGTTCGCGCAGCACGTTGTTCGTGCACATAACGCATCATTTGTCGGGATTTTTCTCGCACATTCAGTTTCCGACGAGTTGATAGCGGAGAGGCCATCACGACTTGGGATGCTGATGAGAGAGACATGCGATCCGGCTGAAAGTTTTTAAATTGAGTTATGAATAAGGACTCTTTTCTGAAACTTTAGGTGTCTCATGTTAGAAGGTTTTTACAAAAACATGAGCAATTTGTTGAAAATTGGCGCTAGGGTTCATTGCAAGGATGGATCACTCAAGAAATGTAAACGATTCAGGATGTATTTTACCTGTTCCACTTGAAGTAATGTCGATGAACAATTACTTCCGATTGTAACGTTCCGACTTCGGAAGTTTCGCTGAGAACGGTAGTTGTCAGCGTGATTATTTTCCGTGTTCCGCAGCAACGGTTGTCTAACGGTGTTATTATTACTCTCTCCCCGATCATTCAATGATTTGCAAGACACCTGGAAACGACATTAGTTTGGTCCTTAAAGATATTAATTTTTATTTGGAGAACGTTTTTTACATGGTTGGTCCTTGATAAGTTAAAAATAGACCAATTAAAAAACGCATAACCACATAATTCCTTGAAATACGCATGTGAGCCCCATATTGCAAAAATAAATTCCATATATAATGAGTTTATAGTTAGATCCCTTGAACCACGCCATCATTTTTTTTTCTATTCCTGACTTCCGGGTGAAAAAAGCCTAGGGTTCATCATCTACAATTGTCCCTTTCTTTTCGGGGTCATTACATTCTTCAATTTGGCAATCATCCAAAAGCCGATGCTCACCTGCTTCAATAACAATCTCGTCGACTCGCGAGTGTGAAGTCTACTATTCCTTAAACTCGAACTTGATTGCTTCCCCCTGCCAAAGTGAATTCGCAAAGTGGGTTCGTTTTCACTAGACAATATACTTTCAGTTTCAGTATTTGATTTTTTTCCATTCCTTTTTTTTATCTGAAATTACAAAAACATTTGAGATATGTGCCTCTGACTACTTACGCTAACGGTTTTGATACCCATTCGCATTCCTTTTGAATGTCGTGTTGCAATTATGTAAACTTTTCCGTACGCAAAGAGAATTAAGCACAATGGGATATAAAAAGATACCAATGAAGAGAAGCTGACATACATTTTGCTGTCCGTGAACAGACATTGTGACTAAAACATCAAAACTTGAATTTTCTTTTTCCTGAAAGTTCTCTTACTGGATTCTCATACAAATGAGGAGAACTCGTTCGCCACCATATGATCCCGGGGAAAGATAAAATGGCAGATAACACCCAGACACAGAGGATGGCAATCAAAATCCTCCTCTTTGATACTTTGTCTCTGTAACCAATGGGATCTTGACCAGCCATGTATCTGCAAAATCAAACTGTTTATGATAAGTTTAAAACTGAAGATATATTGATCTTGAACACTATTCTGTCTATCTATTTTTTTTCGTTTCAAACAAACCTGTCCAAACTAATAACACAAAGATTCCAAATAGAAGCAGTGGACGCAAGTATATCCATTGCATGAAAAACGTCACACATTGGAAGACCAAATAACCAGGAATGATTTGCCATTTCGAACAAGGAATTCATCGGCATTACAATAACGCCCACTATGAGGTCTGCAATCGCCAAAGAGATAATAAGATATCTGAAACACGGAAAGTCATTTTTAATATTCAACGCGTCAAACGAGTACCCTGTGGGATTCCTTAAATATTTTTTTGTGCACACCGCTATTACCACTAGACAATTCCCAGCAATTGTTAACAAACATATTGAAAAAAGAGCGATCGCCCAAAGTGGATGCCTCCAAGCAATAGGTGATTTTTCGGGTGGCGACTCGGTAGTTGACATTGTTTCGTTTTGATTAAAATAGAAATCATTCGTGTCGATATTCGACCCGTACGATAGCATTTTTATGAATTCTGAAAAAATATCGTATGATGACAGAAGATTTATTCAGGGCATCGAAAAAAACCAGATTAGCCTATTCAGTATGTGGAATTATAATTGAAATTTAAACATTGAAGATTCGAAACTGATTTTCGGAACATATCAACTCTCGTTTCACTATATGATCCGAGCGATAAATACAATATAGAACAGGACAATATCGTTGTAGTATGAAAATGGGAAATAGCTTTCTTTGGTTTTCGTTGCTCGTTTTTTTCAGTTTCCAAAAAACGATGATGTGCTGTTGTCGTTTCACACATGAAACGACAAAAAACTTGGTGGTTGCCTCATTTTTCGGCATATTTTTAGCAAACAGCCAAATTTGATTTTACCAGCTTATTCAATTTTGAACTTTCGAAGTCGACGGAGTTCAGACAAGAAAAAAGAGAAAAACCGCAGAAGATTAGGAATTGTGGGAAAGGAAAGAAAAATGTAGAAGAAAAAGACATATTTGACTCAATGTGAAAAAAATTCACAAAAGGACAAAACAATTTTGTCCAAACAGAAGAAGTGTTTTCAATCATCAAACATTTTCCAGCGTATTAAACGCTTCGAAAACTAAAATAGGAATATTTCATAAAATTGAGTATCTTCGAAATTCCCAACTGGGATAATCTCTCTTGCGTCTGTCCGTCTGTTTATTTAAAAGAACAATTTAATTTCTTTTTTTTTTGACTCAACTCTGTCCCAAAGATGCGGATTTGTCGGCAGGAAAGACAATATAATCAAAGAAAGAAGTAGGCGAGGTTAACGTAAAAGAAAACGAAGACAGAAGAAAGGGGACATGATTTACCCAGATGGCGGTTTAGAGCACCCAATAGGATAACGAAATGACTGAAGAAAAAGGAAAGAAAAGGAAGTAAGAAAAACTCATGGATACATATAAACAAACACTCAGACGCTTACATACATACAATGGTTCCAAAAAAATAGGTTAGATTGTATGTGTTTTTTCAATCATATTTTCGTGACGAGAAAATGGGCATCAGACTCAGGCACAGATGGTTTATAAATTTGAGTTATATTGCATGAAAGCTTTCTTACGATAATATTCATTTTATCCTGTGTTATGGTATTTAATGAAAAATAGTGGAAAAGCTTCCATCGAATGAACCAAAAGCCACGAATGTGTGAATGCTTTTTATCAGATTGAAAAATCGACACGGATGAGCGTATACTTTGATTGTTTCCGGACATCACACCAATTTATAATTACATATTGAGTTTTATTGTGTTTATAGATTCATTGGATTTTATGATAATTCATAGATACCTGTTAGGATAGTACTACAACTAAAAATATATAAAGATCGATCACTGATATTATAATCAATATTTTCTCTGAAGTTGATGTTTCTTTGATCGCCGTTTCGAAATCTTATCAATTTTCTGCAGTTCCATTACAGAAAAAATTCATAACTGTAAAACGTTTCAAGTTCATCTAATAAGATAATAAAACAATACTGATGAGCAGAAGGCAATTCAGTCACAACTTTTACTTAGAATTAAGAACTGTTCTAATTCAAATAATATAAGAATAAATAGAGAAAAGCTTGACAAAAGATATATACAAGAACGTGTGCTTAAGCTCATTAGGATGCGTCGAGTAAGAAATCGGATCCTTGAGTGGTCGTCATTTCTTTTCTTAGATTTCTCATTACACTTTTTCAACCGACATAAAACAAGAGTATTACAGTGAATAATCACAAAAATAACTTGTCAGAGACTTTTAATTGAATTTTTCAAACGCAATAAAGGAACTTCCATTGACTTTATGTTCAAAAACAGTCAGTTCTCGTTCTCCTCCCGATGAGTGAGTAGGACAAACAGAACGAATTCATAAATAATAGGCGGGAAAAATTCATAAATATCCGACAAAAAATGCTAGTTGTCTGAAAGGTTTCCAAAGACACCGGCTGAACAATTTAGAATAGCAGAAGTTGAATAATACAAAATCAACAAAGATTGTACAATTTTGAAACGCAAATCACCTGAAATAACATACATATTATTCGGGAATATGGAATAGTGAAGTATTCATTTGAGTAACTTTTCAATTATTAAAGCCAAACAGTCTAAAAGATGAAAGATGACGAAAAACCAACAGAAAACAATTAATGTAAAGTAGTGGTCTCTTTCTCCTCCTACTCCCACCATTTTTCCTTTCTTTTAATGCACACCAGCCGACTTGACCCAGTGGTGCGTGAACTTAAAAAAAAACTCCGTTTAATGCGTTATCACGCAGAACAAAGCGGCTATGAAGGCCGTTGGAAAGAAAGGGGCAAAACTTTTTTTTGTGCCAACTTTTTCCTTTAATGTAAAGTATGCATGAAAAATTCAGGGTGCGGGGACATGAAACATGGTGATTGAGGGTCGAGCTTCTAACTCAACAAAAATAGAAGCAGTGAATTAAAAAAATAACTTCCGAAACGTGTTTAAAAGAGTGGGCACAAAGTAAAACGTTCGTTTTTGCTTCACGGAATGAGTTGTTGTGACATGGAGAAAAACATAGAAAAACAAAAAAAAAGACAAGTGATAAAGAGAGTAATGAGCTATTAGAAAAACGACTTATTTTATTTCGTGACCCTTCGTCTTTTTGAACTCTTCAAGTCATCGAATCAGTTAATTTGAGTCATTACTTCTACTACACAACAGAATATACTTTTTTACCCATTCCCTGTAAAACGGTATTTATCGTCATTACCATCAAAGAGTTGCCATCCCTTAACAATTCTCGGGGCAACTGTTTGCATAAATAACACAATACGTTCCCAAAACTATAAAACTCCAAACATTCGCTTGAGAAAAGAAATCCTATAAAGCTCTAACGAGAAATAAGTCATCGAGAGAAATATATAGCAGTGCGTCGGTGTCCCTACCAATATCTATTTATTTTTTCTTCCCTCCACTTTTTGTTCTGAAGCCTGTTATTCATCATCAGTTGAGAATAATACATAAAAATTCAATTGAAGACAAAATGTGATTATTTTTCACACATGTTCGTCTCAAAGTGTTTAAAAAAATCTGAATCGTTCCTGAATTATAAGCAAGACACTTACCGAGAAAGATAAACCACACAGTTATACGTTTATACCTCTAAAAAAATTCTAAATTAGAATAAAGATGTAAAACTATTTGATCTCCTCTTAAAAATTATGCGTGGTTCTCATAGGTTTGTCATTGAAAATTTTTGTTTTAAACTCAGAACCAGCGTAATCAACTTCAAATCCAGCCGATGTCGATAACTATTGTTGTAAAAGCTAGTCCATTCAAGTTACCATAATGTTCATCACAATTTATTCCCAATGTAAAAATTACTTCCAGCCTAATGAGCATCGGGAAAAGTCTGGTAGGTACCAGATGTATTGTTCAAAAGTTGACGACGTAACTTTTTCAGATTCGTTCTGGCTGAATGATTTGATTTTTTGTTCTGCTTTATTTTTCTGGTTGATAGAATAGGTAATTTTTTAGTAAAACTCTGCTCCTGGAGGGCGTGTTAATGGTATTGAAAAAGTGTGAATTCTTGCAATTTTTGAAAACGCTTTGAACAGTTTGGAGTGGAAAAAACGGAAATTATAGCAAAAAAAAGGTAATCAATTACAGACAAGAGAAAATGCTGTGAAAACTGAAAAGAAGTTATTCATTTAAGAGAAAAAAGAATGAAAGCCAATTCTCAGTCGATCGCAAACAAAGCCGTCATATTCAGAGAGATGAAAGACATAACTTTTTCATGCACTCAAATGGATTAAGTTACCCTTCTTTTTCTGTCTTGGTACCACTCAATCGCAAAAAGAAAATTAAAATATAAAGCAACGAAAACGTCTTATGGGAGAGTTAGGTTAATAAATGATTCTAATAGACGTTATCCAACGTTTTATTCGGAATTCCTGTGATGGACTTCCCAAATCAGTTTGTTTCTTTACGACGAAAATATGAAATTAATGGGATCCAGCAAAATCCATTTACTATTGCTGGCTCTTCATTGTTGCTTGTCAGAACTGTGGTTGCGTACACCTACAAATACCAATTGAAAAGACACTCGAAAAAGTAACATTTTCACTGACAGGTTGATCACTGAAAATTTCTTCGTCGTCCTCTGTTGCGAAACGTCTTTCGAAAACTGTTTCCAAAATATCTTGCATGATTATGTCCACATTGACACCAGTTTTTGAGCTGAATTTTCTGGTTAAAAAAAAATATATTGTTGGCCCTATACCTTGTCTCAAAACAAGAAAACCCTTGAGTTTCTGCAAATGTGTCCACATCCCGCCAAGGAACCTTTATTTCTGAAGCATCGGCTTTTCCGCCAACAATCGTGATGGCCGCCGATGGAGGTATCTGGAAAACTGTTCACAATTATGTGTGTTGTCAAGAACCCTCACAATTAAGTAACTCTTTCTACTCTCTTTTTTTCTAAGCGCTGAAATATTTTTGTCATAGATGTTTTTTTTTGAACTGTACGACTCAATCTGTGATCAATTTCTTACTTTTCTTTGAAGATTCGGCAAATTGTGTTTCATCATTTCAAAGGATTGCAAATCGTTTATAGCATAAAAGATAATCAGAGCGTCTACATCTTTCATGTGTTGCTATAAAACAAAACAATGTACTCCTCAAAGTTATAAAATATTACCTGTTTAGCACCGAGAGTTTCACCATTCGTAAATTCTTCCAAATCTGAAAATTTACCTGATATTGTCGCACTGTGTTGAACTTGGTCCAAAATTGACAACATCGTTTCAACTATTTACTCCCGTACTTATAGCAAAAAAAGAATGCCATATTTTTTGATTCATTAAAACGGTTCAATCTCGAATTAAGGTTCGTCTCAAAACATAAAATTACCTTTTTCCAGAAGTTCCACTGTCAGCTTCTGCTCAAAAATCTTCTTGACAATCACTCTATGCAAACTTTCCTCAGCTTTTTTGTCATTAAATTTTCCAGATTCAATTCTCTCAATGAATGCTGACTTTCCAACTTTTTTTGAGCCAGCAATCAGAATTTTGCACCGTCGAGATGGCTCCTAAAAATCACTTTTCAAGAGATTATCATGATAATTTGTTTCAATTTTTTAGTTAGCGACTGTGAATGAAACGTTTTTAGCTTGAGCACACCAGTTTTGGGGTTTCAAACAAACCTTTCACAAGTTTAGTATGAAAATAACAATCGTAATTAAATTTAAAAATAGAAAATATCTTATGTTGCCTGATTATGACAAAGTAGGGCTCATCAGGTTTTTTTCGCTTTTGAATACAACAAATACTTACCGGAATGTAGTTGGATGGCAGCTCGACCAACACATGGGACTCAGTATTTTGACTCATTGATTTTTTCTAGTGAACGAGATAGAATGCCAAACAGACCCAAATAATTCTGTTGATTTGAACCAGTGATAACGTCATGGTTTCTTATCTATCGCGCCACTTATGGAATTGATACGTTCCACATCGGAAGAAGTTTCTTAACTGCTCACGTCTAACATGTGTCAATTGCAAAAGTGCGAAGTACATATCATATGTGAAGAAAAATGGACGGCAAATTTCCAACGTCTAAAAACCCAAGCATTAAGTAGAGACTTCCATGAAATCGAATTTAAGCGTTTTTCAACACGTATTATTTGAGAATATATACTGAAATTAACATTATCAATCAAAATCGCAACAAAACGCATGCACGTTTATGTATTTTTCAGTAATTTTCAGGTTTCACTAAAAACTAAGCCAATTTTTCTAAATATCACAACAGTAATACTAAAATAACAGCTATTAGTTAGTAAGACATAAAATATTAAAAAATATGGAATTGATAAGATACATTGAAGAACAATGCTACACACGTTTAAAGAAATTCAATTTTGAAATACTGTTGTCAGTTCTGTGTTAGTTATGTTTTGTTAAAAGTGGTGGGAGGACATTGTCACCTACGAAAAACATCCTCAGCATCTTCTTCAAACATCTTCTTTAGAGAGTTCCATTTTTGACATATTGGCTTTTTTGGGATACCAGGTTTCGTTTTTGGTATATTGTCCAGGCAAAGCTCAACAACACTTCTCATCATCAGATAGTGAGATCATCGTGTCTATAATAATAACTGCAAATCATTTCCGTTTAATCCTGAGACACTACGATGTCGCTCATCTGTTTCCAGCTTCATTGAAAGAATATTCAACCAATTTACACATTTCTCATTTTCTGGGAAAGCAGCGCACTTCTTGAAATTAGCTTCGTTTACAAATGAACCTCTAATTGGTTGATAATGAGGAGCTTTTTCATTTTTGTAGATGAGGGAAGAGGGCGGAAATGTTTGTCATTTCTCATTGACTTTACTTGTGTAAAATAAAGAGGCAACAATTTTTTCATGTTTCGCACACATTCTATTTCGAAAAATATGGATGAGTGCCATTCGACAAAAATTTTACTGAGATTTTTGCTTCGTTTGACTATTCCGTTCGTAGTTATATGGAAACTGATCCTTAGGTGCAAGTTGACATACTTTCATCAAGAGTTCAGGCGTCCCACTTAAATTTCAGAAAATTATTTCTATTTTGGCCAACAAAATTTCAGGAATGGAGTTTTTTTAATCGACATGAGCGCAGTCTCAAGAATTTCAGATGTCGGTTCATGTATTTCGAAATAAAATGATCAAGTTTTTCGGTGATATTTAAGAAACACTTCAATGGCTTCAACACATTATATATACATTTTCTTAGAATTGTGTTGAAAACCATGAAATCACTAAACTATCTCGTTTTGCTTCTCCTTAGCACACCAAACCTGAGCTTTCTTGTGAATTCGACCAAAAATTTTAATGAGGGTTTCCAGTCATTCATAGCGAGAGCCAGTTGAACTTTTTACATAGATGTTCCTTCACTTATTTCCTTATTCATCGAAGTTTTACTATTTATGTAACCATTGAGTGAAGCTAACAAAAAATAATCTCGGATCCTTTATATCTCCAATACGACTGTACTAAAATAGATTAACCAAATTGAAAATAAAAAATCCACTCAGTTTTTTGTGTAACGCTTATACCCAAAATTCCCAAAATTTAAGAATGTATTACAGTGTTAGTTTAGCTGGGCGTGCTAACTCAAAAATGCTAAAGCCAAATCCAAACTTGTCCCAACGAAAAAAAAAAGCTTTTCCGTCTTTTTTTTCCCACTCTTCTCGCAAAAAAAAGCTAGAAGAGTCAACAACATGGCATTATGAGTAATGCCTATTTTTCTCGTAAATTTAAAAAAAAAGTCGAATTTATCGTCAGAACCACGTCTTTGTTTTTTTTATCGTTTCTATTCAGGTTCTATAAATTACGCGTATATCTTAAAGAATGTCACTTTCTGGAATTAATTTAGTTTCCACAAATGGCTGTATTATTCTCGAACTAGCGAGATTCATTTTTAATGACATAGAGCGCGTGAAAAAACACAAAAATTGTTATGACAAAACACCATTAGGTTCTTTTTAGACATTCACATCAAAAGTATTGGATACAGCCGCTTTTTAAACAGAATTCATTAGCGAACTAAACATTTTTCTATGTTTAGAACAGAAAAAAAAAACTAAAATCCTCTTAACGACGTGTCCGTTTTCTCATCTCTTTTGGTTTTAAGTGTTTTGATGCTAATTCTTGAGCGGATTTTCACTTCAGTATGTGAAATTTCGGTTAATCTGTCTGACCACCCACTGATTGTTTTCTGTTATTTTTGCCATTTCTTGAATTTTCATTTTTTGGAAGTAGAATTGAGAAATCAACATTTTGGGTTGATATTCTTAAAAAACTTATTTTTCAGTTTTTCCATTTGTTCTTCCCAATTTGCTACTCAAAACAAACAGTCTGTAAAAAATCTATGGATTGACTATTACATCGTTTAAAAATTTCGAATGTGTTGTCTAGTTGACAAATGTAAAACACTTTGACGTCTGAGCTGAACCTACTCACTTATTTCTTTCATTTTGTTCTCACTTTGTCAGGAGCTTTTCGTACTTGTTTTTTTCATTCTCTCTAGTTTGTCGGAGTGATCAGCATGTAAGTTTATATGGTGTGTTCCTATTTTTTTTCTTTTTTTTCCATCCCATTTCAGAGGAGGGATATCTATGAGAAAAAACGCAAGTTTTCATGTATCTGCACATATTGCTTCTTTACATTGAGAATGTATCATCGTCGCTGCGCACAATCAAATTATCCCTTCCTTCAAACTTCTCAGAGAGTACATTATAGGGAAGTCCGGAAAAAAGAAGAAGAAAAAGAAACACGTCTTGAAGCTCAAATATGTTTCACCAAACTCAGGAGAAATAATTATATTTTCTTCGTTTTTTGATGCTATTGTTACTGGCAAAATTTTTGAAGCTTCAGGACAATCCTTTTTTTAGTGATGAACAATATCTATTAAAGCTCATACTTAGAAGATTGGATTATTTTAATACTGAGATATTCTCATTGTGAGAAAACGTTTATGCTTACATTAGACTCAAAAATCAGAAGCAATAGTAATGGATCATTTTATACGGTTTAATATGAATTCATTCGTAGAGTTCTCCCAATAATTCAGCTAACATAAATTACTGGAGGTCTAATTTGCATCTTGCGGTTATAGGAAAAAACAGTTTTTTTGATAACACACCTAACCGAGGAGATCCGATTTCCTGTTTTTACTAGCCGCATAAGTGTTTTTCTTCTTTTTTACATTACTCGTTCGTTTTTTTGCTGCATTTACGTACATCTCATGACACTACTTCCGAAGTTGTTTTCCATGTTACTTTTTGCATTCAAAGTTCGATAATTTCTCACTGGAACGGCATCAAAAAAAATTTAAAACAGATTAACACCTGAAAAATAACCAGCTTAATTTCGATTAACTGTGCATGCTCCTAGATTTTCAATGTGAATATAATTCGCAAAAATATTTTAATACCGATTTCAAATTATAATTTTCCTCGTTCTTTTGAAATAACTATTTTCCATATGTCTTTTTATTTCCATTTTGCTGTAAGCGGGAAAAAAAAAATCAAGGATATTTTGTAGGTTTTCCCATGAAGTCAGCAATGTGAGTGTTGAAAAATACCCTGTATTTGGAAAGTCATATAAAAGCTTATCAGAAAAAAATGTTTCTGATAAATCACTATTAAGTTAGCTTTTTGAAATTTTAATTTCAATTTCGGTTTAATACAAATTTTGGCTCAGTACCAAAAATAGCAACAAGTCATTGAAAAAACATACGAAAAAAAACTAGAACCACGAAATATGCAAGAAATCTAAAAAAAGAATGACTTCTCAAGCAGCTGCTGTTTTTTGTCTCATTCCAATAACCAACTATTTTTATTTCTGGTTTTGTGTTTTTTTTTCTTTTTGTTGAAGTTATTAAGAAACCTTTTCTAAAACATTGAAACTTCTAACGTTATTTTTCAATTTATTTCTAGATTCCGATGATTGTGATTTCAAAATTTATCAACTTTTTCCAAGGAGATTACCAGGGAACGCACTAATAACTAAAGATATTCCAGTTTAATGTTTGCTGCAGTGCAAAATTTTTGATTGATCGTTTATAGATTCTCAGGTCGGCCAACTGTGCAAAAATTATTGAAAAAAACTCACAGTTCCATTTTTTAACTTCAGAAAACTAAATACGATCATGCACTTTTTCCCACGGAAATGATTGTGTGGAACTTCTTATTAGTTTCCAGACAAAATTCAATTGAATTATGTATTATTATATTCTTACTAATTATGTGAAAATCATAACAATAAAAACTACGAACGAGTTCAGAGGTTCAGAAGTTGTTTCTCCTGAATCTCGCCCAACCATTCAAACTTGGTGATTCTTGTCAAAAATTATTCTTCAGTAAAACAACGATATTGCTCCCAAAAATTCCTAATTCTGAAAATTCTAAGCTATTGTGTTCTCTCTATATTTGTCCTGTTCACTTTGTTATCTATGAATGCACCCAGATCTACATGCCCTACTCCTACGTGTTTTTCATTCTTTTTCTCGTTGATTCGTCGCTGGTTTTTCAATTATTCCACCACAGACTCTACTTCTTCTTCGTTTTTGTTCTTTTTCTGCCCCGCCTGCCCACCATCACATCTTTGACCAAAAAAAAAGAAAATATGAGATTCCGGTGTCGTTCCTATTTTTTCTACACGCTTGAGAAAACAAAAAAGGTCCGCGTTCGTTCAGGTTATTATTCAGTTTGAGCATTTATTAGAACATACTTGCTAGTCACGAAATGTGTTTCTATTGCCAAGATGATAAAATAAAAGTATAGTGGACGTTTATTGGTCAATGTTACTGTTTTTGACAGAATGCCTTTGTAGCATGCCTATTTCAGTCTTTTACTTGCAATTTATGAATCATTAAGTTGTTTGACAATTATGCTTATAAACCATATTTACATGAATCTTTTCGCAAAAAAAATACATTTTTCTGTTTCAATTTGCGATTTCAAATATATATAATTTTATATTTTGTAATCTTCTAAGTTCCGAACCAGAAGGTGTGAACCGGATACCTAGTTACGGTAGACTCTCTCAAATAAAACACATTCTGGGTTTATCAAATATTAACATGTGTAATTTTGTTTTTGTTTCATTTTACTTGAATTATCTGGCGCTAATGTTCTATTCTTTTTCAGTGTTGATACCGAACCCCATGTTTATGGATATCCCAAGAAAAATGGGCATCTTAGGGAGAAAAGGGATGAGATAAAATAAGTGGCAGTTGGAAAAGAGAGGAATTCCGTCAAAACAAAGTCATAGAAATTTTCATTTCTTGTTTGCTAGTTTTGGCTCAATCGTATTTCGTTCTCCGTCTCTCATCCACTACCAATTTTTTCACTTTCATCTTTATCTCCTCCATACTCACCCTGAATTTCAAGTAATAAAACTTTGAGACCTCTTCACATTTCAAAACTTTGATATCCAAACCCTAGATGCACAAACCCTAGAGTGACATGACGGATGCCGAAAGAATTAAAAGAAAAATGAGGAAAGAGATAGTTTTCACATTTCATCTGAAATTTCAATAATTACCCCTGTTTTATGTGTATACTGCTGACTTTTTTCCCGTTGTTCATTATCTATTTTATTGCATGAAAGAAGTTCTAGGTTCTCTGAATCGAGAATTGTTTTTTCCCATATGAAGAACTTTTCCCATATCTTTCGTCTGTTTTCCGAAGATTGAAACCTTTTTGATGGCTTAACTCAGCAAGAATGCAAAACAACATTCAGAAATTTCAGACAAATGGGATCGGCAGTAAACGAGTCATGTGACAACTATGTCGAAATTTTCAAGAAAATCAACTACTATTTCCGTGATGATCAAGTTATCAACGGTACAGAATATTCTCAGAAAGAAGTAAGCTTAATCGTTTTCTTGAAACAACATTCAGTTCTCAAATCAATTGAACATTTACAGTTTGGGTATTTCATCACCTTTGCTTATATGCTGATAATCCTGTTTGGAGCAATGGGTAACTTCTTGACTATCATTGTTGTCATACTAAATCCGTCGATGCGAACAACTCGAAACTTTTTTATTCTGAACTTAGCTCTGTCTGATTTTTTTGTAAGTTAGAGTCTGACTTTGTGCAATAATACCTGAAACTTGTCACAGGTTTGCATTGTCACCGCTCCTACCACGTTGTATACAGTTCTTTATATGTTTTGGCCATTTAGTAGGACGTTATGTAAAATCGCTGGTTCGCTACAAGGGTTCAACATTTTCCTTTCAACATTCTCCATTGCTTCAATTGCGGTGGATAGGTTTGTTTTTTATCATTCATCTTATATCATCTATTACCTGTTGTGAATGTTGACCTTGAATATGATTTTTCAGATATGTGCTTATCATTTTTCCTACCAAGCGAGAAAGACAACAAAACCTTTCATTTTGTTTTTTTATAATGATCTGGGTCATCTCTCTCATATTAGCGGTTCCTCTTCTCCAAGCATCCGATCTAACATCTGTTTTTGTGGAACCATCGTGTGATATTGCTTTGTACATTTGCCATGAACAAAATGAAATTTGGGAAAAGGTTTATCAGAAACTGGGACATTCAAAACCTATAAAATGTTTTCCAGATGATCATATCAAAAGCCACATATACTCTCGCCGTTCTTGTTACCCAGTATGCATTCCCGTTGTTTTCATTGGTTTTTGCGTATTCTCGAATCGCATACAGAATGAAGTTGCGATTTGCAAATAGAAACCAGAACTTGACTACTGCCACCAATACAAATCAACGGAGAAGGTACTGAAGAATTTTTAATTTTTTTCAATTTCAAGATGTGGGAGAAATAGATTCTGACTAATGGGATGTGAACAAAAAGGTTTAAACTTAAGCTTGAAAATGTATTAAATGATAGATCTAAAAAATTCTCACGACGTGGTGTTTCACAGTTGAGACTATTAACCACCAAAATTAAGTTTTGCAGATCAGTAGTAGAGCGACAGCGCCGCACTCATCTTCTCCTTGTCTGCGTCGTTGCAGTGTTCGCTGTAGCTTGGCTCCCTTTAAATGTATTCCATATTGTGAGCTCATAAAACATAATCATCACTACTTAGAAAATTTTCAGTTTAACACATTCGAATTTGTAAACAGTTTCTCAGTTACAACATTCAGCATCTGCCATTGCCTGGCAATGTGCTCTGCTTGTTTGAACCCTTTAATTTATGCATTTTTCAACCATAATTTCCGGATTGAGTTCATTCATCTTTTTGATAGAGTTGGTTTGAGGTGAGTTAAATATGACAGCGTGTTTTCAAATTTTCTCTCTGTTTCAGGTCTTTGAGAATTGTGATTTTTGGAGAACAGGAATCGTTAAAAAAGAGGACCGAGTGTAGAAATCGAGCAGGATGCAAAACTGTTACGACTACCGAGCCAACGACATTCCATAGGATGAATGAAAGCATGATTCTGAGTGCGATGGAGCACGATGAACAATTATGATCCAATCAGATCAATAAAATACAAATTTTGCAGTGGAAGTGTTTTTCTCAGTCTGTAAATTCATAAACTTATTTTTTCTCTGTGACTTCAATAATCGAAAATTTGAACAATTTCTCTGAAATCTCTAATAACGTTTTACCTTTGAAAACTGAACTGTCTTGTGGTCCGGGCATTTTGATGGTTGGAGGAGAACACAAGGGAAGAAGTGGTAGAAGAACAAAGTTTATTCTATAGACCAAATAGAAAGTGAACTTGAGAATTTTAATATTTGGAATAATAAAATAGGTCATACATGTCACGGGCCGTGGAAGAATTTTCACGGTCCTTTCAGCTTTAGAAAGGTTTGAAATATTCGGGACCGGGCTGGGCCGGAAAAATTTTTCTCCGGCCCAGCGCGGCTCGGCCGGGCCGGGTAGGGATTGAGCAAGTATGGAATTGGTTCGTGAACCAAGGTAGTTAGCTTCACTAACAATAATTGGAATATTAATTTTGAATTATCATTTGTTTCACG
This sequence comes from Caenorhabditis briggsae, assembly GCF_000004555.2. NCBI lineage: Eukaryota > Metazoa > Nematoda > Chromadorea > Rhabditida > Rhabditidae > Caenorhabditis > Caenorhabditis briggsae. The sequence continues at coordinate 80,148 of NC_013491.2, read as the reverse complement.
CCTTATTCTTAGAATATGCTTATCTTAGTGAATGCCAAATATCTTGCTTGTTTAACTTTTGAAAATCATCTAACTTATAACATCTTTCATTCGTTTGTATTTGGTTAGTAGATTCATTATTGTACTGCAATCCTCATTTTGTTCATTGTTTCTTCCACTAATATGCTAGTGACTGAGCTTATTTTTGTCCCACTAACTCGATTCAGTGGAAAAATATGTATTCGTGCTCCGAAAGCACAAGAACGAATACATAAACAAAAGCCAACATCTCCTCAAGTAACCTGATGATGGCTTTTAGTGTGCCCACGTATAATGGATCACAAGTGAAATAAGCACTAGAGGAGGGCTCATGACAAAAGCTACACAAGAACCTCCATTACTGAGGCGATCATCTTTCATATGCATAAATGTCAAAAAGATCGCCCATTCACACTACTTAAAAAAGTCTATTGTTCTTTCAAAAATCTGAAATTGTCATTTTCATAAGAATAACGTTAAACTGAAATGTTGCTCCTGTTATTACTGGCCGTTTGTTTTATTCCGTCGATCGAAAAACATATCGCGGGTAAAAGGACAGTAACAGTGAATTAGTTCAGATTATTGGTATTTCAGCGTGTATTCCACGTTGTGAGATGATAACAATGAACTCAAACATGGTTCCAAGTCAATACAATCGTTGTGTTTGTGATCTGGTGGTCGAAGAAAAAGAACTAGGAAACCTTAGCCATGACAAGCTAAATTGTGTACCAAATTTCAGGTATAATTCGTTTTAAAAAATGAGAAATGCCATTTTTTTTTGTTTAAGATCACTGAAATTCCGAAACAAAGAAACCGGAGCAGTGATGATACACAAAGCGGTTGTGGACATATGCTATGGAATGAGTAAGTGTTATCAAAAATTTGCAAAAAAAACCTCTGTTTTCCAGATGGTCGTATAGCAGTTGATCAAACACAGTTCGACGCGGAGGAACAGGAATTTCGGTTCACTAGGTGAGAGTTGAATCTTTTCATTATCAAAACAGTTCTATTTCAGAAACTTCCGTGTTGCCACTGTTTTCCCTGTGACATCTATATCACCGGCGTACAACCAAAAACACTCCTGGATTGACGACTTTCGAAGCAATATAATGCAGTTATACAGAAAACCAGATGGACACTTGCGTTTCGGTTGAAAAATATTAAATGATTTATTGTCCTAACACTGAGAATGGATGAGATGAATAAATTTTGAATGCACATTCAACTGAAATATATTATTCAAAACCCGAGGTAGACACACCAATCAGAGCTAAAATAAGAGAGACGAAAGTGAGGAATAGGGAACGGTTGAGCTGTAGAGGAGGTGGACAATCCAGAATATATTCGATTAAGAAGATGGAAAAAATTCATTACAATGAAGATGCGAAAATACTAAGTAATTTCTTTGAAACAATTTAAGAATAATATGGAGTGTAACGAATATCTTGTGATGATCTGCATAAGATGCATGAGAAAAGAATAGCAAATAATTCAATGGCGAGAAGAATGAATGCAACAACAACAATCGATTCTCCCCAAGACTGTACCATATGAGAGATTCTATCGAAGCAATTGTCAGGATACTGTAATAATAAATGTTTATGGTAAAATGAATTTCAGTATTTTAGGTTTTGTGCATTAATATTATTAATATTGTGGTTACCTCAATTGCATGCTTTTTCTTTTGTATACAGTTTTCACATCGGTAGACCAATAGAACATTAGAAACAATTTTTGACTTTTTACTAAAACTCACCGCGATGGGTTTTGGTCCACAAAGTCCGTCTTTGACGTATAAATATTGAGTTTGAGAAGTAGCTCCACAGCAATGTAACATGTTCTGAATTGGCTTGATGTTTTTACGAAGTTCCGGAGCCGAAGAAGATTTTTCGAGAACCTGGAAGTAAATTTATTAAACAATTTTAACGAGGTATTTTCACAAACTTGTTGAATGGAAGACACAAACTCGTTCCTATTAGTCATAGCAAAAATGGTAGCACCTAGCTCGACGGCTGTTAGAATGACAATAATGAAAATGAACTGAAATTATTTTATCTAATCGGAAACTCGGCGACTGAACTCACCAATCCTAAAAGAACTGGACTCTCGCATCCGGCACCACAGCATCCAAAAAATCCGACAATGAAAAGGAGAGCTCCAACAGCAACGAGGATCCAGAGAGAGGCTTGGTACTGAAATATAAAATAGTTTAGTCAGAAGAAAGATCTTCAAAAATTCTACAAGGTCGACACAGGCCACTTTTTTTTTGCTGGAAACGCTTTCAAAAACTCACCTCCGCAATTTCATTTATCAGTTTCACGTCAATTCCATCAATTTGGCGAACGAAATCACCTAAGTGTGTGCCGAATTCCTTGTCCAGGTTAGCCCACAGTGAGAATCCACAAATCAATGCTCCGAAAATACAAATGAAAAAGTTGATGATAAAGAAGAGAAGTTTGATGCACGAATTACCTAACGCCATTATTACCTAAAAAAGACTTAGAAACATAGTTTGTGATTAGAGTTTTCAATTAAAAACACATTGGTTTTACCAAACGCGTTGAGGAAAATCACAAAAATTGGAATTAGAAAAATAACTTCAAAAACTGATAACACTTACATGCAATCTATCAACATGTTAATATGAATAGGACGCGAAATATCAATGTTTTAGAAAGATAAGAATCTAATAAATGCATGTGTACACCACTAGATGCCAAACACCGATAGAGATGAAAAAGAAAAATCCAAAAAAGTGAGCTGACAAAAAAGGTTGACAAAGTTCAAGGACTTTCTAATAAAAACACAGGTGAGGTCATTGTTTGACCACAGTGTGTAACAAGAGGTCAGCAAACAAAATTGCTAGCGAGGTTTTCACCATAATCTTGCAAGCGCACGACCCACACCATCATCTTGTTTGCTTTTTGCTGCAATTTCTGTGTTTTTAGAAATTGGAATTTGCAAGATGAAAAATTAAATGGAATCATAATCATGAATCAAAGTTCGGTATCGATGTAATGTTGCCAAAATTGAAAATGAATGATCATATACTCTCCGTTGGAGACAATTGGTGTACCTGTGAGCGTCTGTATGTGTCTGTCTATGTGTGTGTGTGAGTGTATTGTCGAATAATAGGTTCAGTAGGTATTCGTCATGGCCATTTTTTGTCTGCCTCTCTTTCGTCCTGTCTCTCTTACTCACGCTATCTATGTTTCTTCATCTTCCCATTGTATCTCACCCTTTTAACGGCCTTTCCTAATTCATCTGGTACATAGATTCCACCAGAGTGAAAGTAATTGCGAGGATGTGTCATTCTCTTCTAGCCAGGTACGCAGTTGTGTGTACACGCGCAAGCGTACCCACAAAGGGGTTTGTTCTCTTCACAGACTCGTCCGAGGTGCTAATGGATAAATAATTGAAAGTGATGAATGGCTTAGTTTAGTCTTGCTTTTTTAATGGATAAAGTATCGTTATTATAGTCAAAAAGTTCTCATATATAATTTCTCTTATCTGAGCATGCAATAAAGAAAACAACACAGCAAATTCTTTTAATGGAAAATATGTTAGAAGAAACACAAAAACCTGAATAAAACATAAAATTTCTAGCAGGAGTCAACATAAACAAAGACAACTTTCGAAAAGTGATGAGCTATTACGTACAAATTGAATGCTTTAGAGCTTCAAAGCAACACGTTAACATTTTTTCCAAAGAAAACATGACGCCACTGGCCGCTTCAAGAAGAAAACACTCTCTGATGCGATAATGTGTTTTCTTGAAACCTTTTCCGAAGTTTTCTATAGAAACAGTATTTTGAAAGTGATGAACTTACATTTAAACTTTATCACAAAAACGAAAATCCAAAAATGCTTGTTTTCAACATTAGTATGAACAAATAAAATCTGTCCGATTACGAGGATAATGAGAAACAAATGAAGGAAAAGATCACGAAAGATGCAATTTCTGCTAATTCCCTATGGACAAAAACAAAGCAAAAAGTGCACTTGTAAAAAGATAGCCAAGTAGTGTGCCATTTCTTATGATGCTCTGAATTCCCAATAGGCAATTTTTAAACTGCAAGGTGGAGGGGAAAAAAGTTTGCGCAGGCTGCAATCATTTTTCAATTCACATAGCTTCAAGGGATACAAAGAAGAAGATAAATGTTTCGAAATACAAGAAAGGAAGATGAAAACGTTTGGAATAATAACTTTGGAAATGTATTAGGTTGGTAAAAAAGTAATGGGCGTGTTTGGTTTAATTTAACTTTATCTAAAACTAAAACAAGAGGATATTGATCGAGGGGCTTTTATTTCTTCACATTGACCACTTGATGCCTCCGTTGAAGAACTGCACTGGCTGGAAGTCGAAGTGGTTCGCACTGAGTGCCTATTACTTATTTAACAACCTAATATTCAGAATAACTAATTTGTTTTATTACCGTATTTTCTGTAACAGAAACTCATCTCTAATAAAAGCCCACCAATGCTGTGCTGTTTTCATTTCGGTTGTTGCGAACCTACCGTAAAACCTGTATTAGAAGGGCCGGCCCTTTTATTTTTCGTGGGTCCTTAGGGGGGGGGGCACTTCAATTAGAGGGGCCCTTCAATTAGAGGGGACACTTGTATTTTTCGTGGGTCCTCTAAAAACGGATCTTCTATTGGAGGGGGCATCATTTTTCAGTGAAAATTTCGTTTTTCTACTAAAAATCCATTACAATTTCTACAGTAAAAAAAGCAAAAACACCAATATTGCTAAAATTTTGAAAACTGGCACCTGAAAATTTCGCGGGCGCCGTTCGTGAGGCCTCGTCCTTGAATCCGCCATTATATCAAATGAAATTAACTTCTTTGGATTTAGTTGGATTCTGATTAAAATTCAGATTTCTTGAAAACATTTTGATTGCTAGAATTTCTAGAATTTTCTAAATCTAAAACTCTGAGCTTGATTGCGAAAATTGCTCAAACGAGAAAACATCTGTACCAGAGCGCAACGGCATTCGAATTTTCAGGTGCAAGTATTTTTTGAAATCAGAGAGTAATTCAATCAAAACAATAGGAAAAACGGCTGAAAATCAAAGGAAGTAGTAGTCAAAGGGGCACTTCAATTAGAGGGGGTACTTCAAATAGAGGGGCACTTCTATTTTTCGTGAGGTCTCTAGGGGGGCACTTCAATTAGAGGGGCCCTTCAATTTCAAAGGCCCTTCTAATACAGGTTTTACGGTATTCTTTTTTTTATTTCCTGGTAACTTCCGTCAATTTTTTTCAACTACCAGTTCGGTTGAAAACCAAAAAACTTCAAACACCTTCTCCGATATTAGTCCACAATCAGAACGAGGTTGAAAAATAGAAGCTATATAGAAGAAAACACAGAAAATAACCATTCTTACAGCAGTTTCAGACCCTCTCACTCGAGAAGCCACGTATCATGTTGTAAAAGAGTTCGACAATGTTTTTGCAATAAAAATACTGACTATGGTCGTTTTAATTTTTTTTTCAGCAAGATTTTTTTCAGCAATTATGGCGTAGTGTCATCACAACTGATTATTCACTGACCGTTTAGACCATGCTTCTTAAATTCAAAATGCAGGTGTACGTGTGCTGCGTGTAAGTCTTGACCCATTCATAAGTATCTGTCATTACTGAAGTCACCCGACAAGCAATGATACTCGATGAACGGGAAATAACTTTTACGCTCTATATTTATCTCCCACTCCCGTGAAGGTTTTTTTCGAGTGCGTCGGAGAAAAATTGAGGGCGCAAGACAAGGAGAAGAAGATATGCACTCGCTGTTCTCATATCTCAAGAGGCCAGTCGACAATTTGTCTCATCAAGCCATGCTCTGCTCTTAGAAATACAGTAGTTTTCAGTTCTGTGAGCCGATTACCGAATATGGCCGACTTCAATATTGATCAATACGAAATAACGGTCACACTCGATGAGGATTGCGATAATGAAAAGGGCACGATCAAGCCCATATATCCTGTGAGTAGTGTTTTAAACCGCGTTGTTTTCTCTCGAAATTGCGCTCAGTAATCTGGTATGGAAAAATTTGATTGAATTTTATTCCAGGACTTGAAAAATTGTGAAAACGAACAAACGACAGAATGCACTGTTACATTGGAGCCAGATGACTGCGATCAAAATGATATGTCATCGGAAATCCCGGGTTCTGGAACCACTGACTCTTCTGTTAATCCAAATTTGCGTGAATGGCTTCTTAGCAACCTCAGCTATCACCGGATTCACAATCCTGCAAAAATTGCACTGGTTAGGATTAACAAGTAAGAGTGAATATATAAATTTACTGCTACATTTTTAGATAGAAGAAATATCAGAAGTTAGATGTGTCACATATGAAGAACTGGTTGATTGCTCAAAAAGAATTGCTAATTTCATGTCACATCATGGGGTGAAATCTGGGGATCGTGTTCTGATGTGTATGGAAAACAATGTAGAATATGTGTTCTATCAGATCGCTACATTTTTGTTGGGAGCCATACCAGTATTGATCAACCCATGCCATCTTGGTGAGTTTTTTTCAGAATTCAAAATTTTATAGGTTGCTCCAAGAAGGTTAAGCGCATTTTTTAGCGGCAGAAAAACTTGCTGACATTGGTTGCACCACGGCGATTGTAGACTTTGAACATTACGGACACGTTCTCAGAACCTCGGAAAGTGTACTTAAGAGCATACAGGTTAGTAACGAGCAAAAAAAACATTCTTTAAATATTTGTTTCAGAGAGTTTTTGTTCTGGCAGAAGACATTGCTACTCTCAGCCTTGCTCGACACGTTTGGATTATTGACGGTTTTGGATTTTTAAGCTTTTCATCAGATTTCGAATATCAAGACAACAATATTGACTGTTCGATGATTCTCCCGGGAAGGTTTACTTCAACTTTTTTATCAGTCACTTAATTGGAAATTTGTAGCTTGGAAACTAATCAATATGTTTATCACACACAGAATAGTGGATTTAGTCAATGCCACGAATACTTCGAAAAACTGTTCAGTATGCTGAAAAAAAATGAAACGGTCGGAAGTAAAAATCACTTGATTACGGATGGTCTACACTGCCACGACTCCCTAGCGTATCTTTTTACCATTCTCACTAAAGGAGAGACTTGTATTATTGCCGAGACTACTCTTGATGTCTGGAGAGCATCATTGCTTGATAGAATTTCTGGAATTATCGAGCAGTACAATGTTTCTCTGTTGTTTTCAAACTCTCAGTTATTGAAGTGTTTCATCAAGTACGAAGTTCACAAAATCTACGATTTATCTTCTTTAGAAGTAAGTTCAATCAAAATATTCAAACTGCTTTAGTTAGTTTTCAGATTATTGCAAATCATGGAGCTGTAGTTTCTGTTTCAACGGGAAAGAAAATCAAAGAAATTTTGAACGTAATTTTATTACAAGGTGATCAGGAATTTCATTAAAAAATGAGAGCACGTGTCTGTTTGCAGCTTACTCCGGAACGGAATTCGGTGTTGCCAGTTTTGGAATATTCAACGAAGAAAATGAAAAAAATCTTCTCAACTGTGGGCACTCGATTAGTGACATGCAAATTAAAGTAGTCAGCAATTTCTTTGATGAAGCTCTCAAACTTTAACATTTTCACTCTTATAGGTAGCACATATGGAAACAGACAAAGAAATGGAGCAAGGAAAATGGGGTCAAGTGATTTTGAGTGGCCAGCAGCTGTTCAAGGAATATGTGGGTAACGACGATTTGAATAAGAACAGAAAATTTGGGAAAGCGTGGTTTAAAACAGGTAAGCTCTAGTTGAAACTCCATGTGAAAATATATATGACATTGCTAATATTTTTCAGGAGATTTTGGGATGATTGACAAAAACAACCAGTTACATATTGAAGGAGCGCTTGAAGATTTGATAACAGCACAAGGGAAAGAAGTAAGCTAACCGTAAAAAAAGGCATTGGCATATGTAGTCCAATTCTAATTTGGCAAGAAAGTTATTCTGAAAAGCGACTAAATCAAAATAAGCTACTGCTAATAGCTGAAATTCCAAACAGAGTTTTTAAAATTGCACGTCCGGCCACTGCCGGACCTGTTCCCCACATCCTGGCTTATAATAATGTCAGCTGAATAAAAACTGAAGAAATGTTAAGATTTGGATTGTCTTCTGTTGAATTTTTTATTCCTGGTAAAAGAAATATGTCTAGTGGGCAACTAATAGCTTGTTCATTGACTGAGAAAAAACTGAGAGAACTGACAGAATTTTTTAGAGACAGATGATTTTTTGAATTTAACCCCGGTCTTACTGACTTATTGTGAAAATTCTGGAAATTGAACATTTTGACTTTAAGAAATGAAAAATTTTTTCCAGATATCTTCGGAAAGGATGGAGACTATTCTTTGTGATCATAAACTCGTTTATGATATTGTTGTCATGCAAAAAGAACAACAAGTGTGGTGTGGTGTGTTGTTAAATGATGAAAACAAAGTTCCAACGACTGAATCTTTGGAGAAGCTTCTGAAAAGTATGTAATACAACCAGACGATTTGAAATAAATCACAGTTCAGAGCATAAAGTCCCATTTGCTATCCACAAAATAATTGTGTTCGACTTCATTCCTCGTTCTGAAAAAGGAAAAATAATAAGAAGTGAGATACCATATCTTATGAAAGAACAAGAAGAGTCATTGACGCTGAATGAAACAACTGAGTCGTATATTTGATGCACATCTTATTAATTTTTTTCTTTCCCCATTTCCTGTACTCAATAAATGATATTTTCTCTATCTTTTATCACGAAACGTCTACAAACGGGAATTGTTCAACTCATTTTGCTATCCGATTCAAATAGAATAATATCACATACGACGACAACGTATGTACATAACATAACGGATATGATGATTAAAAGGCCTCTTCTGCGAAATGCAATCAAGGTCATTATTATCTGGAAAACAGAACATGATAATGTTAACCACATCATTTTGATTTTATGAATTGATGTTTCACGAAAACGATCTGTCACCCACATCAAATTTTATCTTCCCAGTACACTTTTTCCATCACATGAAAACATTTATGACATAGTTTTTGAAATCAAAATAGCTGTAATCTGTTGAATAAACTTAGGATGAAAGTTGTAGTTTTTTTTTGGTAAAATTTAACTCCAGTGTTTATTAGTTTTCGGACACAAGCTGGGTACTTTAATCGTTTGTTAATGCCACCGCAAAAAATCTAATGAAAATTCCAATTGATTGTTTGCGCAGATTTCTTCTTTGCAGTTACAAAAATTGCCTCCGGCGCTCGAATCTCTTGTCTTCCCATTTTCGTTCTCTGGCGGAAGTACTCAAGTGGAATGTGCTGCACTGTGTGTGTTTTTGATGGATAAGATTAGGCGAAGGTTCGTTTTTAGAGATGGAAGGAAAAGTTTTGCCTTCTTCACGAAACGTTGATCATTTTTAACATCCAAACAATTTCAATTTGAAAAGTGTGATGAATATATAAATGTACAAGACATGTAATTTAAAACTCGAAAATAGTGTTCCTTTTATGTTTATTTTTGTTCAACTCACTAAATGTTTTTAATCTACAAAAAAGAAAACTCTGCCTAATTATGACCAGATTCCATGTATTTTTTGATTCACTTTATTTTTAAAATCCGCAGATTTATCATTTCTGAGTATTTAAAGCTTTTATCTTCAGTTTAGATCAATTGAATATCAAAATGTCGTTTCTTTCCAGACTGCCGGATAATATTATGTCGAGCAGAAAACTTCTCCGACGATTTTCATCCAGTATATCAGGTTCGTTTTCCAGTTAAGATTATATTACAGAAAGGTTAGGCTATTTCAGTCATATCAAAACTTTTTAATATTGTTCCAAAACTCTTCTAACGATGACTTCATGTATATTTTACAGATCTTCTCAGCATCCCAAAGCGAGATTTTGGGGATAATGAAGAGTGAGACATTCACAAACTCTTTCTTTTTTTAAATATTTCGCGTATTCAGATCTTCTCCACTGCATAGCGCTGTTAAGATGGGGAACACGATTATGGCAAAAAATTTCATCGACTCCAAATCGATATGGATTGATGAGCCAGACCCTAAAGGTCTGTTTAATTTTCACTTCTGATACTTTCAAATCTTGCATCCTAGGTCAGACAGCTCTACATTTGTCTATAACTTACGGTGATACTGAAATGGCTTCAATGCTTTTGAAAGGTGGGGCAAACGTAGACGCCTTCGATAACGATGGTTCATCCGCCTGTCATATTGCTTGCCGCGATGGGATGATTGACCATGTAAGTCTGTTTATTTACCGAAAAGTTTCATGAATGTATCTATTAAGTTTAATTTACTCGTCTACTATCATGTGGATATTTGCTCGGTGGATAGAGCAGGCAGAACACCGTTTGATTTGGCTTGCGAACATGGCCAAGAAAAAGTAATAGTGAACATCCAGTCCGAGCTGTTTGTAATGAGACATTTCAGATGGTCAAACGGCTTTTTAACTGCGGTTTGAAAAAACAAAGCTTCCAAAGTTTGGATAATGTTCATACAGCCTCAGCATTACATTTGGCAGCGGAGACTGGGCAGGTTCAGGTAAATACCTAAGTACTAAACCATATTCCACACTTCAAGAATAACAATTTTCTCATAGCAAAAAAATGTGTTCTTTATAGATCATTTCACTTTTGCTTTGTAACAATTGGGATGTAAATTTCACTACAAAATGTGGATCAGCACTACACATGGCAGCCGGAGCCGGACAAATTCAGGTGGTCCGCTTCCTATTGAGAGTGAGTATTGAAACCCTAGATACATCGAGAAAAAAAGACAATTATAGGTTGGAATTGACGTCAACATAACAAATGTAGACGGACAGACAGCTTATGCGTGGGCTAAAAAACAAAGCGGTCGAAATCCAATAACATACAAGGAGATCCGGTTTTTACTGAAAAGTGAGTTTGATGAGCGTCAATAAGGCCGCATATCGGCAGGTGCATGGAAAGAAAGCGTATAATTGATCATTCCTCTCGCGATTCGCTATTATATCTGAGTGTGATTGGTACTGACATTTGCAGATCTGAATATACCATGATAGCAAGCATTTCTTTGTTTTTCCTTTTCGTTTTCAACCCGCGCAAAGGATTTTTTTACTTCTTCTCCTAATAGTTGCAAAACAATGGGTGGAAACCAAACAGCGCGATTGAACAATACAAGCACTTTCATATATGACAGAAAGCAATACGAAGGTATTAATCATTCATCATTCATAAAATTTCGGTTTTTACCGCGGAGGTTTTTGTGTGTCGATGTGTTTTATGTGTCACTTTGTATTCTTTTTTCTATTTTTTCAAATCTCTAATTCTGAAGTCGAAATCATTTTACCTATTAATTTGTGCGGAACGCCAATTCTTTAAATGCCTTTTCGACCTAAGAAACACGTTCGGAACGAAAAAAGAAAGAGAACAATGAAGAAACAGAGACGCATTGACGGTTATTATTATTCACAAGAAATGGTGGAAGGTGGTAAAACGTTGTGTGTGCGCGCACATTGCCCTCCCTCCGACAGTGTGTCCTGTACTGAGTATGACTGGCTGCAAGTTCACGGTCACCATCTGCACACACCATTCGTCAGTTATTGATTCAAACGGACGAAACCTCCTCCCGCAACACCCTTTGTTTTCTTCTATCTCTACGATGAAAAAGTGTTGATTTTTTTTGCGAAACTGTTTGCAAACAATCCTCTTATTTTAGTTTTTAATAGATTTTAGTGCTCTTTTTGTGCAATATTCAGACTTTTACAAACAAAACATCTTGAACACGTTAGAAAACTAATCCTTTAAACACATATTGCAATTTGCATTAAGGAAGAAAAAACTGAATTTGTGAATTAAAACAGATTACTAGTTGATACAGAATTTCAAAAATTTATAGGCTGTAAATAATATGGCTTCGGTATTTCTTCCANAAAAAATTGTAAATTGCCACACCGAGATGAAGGATTGTAGGGTTTTCATCTTTTCACCACAACCCTTCATTTTTCCTTCTTTTACTTCTGCGCCATCATTTCATCACTCCTTTTTTTTCTTCATTCTCTGTTATTGCGCCTTTCTCTAGACATTTTTGTCAACCTATACCTGTAGCTTCACGCAATTCTAAATTGATGCGGCAATATGCATAGATAACTATTTTCAAGCCAGTGTTTGCTTTCAGTGTTTGCCCTTCGAGTGGATAAGACCAGTTTTCACCCCAGCCATCTGTCATAGCCGATCAATTGAAAATTTTCCACGAAAACTATCACCTATTTTTTCGTAGTAATTTTTCGCTGCAAATTCAGCAAACTTCGGGTTCAACACAGAATTCAAATAGATATGTGAACAAAATTACTTGTTGTGCACCACTTCTTCAAAATCGTCGTATCACTGCTAAAACGCTTCAAACTCTCGAATTTTTCAGACTTCCAAACATTCACAAATGTTATAACAGTAGAAGATTATTGTGGTTTTGAAGCAAACGAGTTGAGCCTATCAAAAGGAGACCGTGTGTGGGTGAGTAAATGTTTGAAGTATGACTCTAACGAGTAACACTTTAATGACTTCAAAAACGATTGTTTTCAGGTTGTAGAACGTTGCAACTCAGCGGTCTTCAAAGGAGTTGTGTTTGGGAAAAAAGGAAATTCACGGAGCGGATTTTTCCGATCGTCAGCTGTAAAAGAAGAGGAGAATCAAGTGCAGAACAGCGAGTCAACTCCACCAAGTCCAAAAGTTAAAGCAAGAAAAAATTGTATGTTTTTTTCAACTTTTTTGAGGCCTTCAACATCATACTTACACATCCTCAATTGAACTAATTAACATCTAACACAATTTTCCGCAATAACAAAAAACTTAAAATAGCGAAAAGTTTGAACTTCCCGAAATGTAAACCCATTACTTTGGAAAATGTTTTCAGATATCCAAATGACTTCGAGGATTGCGAAAAATCAGAAAAACCCAACATCCACGTTTTGTTCAACCCCAGCATCCAAACCGAATGGACCGCGTAATTGTTCTATTAGCCATTATCATGGTTTGTGTTTCAGCCAAATAATTAAACGTTCATCGTTGAAAACTGTATTCAGACATAAACCGAAACACACCATCCCCAATGGCTTCATTTGGGAGGACAACATCGTGGATCGCAGAAAAAAATTATCAAATGTAAATTCATTGCACACGATATAATCTAATTATGCTAATTTTTAGTCCAACAAATTCGACGGCATGCACCTCTTTCGGCTCATCTTTTAACGGCAGCCGCACTCAGACACCAAGTAAGAAAGTTTTATTATGTAACAGTGAGATTTCTAATTTCGAAATAAAACGTTGACAAAAAAAGCTGGAGAATTTGAAACACAAATCTTTTGATTTTCGAACAATAGAGGTTTTTTAGTAATTTTGAGTAA
>NC_013491.2:61901-65707 GCF_000004555.2 Caenorhabditis briggsae | reverse complement strand
CGCCAAACATCCGTCGGCCATTTTTTCGGTCTAGTTTGTAGTTTGTAGTCTTTGCAGTATTTTCAGTTAGTAGTTTGTATTTTTTGTAGTTTGTAGTTCATAGTCTTTAGTAAAGTTTGAAAAATTAACATCTAAAGAAATAATCACCCGCTGGACATCCGCCAGACACCCGTCACCCATTTTTTGGTCTAGTTTGTAGTTTTTGTAGTCTCTGCACCTTCCAATTTTTCAGAAACATCTCCGAACCCCTTCTCTTCCACCTCGATCAACCGTCTCGATTCTTCGAAATCGATCACTTCTCTGGAAAAGTGTCTACAGTACTCCCCGTCGGTTACGGTATCTACCATATTCGAGTAGTAGCTAGGAACAGTAAGAAACAGGTTGGTTTTTGAAATTTTCAGCAAAAGTAATTTTTTTTTGAAAAAAATTTTTTTTTTCGATTTCCAAAATTTTTGGAAGTCTGAAAATAATTTTTTAGATCACAAAATTTAAAAAATCCTGAAAATTGCATTGTTCAGCGCTCCGATGCATGGCTCCAAATCATCGTCAGTGGTCATTTGAAGAATTGGGAAAAGTCTGAAATTCAGAAGACGTCAAGATCCCGACGTCATCTGGATGACTTGATTTTTAGGATTCCAGAAAATTCGACAATGGAAGAAATTGAGAGGAGGAAAATGGTAAGGATTACTTTTTCGAAAATTTTTTAGATTTTCAAAAAATTGAAATTTCTGAATTTTCAGAAATTTACAAAAAGTTTTAAATTTCAAAGATTCTATTCAAAAATTAAATGAAAATCCAAATTTTCGAAATTTTCCACAAATGATTTATTCTGGAATTCTCGGATTTTCAAATTTTTCGGAATTTCTGTAATTTTGAAATTTGCATATATCTTTCATAAAATTCTGAATTTCTGAAAGTCTGGAATATCCAAAAATTTTGAAAATCTCAAAGTTTTCAAAATTCAGGAGAACTATTAAATCCCAAAATACTGAAATTTTGCTAAAATTCAAAAAAATAATTTTTTGAAATTTTCGAATTTTTAGATTTTTTTCTGAATTTCCGGGAAATAATTTTTGGATTTTTGAATTGTCAATAATGGCCTAGAATTTTATAAAATTTGAAAATCTTCCATTTTTTTTCCAGAAAATTCCTCTATTCCCCGGTGAAACGATAGGAGAAATCAGTGTTGCCAAGGAATGGCTGAAAATCGATGCAGAGGGGAAAATTCGAATTTTGAAGCCGTTGAATTTCGAAAAAACCAGCTCCATCATCGCTACAGTACCCATTAATGGTCTTCAGAGCAGTTAGTTTTCATTTTTGGATATTTTGTAGTTTTTAGTTTCAGAAAAATTGGAAAAACCTCGAAAAATTCAAAAAGCTGAATTTGAAAAATCCCAAAAACTTATTATCTAGCATTTTTCGATAATTTTAGAAATTTGAGGATCAGAATATCCCTGAAAATCGAATTTTAGAAAATTTTGAAAATCTTTAAACCCTTAAAAATCATTTTGCTATTGCGTATTTTGTAGTCTTTGTAGTCTCTGTAGTCTGTCTAGTACCCAAAAAGTCTAAAAAAATCTGAAATTTCAAAATTCAAGTTTTCAGTAAAACCTGAAAATCTACATTTCGAAAATCTGATAATCTGAGTCTTTTTAGTCTCTGCATGTCCCCATTCATCAAAATTAGGGTCAATTTCTAAAATTCAGGCTCTTCCACCTGTTAGCTTTTACTAAATCATCATCAATCATCATTATACCTCTTCTCTAGGTTCTCTGCGTCTCTCTCTCTCTCTCTCTCTCTCTCTCACACACAGAGAGTTGATTCTACGCCTTATGTTCAAAAATGTTGAGCATAAAATTAGTATGATGGCAGCTAATCAAATCTCCCCTCTGCTGACATCTTCTAAATATCTTCAGAAGACGTTGACGTTTTCTGAGTACATACACACAGACACAAACCGGATGTCAGTCAGTTAGAGGTCATTTCTGGGCTCTCTTTTGGCTCTTTTTGGGGGGTTCTCAAGGGACTTTTGGGAGAGAGAGAGAGAGAGGAGATCCTAATACAATTACGGAGAAGAGAGCTCTTTGTAAATTATGGACTGCACAGACAGGGAGAGGGACCAGAAAGTTCTAGGAATCCTTGAATATATCAAAATCAAGGGAAGAAAATTCCAGGAAATTTGAGCAAAGACCAACTAAATTTAACTGACTTTTATCTGAAAATTAGCAGATTTGGGCGCACACCACTCTCGCGAAGGTTGGCGCGCCTTGGAGGGTGCTCACTTCCACGTGGCATATCTCCCCAGGACTTGATTTTCTACAAAACATGCCAACTACAAAAATAAAGCCTTAGTTTTAATTAATATGTTCTGAAATTTTCAGACAAATCCAATAAATCTGAGCTAGATTTTCAGATAGCCAAAAAAAATACCTTTGTGCTCCCAACTACAAGGGGGGAGGTGAAACACTCTCGAGGGATGGGCGATTCCACGTGGCGTAACTGCTCAGTACTTGAATTCCCGAAAATGTGGTCAACTATGAAAATGAAGCTCTAGTTTTGTTTAGTATACTCTAAAATTTTCAGACAAATCCTATAAATTTAAGCTAGAGTTTTAAAGCCTCACAGTGGACGGTTTTTAATGCAATTTTGGTTTTTTTTGCTAGGTTCAAAATCTATCAATTTTAGGCGTTTTTTCATGGTGCTTTTTTTTGTGTAATTTCAGTTGAATCACCTTCTGAAATAATTTTTCATATTTTAAATTCCCTTTTTCTTCTAATTTCTCTTCAAAAAATGCAAATTTCCCAAAAAGGCTTAAGCAAGACAAATGAGTCTTATGTCATTTTTCCCATTTTGAACAGATTGCGTCTTCCTTTTCGGCATCTTTTTTCCTTTTTTTTCAACGTTTCCGCTCGTTTTGAGCCGTTTTGGGGGCAAAAGGACGCATGAGCATAATCTATTTGATGTGTGTAATGAGCTAAATTTAGTGGGGGGGGGGGAGGGAAGCTGGCGAAAACAATGGGACTGGGACACAGACAGTTGGAGAGGGGGAAAAAGAGGGGTAAAGGGACCGATTTTTAGTAGTCTAAGGTATTTTATAAATCTTAACACCTTTTTTGATTTTTCGCTCAAATTTATTGGATTTGTTTGAAAATTTCAGATTATGTTGAACAAAACTAGAGCTTTCTTTTTGTAGTTGACATCTTTTTTGAAAAATAAAAAACTAAAGAGATACAGCACATTTCTCGAAAATAAGTGAAAATTCGCGTTTTTGGAAAAATGGTCTTCTTTTCGGATGCCTGAAAAGCTTGCTCAAATTTTTTTGGATTTGTCTGAAAATTTTGAAGTACACTAAACAGAACAAGAACTTCATTTTTGTAGTTGACCACTTTTTTAGAAAATCAAGTCCTGAGGAGATATGCCACGTGGAATAGAACGCCCTATAAGGCGCGCCCACCCTACGTGGTAGGCGCCGGAGGAGAGAAGAAGGGAACTTCCACGTGGCGTACCTCCCTAGAACTGGATTTTCAAAAAAAGTTGTCAACTACAAAAATAAAGCTCCAGTTTTGTTTAGTATATTCTGAAATTTTAAGACAAATCCAATAAATTTGAGCTAGTCAAAAATGCTTTTTTTTTCCAAAATCGCGAATTCCTGGGAAAATTAATATTAGTTATTTCTTTTGAGTTTTTCCCGTTTAAAAAATAGGTTTTTTTATCAATTCTCCCACCACTAATTATGCTTGTGTAGTCATTGAAGCGTAATCTAAAAGGATCATCCTTATTCGTAACAAAAACGGATCAAGTGAGAG
>NC_013491.2:0-61801 GCF_000004555.2 Caenorhabditis briggsae | reverse complement strand
AGATTTGGATTGTCTTCTGTTGAATTTTTTATTCCTGGTAAAAGAAATATGTCTAGTGGGCAACTAATAGCTTGTTCATTGACTGAGAAAAAACTGAGAGAACTGACAGAATTTTTTAGAGACAGATGATTTTTTGAATTTAACCCCGGTCTTACTGACTTATTGTGAAAATTCTGGAAATTGAACATTTTGACTTTAAGAAATGAAAAATTTTTTCCAGATATCTTCGGAAAGGATGGAGACTATTCTTTGTGATCATAAACTCGTTTATGATATTGTTGTCATGCAAAAAGAACAACAAGTGTGGTGTGGTGTGTTGTTAAATGATGAAAACAAAGTTCCAACGACTGAATCTTTGGAGAAGCTTCTGAAAAGTATGTAATACAACCAGACGATTTGAAATAAATCACAGTTCAGAGCATAAAGTCCCATTTGCTATCCACAAAATAATTGTGTTCGACTTCATTCCTCGTTCTGAAAAAGGAAAAATAATAAGAAGTGAGATACCATATCTTATGAAAGAACAAGAAGAGTCATTGACGCTGAATGAAACAACTGAGTCGTATATTTGATGCACATCTTATTAATTTTTTTCTTTCCCCATTTCCTGTACTCAATAAATGATATTTTCTCTATCTTTTATCACGAAACGTCTACAAACGGGAATTGTTCAACTCATTTTGCTATCCGATTCAAATAGAATAATATCACATACGACGACAACGTATGTACATAACATAACGGATATGATGATTAAAAGGCCTCTTCTGCGAAATGCAATCAAGGTCATTATTATCTGGAAAACAGAACATGATAATGTTAACCACATCATTTTGATTTTATGAATTGATGTTTCACGAAAACGATCTGTCACCCACATCAAATTTTATCTTCCCAGTACACTTTTTCCATCACATGAAAACATTTATGACATAGTTTTTGAAATCAAAATAGCTGTAATCTGTTGAATAAACTTAGGATGAAAGTTGTAGTTTTTTTTTGGTAAAATTTAACTCCAGTGTTTATTAGTTTTCGGACACAAGCTGGGTACTTTAATCGTTTGTTAATGCCACCGCAAAAAATCTAATGAAAATTCCAATTGATTGTTTGCGCAGATTTCTTCTTTGCAGTTACAAAAATTGCCTCCGGCGCTCGAATCTCTTGTCTTCCCATTTTCGTTCTCTGGCGGAAGTACTCAAGTGGAATGTGCTGCACTGTGTGTGTTTTTGATGGATAAGATTAGGCGAAGGTTCGTTTTTAGAGATGGAAGGAAAAGTTTTGCCTTCTTCACGAAACGTTGATCATTTTTAACATCCAAACAATTTCAATTTGAAAAGTGTGATGAATATATAAATGTACAAGACATGTAATTTAAAACTCGAAAATAGTGTTCCTTTTATGTTTATTTTTGTTCAACTCACTAAATGTTTTTAATCTACAAAAAAGAAAACTCTGCCTAATTATGACCAGATTCCATGTATTTTTTGATTCACTTTATTTTTAAAATCCGCAGATTTATCATTTCTGAGTATTTAAAGCTTTTATCTTCAGTTTAGATCAATTGAATATCAAAATGTCGTTTCTTTCCAGACTGCCGGATAATATTATGTCGAGCAGAAAACTTCTCCGACGATTTTCATCCAGTATATCAGGTTCGTTTTCCAGTTAAGATTATATTACAGAAAGGTTAGGCTATTTCAGTCATATCAAAACTTTTTAATATTGTTCCAAAACTCTTCTAACGATGACTTCATGTATATTTTACAGATCTTCTCAGCATCCCAAAGCGAGATTTTGGGGATAATGAAGAGTGAGACATTCACAAACTCTTTCTTTTTTTAAATATTTCGCGTATTCAGATCTTCTCCACTGCATAGCGCTGTTAAGATGGGGAACACGATTATGGCAAAAAATTTCATCGACTCCAAATCGATATGGATTGATGAGCCAGACCCTAAAGGTCTGTTTAATTTTCACTTCTGATACTTTCAAATCTTGCATCCTAGGTCAGACAGCTCTACATTTGTCTATAACTTACGGTGATACTGAAATGGCTTCAATGCTTTTGAAAGGTGGGGCAAACGTAGACGCCTTCGATAACGATGGTTCATCCGCCTGTCATATTGCTTGCCGCGATGGGATGATTGACCATGTAAGTCTGTTTATTTACCGAAAAGTTTCATGAATGTATCTATTAAGTTTAATTTACTCGTCTACTATCATGTGGATATTTGCTCGGTGGATAGAGCAGGCAGAACACCGTTTGATTTGGCTTGCGAACATGGCCAAGAAAAAGTAATAGTGAACATCCAGTCCGAGCTGTTTGTAATGAGACATTTCAGATGGTCAAACGGCTTTTTAACTGCGGTTTGAAAAAACAAAGCTTCCAAAGTTTGGATAATGTTCATACAGCCTCAGCATTACATTTGGCAGCGGAGACTGGGCAGGTTCAGGTAAATACCTAAGTACTAAACCATATTCCACACTTCAAGAATAACAATTTTCTCATAGCAAAAAAATGTGTTCTTTATAGATCATTTCACTTTTGCTTTGTAACAATTGGGATGTAAATTTCACTACAAAATGTGGATCAGCACTACACATGGCAGCCGGAGCCGGACAAATTCAGGTGGTCCGCTTCCTATTGAGAGTGAGTATTGAAACCCTAGATACATCGAGAAAAAAAGACAATTATAGGTTGGAATTGACGTCAACATAACAAATGTAGACGGACAGACAGCTTATGCGTGGGCTAAAAAACAAAGCGGTCGAAATCCAATAACATACAAGGAGATCCGGTTTTTACTGAAAAGTGAGTTTGATGAGCGTCAATAAGGCCGCATATCGGCAGGTGCATGGAAAGAAAGCGTATAATTGATCATTCCTCTCGCGATTCGCTATTATATCTGAGTGTGATTGGTACTGACATTTGCAGATCTGAATATACCATGATAGCAAGCATTTCTTTGTTTTTCCTTTTCGTTTTCAACCCGCGCAAAGGATTTTTTTACTTCTTCTCCTAATAGTTGCAAAACAATGGGTGGAAACCAAACAGCGCGATTGAACAATACAAGCACTTTCATATATGACAGAAAGCAATACGAAGGTATTAATCATTCATCATTCATAAAATTTCGGTTTTTACCGCGGAGGTTTTTGTGTGTCGATGTGTTTTATGTGTCACTTTGTATTCTTTTTTCTATTTTTTCAAATCTCTAATTCTGAAGTCGAAATCATTTTACCTATTAATTTGTGCGGAACGCCAATTCTTTAAATGCCTTTTCGACCTAAGAAACACGTTCGGAACGAAAAAAGAAAGAGAACAATGAAGAAACAGAGACGCATTGACGGTTATTATTATTCACAAGAAATGGTGGAAGGTGGTAAAACGTTGTGTGTGCGCGCACATTGCCCTCCCTCCGACAGTGTGTCCTGTACTGAGTATGACTGGCTGCAAGTTCACGGTCACCATCTGCACACACCATTCGTCAGTTATTGATTCAAACGGACGAAACCTCCTCCCGCAACACCCTTTGTTTTCTTCTATCTCTACGATGAAAAAGTGTTGATTTTTTTTGCGAAACTGTTTGCAAACAATCCTCTTATTTTAGTTTTTAATAGATTTTAGTGCTCTTTTTGTGCAATATTCAGACTTTTACAAACAAAACATCTTGAACACGTTAGAAAACTAATCCTTTAAACACATATTGCAATTTGCATTAAGGAAGAAAAAACTGAATTTGTGAATTAAAACAGATTACTAGTTGATACAGAATTTCAAAAATTTATAGGCTGTAAATAATATGGCTTCGGTATTTCTTCCAAAAAAATTGTAAATTGCCACACCGAGATGAAGGATTGTAGGGTTTTCATCTTTTCACCACAACCCTTCATTTTTCCTTCTTTTACTTCTGCGCCATCATTTCATCACTCCTTTTTTTTCTTCATTCTCTGTTATTGCGCCTTTCTCTAGACATTTTTGTCAACCTATACCTGTAGCTTCACGCAATTCTAAATTGATGCGGCAATATGCATAGATAACTATTTTCAAGCCAGTGTTTGCTTTCAGTGTTTGCCCTTCGAGTGGATAAGACCAGTTTTCACCCCAGCCATCTGTCATAGCCGATCAATTGAAAATTTTCCACGAAAACTATCACCTATTTTTTCGTAGTAATTTTTCGCTGCAAATTCAGCAAACTTCGGGTTCAACACAGAATTCAAATAGATATGTGAACAAAATTACTTGTTGTGCACCACTTCTTCAAAATCGTCGTATCACTGCTAAAACGCTTCAAACTCTCGAATTTTTCAGACTTCCAAACATTCACAAATGTTATAACAGTAGAAGATTATTGTGGTTTTGAAGAAACGAGTTGAGCCTATCAAAAGGAGACCGTGTGTGGGTGAGTAAATGTTTGAAGTATGACTCTAACGAGTAACACTTTAATGACTTCAAAAACGATTGTTTTCAGGTTGTAGAACGTTGCAACTCAGCGGTCTTCAAAGGAGTTGTGTTTGGGAAAAAAGGAAATTCACGGAGCGGATTTTTCCGATCGTCAGCTGTAAAAGAAGAGGAGAATCAAGTGCAGAACAGCGAGTCAACTCCACCAAGTCCAAAAGTTAAAGCAAGAAAAAATTGTATGTTTTTTTCAACTTTTTTGAGGCCTTCAACATCATACTTACACATCCTCAATTGAACTAATTAACATCTAACACAATTTTCCGCAATAACAAAAAACTTAAAATAGCGAAAAGTTTGAACTTCCCGAAATGTAAACCCATTACTTTGGAAAATGTTTTCAGATATCCAAATGACTTCGAGGATTGCGAAAAATCAGAAAAACCCAACATCCACGTTTTGTTCAACCCCAGCATCCAAACCGAATGGACCGCGTAATTGTTCTATTAGCCATTATCATGGTTTGTGTTTCAGCCAAATAATTAAACGTTCATCGTTGAAAACTGTATTCAGACATAAACCGAAACACACCATCCCCAATGGCTTCATTTGGGAGGACAACATCGTGGATCGCAGAAAAAAATTATCAAATGTAAATTCATTGCACACGATATAATCTAATTATGCTAATTTTTAGTCCAACAAATTCGACGGCATGCACCTCTTTCGGCTCATCTTTTAACGGCAGCCGCACTCCGACACCAAGTAAGAAAGTTTTATTATGTAACAGTGAGATTTCTAATTTCGAAATAAAACGTTGACAAAAAAAGCTGGAGAATTTGAAACACAAATCTTTTGATTTTCGAACAATAGAGGTTTTTTAGTAATTTTGAGTAAACTCTTCCTGTGCGTAATTCTTCTATTTCTTTCTTTTATTCTCTTGCTTTTTTCTTATAAAACGAGTTTCATTTTTGTTCTAGCAAGAAAGACGACGATAGAGAAAGAAGAGAAAAAGAGCAAGACGGCTGCCAGAGTGAGAGAGAGAATCGAAAAAGCTATGGATTCGGAGAATTCAGCAACTCCGTCAAAACTGAATTTTTGAGCGGAAGTGGCGACACACTCTATTCACAAATATTTGGTCGACTAAAACTCTGCTCGTGCCAGTTTAGAAAATAAAAACTTCAATTGGTTTTTTTCGTAGTTGAGAATTCTTTTCTAATTTACTGAAAATCTGGTTTTAAAAAGTTTATTGACTTTAGAAGATGAACTGAATATTTTTGATAGATTACATTTTTTAAGTTGGTTCAATGGAGTGTGTTGTGGGAACACATCCTGTTAAATACAAAAAAAAATATTTTACTCACAAAACGCAAATTTCGGGCTTTGAGGGCCTTGTGTCATTTTCAGACTTTTTGACAGACTTTCTTCTTATACCATCGTTTGTCTACAACACACTAAATTCATTCATCTTGAAGAATGTCCACGTTTCGAAACTTATCAATCCTCTTGAAGTTGAAAAATAGAAACATTTTACTTTGTTCCCATTGTCATACGATATGCCATATAGAATTTCATTTTGTTTTCTGTGCTTTTTTCTTCAATGTATCGGGATTAGCACACTTTTTTGCAGAGCCATCTACGATGTATTCTTCTTCGTCTTGCTTGTATCCAACTAAAATGGAAAATCAGTACTCATCGATAGGATCGAGTTCAAGTCAAAGTAGTTCAGGTTTCGAAAGTGCTAAAGTATGTTTTCATTTGGTTTCAACTCGTAAAAAATCTATAAAAACATATCTCAGTGCTCAACATCTACATCTGCTTCATCGTTTCCGTCCGCTGTACAAAGTAATGAATCCGGTCGTGAATCTATTCATAGTGTCCGCTCTGTAGAAAGCGGTAGCGGCTCCTCATCTTCAATTCATGCGTTGGACGATTCACTTTATCGCTCTATTTATGAGATAGATGTAACAGGAATGGCTGAGAGTGGCGTGCCTCACGCGGAAATTCTAGCCAACTGGTTAGATAGTATTCATTTGAGCCAATATTTGGCGTTGTTTTTAAAACAAGGATACGATCTTCAAACTATAGGTATGTCCAAATTCAAATAGCCTGAGTAATTTATCCGCGAACGTTCACACTTATGAAACAACAAATTCTCTCAAAAACATCAATCATTAGTTGCTATAAAATTAATTTCGGTTTTCAACTGAGTAGGTTCATGTGTCACATGGAATTAATGTATTGCCCGTTATTGCTTCAATATACAGAAAAAGAAACAGTTTACTACAGAAATAATGATTCTAAAATCATAATTTTACTATATTTAGAATAGTCATTCCTCTTCTAAGAAAACTGGTTTGAAATGTATCCAGCAAATTTTGGAAGTAACTTTCTTAGAAATTAAATTGTTAGAATAAACGCAGCTTTAACTAAGAAACTGCATGCCTAGCCAAAATAACTTAAAGGCAAAATTGAGTTAATAAACAATCAATTTTAACAAAATGCTATTTTTTCAGCTCGCTGCACTCCCGCCGATCTTTTGACTCTTGGTATCAAAAATCCTGATCATCGAAAAAAGATTATGATGGATATTCACAGCTGGAAAATTGTCGATCAGTGGCCACATGTGGTTCCAAACAATAACCTAAGGTATCAAAGTTATTGATAGTGACACTCGAAATTCAATTCTTTAGGGAATGGCTCCAAGCAATAGCTCTAGCAGAATATATTCCATTATTTGAAAGTCAAAAGTATAAAACTGTTCAAGACGTGCTGGATTTGCAATGGGAAGATTTCGAGGACATCGGTGTTAAGCGATTGGGTCATTTAAAACGGTTCGGGTTGACAATTAAGAAGTTGAAGGTTTGCTAAATATCCACATGTTTTTACAAAGTCAATTTTAGGAGTATCAACGTCACACATTCAGCTATCCACAAAATGCTTCTAACAATTCTACGATGAATGTTGACATGGGTTATTCTCTTCATTCTCACACTCACTCAAGTATATCGGACTCTCGAAGAAGTCTAAACATTTCAAGGATCAACGATCCACCACCTCCAGCGCCTTCAGGACCCTATCGCTCTTTCAAAGAAAGTAGTGATGAACTAGACAAGGAGATTTTCGAAAAAAATCTCTGGGATTCGGTATCAACTCTATCGAGTGCACATTGTAAGCCTATCCATCTCATTTCTAAGCCAAAAAGCACTTCGGATTTGCTTTTCGGAGACGATCGCCCCATTCGACTAAGCTTAGTTTCCACGGGAAAAATTTTGAGCGATATAAGCAAATTGAGAAAAAGCGAAGAAGAAGACGAAGAGCTGGAAGATCCAAACGAGTGTCCACCGCCGCCAGGTAAGCCTTAAGCACAAAATAATAATGAAGAATGCGAAAAGTCAATTTGTGACAAAATTGAGAAATAAATATCATCAGCAGATAACCGTTTGAATCATGAAAGTTTCCATAAATTATCACTAAATTAAATGACTGAATGAAAATCATCAAATTTCTTCAGCCCCTCTTCATTGCAACGTTGGTCCGCATCACACATCATCTTTCAACCTGCCCTCTTTCAACTTTTCACAAAGCAATGAACAATTTCCTTTTGCTAATGAGAACTGTGGGACTATAAAGTGAGCATAATCGTATAAATATTCATGTACATTCAGAAATCACGCGTTTAGATACTCCGCCGGTCGTTCAACATCGGCTTTTAATGTACCTTCTTCGCTGCCACCGCTTCTCTCAGACGACCACGTCAGGTAAAATGCATAAAAAATATTCCGATTGAAAATATCACAATGCACAACTCTCTACATTGAATTTACAGTGACCAATCATCCAATGGAAGATCAAACAACGATCCAACAATCGATGAGATGCTTCAAGAAATTCAAGGCGCTATGGAAATTTTCATTGCTTCACCAGCTTCTCCCTCATCAACAGTCGATAAATAATGTGTGCTTCAGTTTTCTGATTTTTGGTTAATGTTCTCGTAGACTATTTTTATCTTCTGGTTTCTAATTTTGTCCATTTCACAACGGTTTCTGTCGTTTACGGGCTAATTTTGTATTGCTATTTATCGTATTCTTCTTAAGAACTGATTTCTTTTCTTTTTCTGAACAATACGACTCGGTCTTGTGACTTATAGGCTTGCTGAACATACTCCAAATTCATAAGATCAGCAAAATCGGTCTGGTCCCAAAGATTTCTGTTTTGTTTCAACAAGAGAACATACGCATTATACATGTATTTATCAACAAACAGAAGAATCGAGATCAAAAACGTGACAAGACAAAAATGTAAAAGAAAAAGTCCTACAGAGTGGATAAGCTCGCAATAGTTGTTTTTCTCAGGAATTCTAAAATTGAGTCAGCATTGGTAGTCTACATAAAAATACATAAATGAAAGACCCATTTGCAAAAAACAATAAACTCCAGAAAAAATATGAGTAGATTTTTTCAACAACTCTAAGCCAAGAGAATCACCAGAACCAAGAAAGCAGAAGAGAAAGAAATCACATTCATTGACGGGCTGAAATAATTTTTTGGTTTGATTCGGATGGAACGAAAAACTAACCTTTTGTTAATAGCAACACTCGGATAGTAATTGCACAGTTGCCCAGCACACCAACATAATTCAACAGTTCTATTGCTACTTCGCGCTGCTAGACGTGGTGGCAATAGTTTGTGAGCTGGCATTCGCGTACACGAAGTTTCTGAAAAACCTATAGTATTATAATTTTTCTTGGTGTTTATTAAATTTAAGTTTCGATTGTAAATAACCACTTTTAAACTCAATTTAACGAAAAATAGTATGATGAAAGAAAGAAAAACATCGTCGACTTGTTTCACAGTATTTCAAGGAAAGGAAAGATAATATGAACATTTTTTTGTTTGCGAGTCTCAATTCAATTGGAGAGTTTTTTATGGCAAATATGTATCCCCCGGTAATCTATATAAGTGTCTTAAAGAACGGGCATAATTTTTCTTGTGAAAAACTGACCATCTCAGAATTAAGTTTTTATTAGATTTCCTACTAGAGGAAAACACTTATATTCATTAGAGCTCATTAAAATCGTTCAACAGTTTTTTTCTGAGAATGTTTTAAAACGTTATAACCAAACATCTTGTAATTTTGTTCCGTTTTTATTTTGAAATACAGACCTAAAACTTGCTGAGCTTGTGATTTTGGTGTAGATCCATACTTGAACACTCCAGAGAAACATCCGCGAATGATGTTGTTCCCAATGTGTTGACCTGTAATTCAATTTCTTTCACGGTTTCCTCCTCGTTTTGTCACACTTCATTGACCCCGTCCCTTGCGTTTTTAGTCACGATGAGCTTTGAGGACATCTTTACTATCCAATGGTGTACTCTCATTCCTTTTTTCTCTTCTCTTTTTCCACTCAAATTCCATTTTCAATGAGATTACCTATTCGACAACTACAAAACGACTGCTCCTCCCTCTTTTTTATTCCTTTCTTTTTATGCGTTTTTCCCCTACACAGACACTCAAAAAACCAATCAAAGTTTTCAGAAGAGGCTTGCAAATCTGCGAATAGCTGGAGTTGCGGGTTGAGTGTTGTTCAATGGAAGTAAATTGAAAATATATGAAGGGTCTCTTGTAAAATAGAAACAACAATGGAAAATCGTATAGAAAAAACGTCATATGAGCTTCAATTATAAGTTGATATTACTTTCTTCAGCATGGTTTATGATCTTTGCAAAAGTGCAAACCATGTAAAAGAAAGAAAACGAAGATTGTGCCATGAAAAATTAAATAATCATCACGAAAGAATATTAATACAGATTTCGGTGACTTTTTCACTACTTTGTTCTCAAAACAAATACGTGAGGATTTCGCTTATCAAAAAATATGATGATAATAAAGTTTAAATTTTTAATTTTCAATATACGCGCACCATATTACTAATGCTTCACGCATGCAACACCATCTCGAATTAGTTGAAATTTGGTAAACAAATTCCATCGTTCCTCTAGCTTTTTGTTCTCTCTATATCCTGTCAAATCTACTTTCTGATTTGAAATAATACAATTACAAACCATCCCTTCTTTCTTATTTTTGCTGTGATTCTCTTGTTTGCCGGAAGGCGTTGTTCTCTCTTCAAACATGAAACCACAACATCTATGAGCGAATCATGTAAGAACACTGTTTTGCGTAGATGCGCGCAACAATTCAATGCGGAAGAGAATATTTTATTCCATGAAATCTCTTTTGCTTTCTCCATTTTCCCGCTTCTTTGCTGTCGAAAAAGAAAAGGACTGGATTAGATAATTGAAGAACTGGGGAAGAAGGAAGACAAGAAAAAGAGCAGATGGTGTGAGTGTGTGCGACTAAGAATAATTGAACAAGTGATAATTGACGTGTGAGCGGAATCTTCAGACTCTCCAACATAACGACGGTGGATTCGAGTTTTGGACTAGGCACTAAACATTGTAACTTAGAAATTCCCCAGTTTTTGTATAAACGAAACACATCCCTCGACGGTAATAAACGAATTTATAACCTCAGAAATCACATAAATCCGGATGGATATGTGCGAGCAATTGTAACAAATCGATCATCTTCAATGAGGCGCCTTTCTCATTTACCGCATTTTTTCGTTCCCGTTGTCAACCCCCCGAGATCTAGCCATCTGCTTTTTGTCACCCCGTCTCCCTTTCTCCCTATATCTTAGAGAGATAGAATACACGTTGAGGTGGGGTGCGTTTGTTATTGATGATTGATAGTGAAAATAGAGAGGAAGAAAAAGAAGAGTACTTACCTGCAAGGATTCTTGGTTCTATAACTGTCACGCACTTTGAATTACTACAAGCCATAGTTCCAATGTTTGCCTGAAAATGTAGTTGATCAAAAACATACAAGGGCGTCGTAATGCAACTATACCGAAGGAGGTATCTTGAAGCAATGGTCCGTGAAGTTGACAGGGCGGTAGTACACCTTAAAGTTTATATTTCCGTTATTCATTTTGTAAAAATTTCAAAGGTTCTGCATTTTGTGATTGCTGAGTTATAATTATTCAGTGTGTCCGGTTTTCGAGGTTCAAAACGTGCTGATGAAAACGCTGATTATCAGCGTTTGTATGCTGAGGGTAAGTCTGTTAAAATCATAAGTTTTGTTTTGAAAAACGTGTTTCCAATTTTATTATTGCCAAACTAGTTTATATCCATTTTCATTCTTGTGGAATTCTTCTTTTTTCATTTTCGTAGGGTTAACAAGAGGCAAAATTACAAACTTTGACTAGCTGGTCACCACCGATAGCTTTTCGTCAACGACATCGGGCCGTCTTCTCTGTTATTTTCGATAGTCTCTAAGGGATTGGACTCCAACGCCGTCGTCGCCAAGTTTTGGTTTTGACATCTTGCGTGAGTATGTATGCGTTTTGATCTCTACCAACAACCACCACCAGCAGCACCAGCACCACTAGTAAAAAAGGCTCTTCAAAATCTTCGACAATTTCTCGGTTTGCTGGCTCTTTTTTCCTTACAACACTAGCTTCGTCCTCTTTTTCTGGTCTCATAGGAGTTTGAAGATATATCATGACCCTCTTCAAAAACATTTTGCTTTTCTTCCTGAGTCAAAAATTTCGAAATATTATGAGTTTTATCTGGGGGCATTGGATAAACATTCAAACTCAATATTCGCAAAACCCCGCTTGTTAAGTTATGTAAATTTCATTCTGTTTTCTTCTCTCGCTGATTTCCCATTTTTCATATGACTTAAAAATTCTAGGGTCGGGATGTGACATGAAAAACAGAACGAAAATCGCGGGAAGTTGAAAATGGGTAAGCTATAGTAAATTTTAAAAGACTAGGAAAAGAAGATGAAAAAAGAAACGTGAAAATTAATACGTTTCAGTTTACTATCCATGAATTTAGTCATACCCACATCTTTCTCTCAAACCGAAATTCAACACCTCTTCTCATGACAGTTGTGTTCTTCATGTGATATATTAATCCTACTCCTTTCCTCTTTCTCCATTCCTACCTTTCTATCTTTTTCGTGAGTGTTTAAAAAGTCTATTTGTGTTGGAACAATCAAGCCAATCGGAGAGGGCCGTTTGAGAGGACAACATCACATAAAAGTGATATAATGAATGACTGACAGGTTGTCGCCCATTATCAAAAGCTAGTGCTAGTGTTTCTCAATGTAATGTTGTGGACACTGTTGGAGTAAATGCTTCCTTTTTATTCACAAGAACCCTTTACTCACCTCATCTAGATATGGCCAGTGCAATAAGAAATCTTCTGACATACAGCTATAACAATATTTTGTAGTAGAGCTGGAACGCAGGATTATAAACCAATGCAAAAATGATAAATATTTTTCTTTGATCCTATAAGGCTGTGAAAAACTTCCCAGCTAAACACAAATATCCACGAACCCGTATTCTGAGTAGCCAAAAACAACTGTAAAATTGACCAAAACGAGAAATCGTAATGCTTGGAGCAGTCTGGATATCAGTTGAGGTCTCGGCTGCAGCATTAAATCGCAAAGGATGGCGATAACCTGACCATTCGGCTATCTTGAACAGCTTTCGCTGATGCAAGTACGAGGGTACTATTAGTTCTTTCGCCTTAAAAATTATATTATTTAGCGAAATATATTACAAATCACGATGTAACCAAAATAATGAAACTAAAAAAGTTTTCTCATCTCAGTGATTCAGGAGGATAGTGAAAAGCACCAAGCGCTTCGCAGTGTGCGTCCCCCGTCCCTCAAGAGCTGGGGCGGAGCGAAAAGCTCTAGTTAACTCCGCCTCTCTTCTGCTCACACAACGTCCATTTTTCTTCTTTTTTTTTTTGAAAACTGAACTATCGGAATGAAAAAGAACATATAATAATAAGAAAAAATCGTGGTGTTCAACAAAAAAATCATTAACTTTATGATTTACAGTGTTGGTCTTTTTTGTATTTTTTTCAAGTATAAACAAAAACTGAAATATGGTTTTTAAAAATATTTTTTTGAAAATATTTTTTCATCAGGAATCTTAGTAATCAGGTAAAAGATGATTGTAAAAAACCTAATTTCAAAAACAAAGCAAGCTTCATTAGAAATGATATGAACAAACCGAAACGATTGGAACATAAAAAGATGGAAATCTTACTTGGAAAAGCAATAATATTGTTCGAAGTCATTTGACAGTTTCATATATCAATAGTGTTAATTTTCAAAATTTAAAAAAAAACTGGAACCAAATTGTTTGTAAGAATGGTATGAAGCAACAGAAAAAAATGTTCTTGGGAAAACATTGCAAGAGATCCAGAAAGCAAAGTGGCGTGGAAAAATTTTAACAGTGTACGGGCTCTTTGGGTTCGGAATGTGTTAATGCAAATTAAATTCTAAAACCTGGTTATTTGGTCAGAAAGAAAAATAAAAATGAACGAAAAACAAGTAAAATCAATCAATTTGTCGTGGAGAATCATCTTCATCAAACTGCACACGCGGAGCTCGTGGAGACAAAACAAGCGACGTTTTCTTGTTGACAGTAGCTGAACGTCCATGTGGAATTGAACTGCTCGATGATGCTTGCGATACGATTTTATGTTGAGCTCTAGAAAATAAACGTTGGTATTCAAAACACATGCGTCTTATCAAAATTTGTTACAAAAATGAGTGAAAAATCACCTGCTTGTAGAAGCTGGTTGAATAGTTTTTGTTGGTGAGACGGATATTCTGAATCTTTTCTTCGAAGACTCCGGCAATTCTGTCTCCTCTTTATTGTCTTCTTCTCCAGTAGCCTAGAAATGAATTTTGACTCACATTCAGAAACAAATTTTCAGTTCTTTTACCTGGATATTATACTTTCTGTGTATTGGAACAGGTGGTCGGAAATCAGATTCACTTTTTGCACCTTTTGGTGTCTCCTCCACAGATGCTCTTGTTAACATAAGAGGTGCTTTGAGCCTCATTTTTTCACGGAGTGCCTTTGCCTGTAATTATAATTTGTAAATATTTGCATATTTTAAAGTCCCCGGGTTCCCATTTTCTCATCATTTTCTTGAAAAACAATGTTGATGACTAACCTCATCGGCTGACGGCCACGGCATAAACTCTGGCGCTACATCTTTAGAAAACGACAGTTTTTTATCATCAGGTGTTGGTTCTTCCTCCAAATCTGTTTCTTTGATTGTAGATGCGACAAAATTTCTGAAATCACAGAAATTACCTAACCGTTAGTCTCAATCACTGAGAAAACAGGCAGTGCGAATTGCAATAATTAAATCATTCTCATCATCAAAAGCATTCAAAATTATATAAATGAAAACTGAACCAACTTGTGATCATCTCTAGTGTGCTCGTATAGAGATACAAACGAGTTGTACTTTGACGATCGCCTGGATGGTGTGTTGTTTGGTGGAGTATGAACATCAATAGGGAAAGATTTCATTCCATGCTGATGCGGCACACCATATTTTGCTTCGAGATAAGGCCGCAGTAGGGCTCTGTAAAACAAAAAAACTCACACAGCCATGCACATTATAACACTCAATGCTATTAACTTATAAAATATTCAGTATTTCAGTTTCAAGACACATCAAATTTTCATCTATATTGTTTACATACACTCACCGTATTTCCTCAGGAGTTGCCACTTGAATTGCACTTCTTGAAATTTGGCTACAACTTTCTGTGGAAATGCTTTGTCGCATTTGCATGTTCGATGGTCCTAAATATCTGCAATGCTTTCGAGTAATTTGAATCAATCTTACCTTGGAATGAAACTGATTTGTGTATCATTGGAAGTGGCTCTCCGCTGCTACTTTCTTCATCTTCCATCTCCCGGTTTTCAATAAGCGAACTGTAAACTTGGGATTTCAGCTAAAAATACAAAATCAATCCAAACCCTAGAGAAGGATGGAAAGCGGTGACTTGAAGAGTTTCTGGAGGAGTTTCAGAAGAACGTAATGCATAAGCTGCGATTGGCTGTCGTTCCTCCTCTTCTTCCTCGCCAATGTCACTCTCTTCGGAGGAATCCGATGCTAAGCCGTTGTCAGCTTCCTGCTGGAAAATTAAGCTTTTGTTGCATATGCATCTATGTAGGTAAAGTATACTTCATGATATTGCCTCCATGGCTCACGTCGTCGTTGTTCAATCAGAGGAATGTAGTCGTTGGATCGTTTCTTGTCTCTATCCTTCTCAAACTTGTTTTTCTTACCACCAGCCAACTCAAAGATTTTCTTCTTCTCTTCTGTCCTCTCCTAAAACATTTTCCGATAAAAAAAGAATTCAATGATCAGCCTTACGTGTACAAGCTGAGCTTGCAAATCGGTGTTGGCTTCCCTCAACCCACGAACCAGGGAAAACAGGAAATAAATAATGAGTCTGGAAAATCAACAGTTGTTACTAAAATTAATTCAACAACTTGCATCAGAAACAAGATGATTGGAATCACAACGCCGGGGGATGCAATATGACGAATATAAGATAAAACTGTTTGGTCCACTCGTTTCTCAATTTCTCTGGTAACCACTGTGTAGAAATGCTCGTACCGTCTTAAAAAATGTTATGGTAGTTAAATTTTCAGAAAAAAGCTCACGCAAAAGGTCCGCATGATCTTGACGGACTCATAGATGCAATAACAAAGCCAACAGGTAGAGTACAGAGGAGAAGCCAAATGAGAAGTATTCCAAGATAGAAGTTGCTTGATCTGTAATCATTGAATTTATCATCATCATGCAATTTTTCTAGGTTCAGTGACAGGAGCAAACCTGAACTGCGTAACGTAAGCTTGAGAAAAAAAAATTACGTACCGACTTGCTCTGAAAATTTCCCTTGCTGGAACGTTGCACGTCATCACAGCCCATCCACGAATGTACATCAGAATAATCAGTTTAATATTGTTAATAGCAGGAAGCAGAGGTGCGAAAAACAATCCCAACCATATCATTCCTTGATTGTTGATGATGTGCAGCACATTTTCAGCTACTTTGAACTCTCCATATTCCGGGAACGTTGTTTCAATGTCCCAACACCACCAAGAAGAACAGTATTTGATCCACAACCCACGAAGAAAATCAATCACAAGGATTGAAAGGATTGTGAATATCAAATCCATTGTGACCAATTTCACAATTTCTTGACCGATGATAGTCTCCCAACAAATATCGTTGTTATGGCCGTCTTGGTTACGTCGGAGAGCAGCTTCATTAGTATGAATCGTTTGTTCTGAAAAACAAGGAATTTTAATTTTTGTAGTTATAATTGGAAAAATAATCCTCCTGAAATCGCAATCTGTTAACTATACTATTTGCAGATTCTCTCTGCAACGTTATGAATAAGGCTCACCGTTCCCTGATCCATCTTTTGCAGCGATTTCTTTTGATTCGTCGAGCTCCACAGTGTCGTGTCCTGCAGAAGGTGTAGAAATACTTCCAGGCTTCTTTTGAACTGTTGGAATGATGGTAGTTGTAAACATCCATGGTGGTTTGGTTCGGACTCGTGGTAAAGGAGTTGACTTGGAATATGTTTGGTGTTTTGGAAAATCGGGACCTCCAAATTGCTGAAACTAAGAAATTACATTTGAATTTTTGGAAAGAAAAAGTCGTTACCTGTCCCACCTTTCCCGGACTATAATTTT
The DNA here is from genome assembly GCF_000004555.2 of Caenorhabditis briggsae. Taxonomy (NCBI): domain Eukaryota; kingdom Metazoa; phylum Nematoda; class Chromadorea; order Rhabditida; family Rhabditidae; genus Caenorhabditis; species Caenorhabditis briggsae. The sequence continues at coordinate 44,798 of NC_013491.2, read as the reverse complement.
GATACTTCCTTGGTGGAGGTGTAAATATCGGAAGCACTTTGGGGCCAAGAACTTGTGATTCAAAACTGGTTGAATGAGTTCCATTGTGGAATACTGCGTTTGGATTGTTAACATTGAATGGGCCATATTGAGGAGCAACCTGTAATTATTGGAAATTAGACAAAATGCACATACACTTCATGAAGGTCTTACTGTGAATGGAGTTGTGACCGATCTTGTAGTTCGTTGGCTGACTGTTTGAAATCTGCGGGTGTTTGCAGCTAAAAACTCGCTCATTTGGCGAATTTCAGCACGACTGGCATAAGGCGGCGGCCGTTGAATATTCTAAACATCACATAAAATTGAAGTATACCAAAACAGTGTTTTTCGATTATTAAAGTGTAATCATTTGTGAAAAACAATACAAAAAAACTTACCGGATTCCAACCTCCTTGCTGTCGTTTAACATGATGTTTAACAGTTGACGTTGAGTTCACACGGTCTCGTAGAGCTGTCATTTTTTCAAACAGAGCAAAAATGAGAGTAATGTAGTTGACAGTATAAAGGATCAAAACTCTGTAACGCATTTTTTATAATAAATTGTTTCTTGTTCCAATTCATACCTTCCCAGATGTGCTCGCAGCGCAGTTCTTGGATGATAGTTTTCCATTCGCCCAATCAAATCAAAAATCATGGGAAACACGTGCGTAATTGTCGAGACAACAGATGGAACTTGATTTTTTGTAAATAAGTTCCCATCATCCTGCACTTGCGACTTTTGAACGGCGAATATGATGCAATAAATTGAGAATCCAAGCATAGCACATATTACAACGTTTGCAAAAACTCTTTAAAAATGTTTTAAATTGGGAATTTCGTTAATTTATTTTTTCCTACCTTAGTGTAAATTGAAGAAGTCGAAATTTACCATGGGAGTCTTTTTTGATGTCAGCAATGGACTCCTGAAATTTATTGACGTGAAGAACAAAACGAAAATTGATCAAACCCTGAGTTTTATCACAACTGCCATGACAGTGTTACTCGCTGTTTCAGAGTTTCCAATTGTATAATCCCATCCGGTGAACAATTTCCAGTTAAAAATGTACTGTTCGGCTTTGCTTCCAGACAACTTGGACATTCTTGCATTAGCAGCCATTCTAAGATTTTGAACAGTTTTTGTGAACTTGCGAAAAAACTCACTTCCGTAAAATCGCAAAAAAACTGTAAGCAAATATTGTGAGTGTGACCATAAAGTAGGCAAGCGGAAGTGCATATTTTATCTTGTTTCCTAGAAATGGGTCGTCCGAGTAGTATCCATAAAACAATGGCGAATAGCGCAGATATCCCTGAATAAAAAATCACAATAGACTCGTTTTCAATACTAAAACTCATTACATCATAATGCCAAACAACGGCTAACTCGTCGGCATGAACCTTTTCATTTGCTGGGATCTGTTTTCGCGTTTTGGTTCGATTGTTCCGTCCCTCATTGCCAACAGAGTCGGCGAGAGTCTGAAATGGTGATATCATCGTGAAATGTTTTTGATTATTTCGTTAAAGCAAATTTTGCAAAAAAAGACTAGACCTCAGGAAGAACAACAAATGCAACAGCTATCAAAGTGATCATTATGTTGACAAAAACGATCCAACGCAAGAATGTGAAGTAAGAAGAAACGACAGATCCAAAATGACCTAAAACACGAAAATATAATAACACACTTGATGGCTAGCTCCTTACTTTCTATTCTCTTGATTTTTGACTCCCATGGTATCAAATAAGTTTTGAAGTTGGAAAAACTCCGTTTCATCAACCTCGCCCTCTTTCTCATTTCCTCCATGTATAGATGGCTTCGTGATACTTCGATTCGTGCTGTTCAAGATATTTTTGAGCAAGCCTGAATTATTTCAATGAGTATATTTCATTAAAAAATGTGTCCAAAGCTCAAAAAATAGAAATTGGAAACGTACTTTAACGTCCTTCGTTTTCTGGTCATACTCCATGCCTGGCACCTCAACTTTCCAATTACTTCCTTTTTCTGACGTATCCTTTCCAGAAGGGCCTGGAAATAAGTATATATATTTTAATTGAACCGAAATTCGTAAGAACCTGTCTTGTGAGCGGATTTCCATCTTCATCGGTTTCTCTTTGTTTCTCGCCTTTGTTGATAAATGCATCAGTTTCTCTGTAAATTATTATGGAGTTATTATGAAATTATTCGACGGAAACTGTCCTTTTTTGAGTGTTTTCATACTAATGAACCTATCTCATACATTCTCAAATTTCAAATTTTTTGAAATTATCTTTCTCTTTTTAAGAAAAAGCTGAACTGGGAGAGCTTGGCTTTTATTTTTTCTACATATTTTTGACGTTTTATGAGTTGAAGAGTGCCGTACGTAAAAAAAGCCCATGAGGCGTTTTAATGTGATGCAACATTACGTAGTGTAATGATAGAAAGCCAGAAGATTTACTACTTATTGATTCGGATTGCGGAAAAAGTTTGTTGATCCGGAGCTACAAAAGAAAACGTCGGAACAATACACGACTGAAGCTTATTGAAAAATCAGAGTGTTATTTCTCTATTAGGAAACACGATATCATTTCAAAAACTATCTCAACAAAATGAAACATTGTAACAACACAACTTACGGTTGGTAGTTTGCAGTCCATGGAATAATAGGGGAGAATGGGTCTAGAGTATTTTGAACGAATCGTTGAGTTGTATTTTTCCGAAATACAGTTATCAAGTCGTGAAAAACAGATGCTCGCCTTTGAACTAGAGGATTATTTCGAAGTCCTTCGGGAAGAATTTCAATTCCGTTCATCGCGAATTGGAAAATATCTAGTTATAACATTGTTGGCTGCATTTATGATTCGAAAGTCAGAAAGATTTGGAAATTGAAAATTACAAGTGCGTTTTGTCTACGACACTGATGATCTCTTGCTATCTTCTCCCGTTTTTCTTCTTTTTCTCCCAGCCGCTCATACACCACTGACAACTCAATAATAAATGTCTCCCGCCTGAAGAAATGAATGGGAAACCCACGAGTTCTTGGGAAAGAATAAGCGTGTCTGAGAAATGGATGGACTCCCGGCGGGTACTCTCAGATAGCGTATTTTGAGGCGAATGGGAACAGTAGTTGTATGTTTAAATGGTGTGATGCGACGAAAATTCTCCCTTCCTAACATTTTTTTTAAATCAGAGAAATTGTAGAATATACAAGCGTTTACTTTTTTGAGGAAATTGTAACATGAGAAAAGTGTTCTAGAAGATAGAATTATTCTTGTTTTGTGGGTCAAATTTTCCCTCTAGGGAAAACCGCTTTGTGAAAAAGCTGGGTTGAAAGACGTTTTTTCGTAATTCTTTTACAACAACAGCAACAGTTCTGACTATTCCATCTTTGCAAACAGAACAGAACATTTTAGATATTTGAAAAAAAATTTGATTGAAACAATAAATTAATAATTCCAGGATTAAAAATTTCGCAATGGTATCAGACTCACCCAAAAGCATAAAGGATGTCATAAAGCTCATCGTCCAAAGTTAATTTTGACGATGCGCGCTCTCCAAGAGAATCCTGAAAATAATTATTACAATATCGGAACATTCCGATTTCAAGACTGATTCGTTCAATCGTTATTTCTTAATTTCAGAGATTTATTTTGGTATGATGATGTCAAACAATATCTCAGGTTTTTGCTAAAACAAGTCCGTGATTTTGAGAAGCCGTTACTCGATCAGACTTGTTTTTTCCAAATGATTTTTTTGTTTAAAATATTCGAGACTTTTCTCTCCGATGAAAAGCAACAAAAAATCAAATGTATACAACTTTGATTTTTCAAAATTACTGGCTCACCTGTTTCGACAAATCTCCAAATTTTTCGTTCGTAGGTGTGTGTTCTTTCCTCAACGATGCTCTTCTAGCCGCTTCCTGCATTTTGACGGTAGTCGGAGCAAGTGTTGGTGTCACAATACACGCCACGCCGCTTGCCACACCGCCACCGGCACCAAGCTCTGAATTTTTCATTATTATTTCCGAAAAACTGTTATTAGCAAACTGACTAGATGTCATTGCTTCCAACATTTTTGAAAAAAAAATAGGAAGCCCAAATGGGTGAAGTTAGAAAAATTAAAACGGGAGTCAAAACTTTTTTGGCGACTTTCTTGGCGGGTACGCTAGAAGTGACTCAGGCCGTTTGTAAATTTATCCTAAGGGAATCAGTCATGTTTCCAAACCAATTTGTCCCCACACAAAGCTGGTCGCAAGCACATGTCTTTTGTTTTGAAAAATTTTATTCACAACGCCGATTGGATTTTCAAAACTGTTTATGGTAATTCAAATGTTTTAAAAATGTAAAATATTAGATTTAAGAAACTTGTTTTCTAAAGCTTACATGGAATGACTCCCAAGTGTTACCCTCGAAAAAAATCGAGACCTATATGGTTGGATAGAGCATAAAAAGTTATTTTAGATTCTAAACGGAATAGTTGGTAAAAATTTTTTTTGGGAGTTATGGTCCAAAAAGTACCAAAAAATGCCTATATTTTCAAAAAATCATAACATTGTCAGTTTATGTCCGTTTGTTGAAATTTAAAAAACAGTAGATAGACAATTAATTGGACATTTTAGAACTAAAATTTTAATTTTTTTCCTATCGATTGGATTATTGATTTTTTGAAAAAATCAAAAAAATTTTCAATATCTCAAAAATCCTAGGTTAACTTTTTTTTTCATTATGACCATCAAATTCAGCACATTTGACTTACTATAGAAACATATCAATACCCCGGGGGAAATCATGCTCACACAAGTTATGCCGAAAAATATCGATTTTTGGTACTTGGCTTCTTTGAATTCGTTGTCCTCGGCGACCGGTATGATGAGGGGCATACTTGTTTTTGTAATTTTTACTTGCTTATCGTTAGCCTAGAGTGTTTGAAATATAATCCTGCGACATACGAAGTCAATTTTTCAAATGCCGTCCCATTTCTTAAAATCATCTTCTTGAAAAAAGCAAAATTTTGACATGTGACAAAGCACATCTATAGTTAAACTTGATAGAAACGGCCAAACTTATTTTTTAACATTAAGAAGAACATAATCTTATCAACGGCTTGAACAGAATTTTGATTTAGGCCCTAGAATCAAAAATATTTACGGTTTTCCGAGCCTGACCCCTATTTTTGGTGAAGTGTGAATGTGACAGGGCACATCTATAGATAAACTTGATGGAAACAGCTAAACTTTAGTTTAAACATGATTAAAATGACAAAATCTTATCAACGGCTTAAACAGAATTTTTAATTAAGTCCTAAAAATAAAAATATTCACTGATGATGGGACACCTTTTGTTTTTGATCATAACTTGAGAACGAAAAAAAATATATCGAAAAACTGTTAACGCCATTCGATTTAAGTGTCAGGCTCGGAAAACCGTAAATATTTTTGTTTCTAGGGCCTAAATCAAAATTCTGTTCAAGCCGTTGATAAGATTACGTTCTTCTGAATATGTTTAAAAAAATAGTTTGGCAGTTTCTATCAAGTTTAACTATAGATGTGCCCTGTCACATGTCAAAATTTTGCTTTTTTCAAGGTGATGATTTTAAGAAATGGTACGGCATTTGAAAAATTGACTTTGTATGTCGCAGGATTATATTTTTTAACACTCTAAGCTAACGATACGCAAATAAAAATTACAAAAACAAGTATGCCCCTCATCATACCCGGGGTATTGATATGTTTCTATAGTAAATCAAATGTTCTGAATTTGATGGTCATAATGAAAAAAAAAGTTAACCTAGGATTTTTGAGATATTGAAAATTTTTTTGATTTTTTCAAAAAATCAATAATCCAATCGATAGAAAAAAAATTAAAATTTTAGTTCTAAAATGTCCAATTAATTGTCTATCTACTGTTTTTTAAATTTCAACAAACGGACATAAACTGACAAAGTTATGATTTTTCGAAAATTTTGGCATTTTTTGGTACTTTTTGGACCATAACTCCCAAAAAAAATTTTTACCAACTATTCCGGTTGGAATCTAAATGAACTTTTTACGCTCTATCCAACCATATAGGTCTCGATTTTTTTCGAGGGTAACACTTGGGAGTCATTCCATGTTAGTTTTTTTTTCTTTCAGAACATGAATACAAAGGTCCAATGCATGTTTCAAAAGAGAGAAGAGAACTCAAAAACGGACACGTTTCCAAAATCAGAAAGATTGTCGGTGGAGATTCGACTAAATTGAATTGGCTTCCACAAACTCATCAAACAGCGACATTGACATGGACATGTGAATGTGAGTGTGGGCAAACTATTTTCTAGACTTGAGAAGATTGATTCATAAGGATTTTTTCTCAAACGGAACTTTGAAAGAAACCACACTCTTTTTATGATTCAGGAATAAATCATATTTGTTGATAGAAAAAAAAATGGAAAAATAACTGATTTTGGTAAAAAAAAGCGTCAGTTTGCCAAAAAAAATTTGAAATGGGCTCCTTCAAATAGTTTAATTACACCAAAATGTTTCCAATATTTTGTACTTTCTAAATATTAGAAACAATCCGAAATCACCGAAGAACGACGGTGAAGGCAAAAATTATCAAAAAAGGCTGCGAAAAGGGACGAGAGTAAGCATTCCCGCGCAGTGAGAAACCTAGGCCAGCGCATGGCAGTCTTTCGTTTAAGTGATAAACAGTGGTTTTTTTAATGACAGAGCTGAAATTGGAAACAACCGAAAAAAATTTCCATATGAAAAAGGTGGCCCAGCACCGTGGCCTAAGTTTCTGATTGGCGCGAAATTTCAAAAATTTTAAAAACTTTTTCGTAAAAATATTGGAAAAATACAAAACATTGCGAACGGTTCGGTGTAATAAGGGGAAATCTCATCCTAGACGCAAAATCGCACCATACACTTTTTATTCAGTATGCGAAAATAAACAAAAAATAGAAGAACACTCAAGAAATTCACTTTGAAAATTACATGTTGATTTCCCACGTTTATCCTTAAAACTATCTAGGTTGAAAAAAAAATGAAATTAGAAATCATTGGGCAAACATTTTCTCATCAAGCTGGCTGTACCGTTTGTCTTCACTATTATCTCTGACTTTTTATATTTTCAGATATTTTCTGTTAATTCTTGTCATTTTCCTATTTTCCTCTCAAGTCAAGATCTGAAATGAAAATACTGTAAAAAAGAAGCCCAGCTTGGAAAGGAATTTGAAAACTAAAAGTCCACTGGGTATTAGGAAAAATACGGAGGATACCCCATTTTATTTCTCTTTTCCTATTTGAGTTCACAAAAAAAGTTACAAAAATTTTCGACTACTGGAGCACAAAAAATTTAGGTTCTTTCCGGGAAGAACAGTCCCAAAGAAAGACCGTCGGTCCCATCATCGGACCGCCGGTCTCAATCAATTGAGACAACGGTCCCTTTGTTTCGACAACGGTCCCAACCAGGCTTAAACTAGGAAACCCTATGGAAACATAATTAGACCGTTATCGGGACATTGGGACCGTTGTCGAAACAATGGGNCCGTTGTCACAATTCTTGGGACCGGTGGTCCGATGATGGAACCGGCGGTCCCGTTTTGGGACCGTTCTTCCCGGAAAGAGCCAAAATTTATAGGTGTGAGTATATTTTTTTAATGAATTTTACTACTTGATACGCTGCATACAACGAGAAAAGATTAATTCACCAAATGCTCAAACACGTTAAGATTTTTTTATGTTAGTTACTGTTCTAAAATAAGCTAGAGCTTTTTTTTCGTAATCTGAGAAAAACTGATCAAAGGTTTGTGCTGAAAGTGAATGAACCAGTTTATATATCTGACAAATCCACTTTCGCGAATTGAGAAAAACATTGGTTCCCAATAAAACAAGAATGGACCTTCAATTCCACTCAGGAAATTGGAAGCGTCCAATACGACAAAGAGTAACGGAGTAAAAGAAAAATAAAATTCGTCTCCCAAGAGGCAACAATTTCAACACCTATTTCGAGAGAACAAATACAAGAATTGAAATGCGATGGGAAACGAAAGGACTGATGTACAAAGAAGCGAGCCTTCGACTCTTCTTCCCTTGCTCCTATTCCTCGTTTTTCCCTTGTTCCTAAACGCACAGAGAGAGGTCATTGCTCGAACAATATAAGGCATGTGTGTTTCCTTGATGCATTCACCCCAAGGGATGTATCTAAATATTGCAAACAAATGAAATTTGTCATAACTCTTCTTTTTTCACCTAGGGCATCCCTGCTCCCCGGTGACCTTTTGTTTGAAACGCTTTTATGAAAAAAACATTCTAAGCAGTAGAAGTCCAAGCAGCTTGAAAACTTATGTGTAGAACCTAATCAGTTTTTTGAGAAAAACTGTTTATTTGTTTTGTTAATTGATAGGATTACAAAGAGAAAATTAGTGGGGAGAGAATTCAAATGCAAATGATTTAGAAAAAGACCGAGGAGAGGAGCATTAACAGAAATTAGGTGTGTCCCGATCTTCCCGGATGTCACTATGTTTGCTGTGGCTCTAAAACTATCAAATTCCCAGAGCTGTTCTGTGAGTAACAAATATATGGACATACAAAGATGTGTTAACGTGAAGATGAGCGACTGGACAGGTGGTGTCCTTAAGTGTCACATCTTAATTAACATATTATTTTAAGTTTCCCATGACCATCGTTTTTTTTTAATCGTTCAGACATGGTTTGCTGTTAAAAAATAAATCTGCAATTTAAGTTTTTTCTAGAACTAAAAAAAATACTTTTTGAACAGCTGAAAAAATGAAACAGTTTCTAGAACAAAATGTGATTCATTTCGAGATGGAATTCATACATTGCCAGTTTGAAACCTACTCTGTTTGTTTGAAAGCATAGTTCAGAATGCAATGAATGAAAGTTCAGTAATTCATGAAAATTTGAAGAAAAAATTATATATATATATATATATATATATATATATATATATATATATATATATATCAATTATCCAGGGAGTATAGGACAGAAAGAAACATCAAGTGATTGGGAAATTCGTGCTCTCCGCCGAAATCTGGTGGTTGACAACTTTGCGACAAAACGTTTATCTTGTGTTGCTCATATCACTCATATCTCATCACACGAAACGGACGAATAACTGACAGAATATGCCGCAAGCTTTTTTCAACTAATTTATACACTCTACCTATTTCCCACTTTTAATTTTTTTTCTATCCAAGTTTTAAAAGAGGTACTTCTGTTCTCAGAAATACAAATATATGTTTTCGATATCTAACAATCTTAAAAATAAAAACCAGTTGTTAAGTACTGAGCTGTTTTCGAACTTGTGAAGCCAGTTCAAAAGTAAAAGTAGTAAAAAATACTTTTTTTTTCAATTAATACCCCACAGAAATTCGAAAAAAAACGCACAAAAAGTGTGTGTTACTTTTAAATGTCACTTACCCATTTTGAGAAAAGAAGAAGAAGACGCTGTCAAATTTCCTGGGTCAGACGACGGTGGGAAATTGGAATCCACATGAACCATTGTACATCTCGCAACTTATTTCAAAGAAAGAAAGCAAACATTTGTTGAATTCGTAAACATCAGAATTGGAAGAAATCCATGCTCAAGAGACCGGAAGTACGGATGCCTAAATTCCAACACTTCGACACTTTTGACATTTTAAATCGGAAATTATGCCTGAATGATTCCTGAAAACTGGACAACTGAAAAACGTAACGTACACTCCACATAACCTCAAATAGAAATTAGTTTGGCATGTACACGTCAGGAAGTTTGAACAAATAATAATTCTATAACTTCGAATTTTAATTTTTTTTTTATTCATCATTGACAGAAAAATCAAACATATTTTTTTTCACAATTTTGGCATTTACATGGTTTGAGTTTTCATGAAAACTTTCACCTCTTCCACTACATAAACCAACCAAAACTCTAAATTCATGAAGAAACAACACATCAAAATGCAAATTATCAAAAGTATCAAAATGCTAAATACGGAGTGAGATAATTTTTCAAAATGCGACAGCTCAAATATAGTGCAATAGTTTCAATGTTTGAATCATTTCCGTTCTAGACAACTCGTTCCGTTTTATGAGCGGAGCCTCGTAAATCCCTACAATCGCCTTCTGAGGTTTTCAGGTGCTGGTTTATTCACTCCATGATATACTGATTGAAGATGTTAATTAATATCCCAGTTTATATAAAATTAGCCTTGTTCACAGCATATTGTACGTTATGGAAAACAGTTTAACTCAGCACAAAAAGCACATAGTGTACGGGTGCCGGTCATAAATTTCATCATCTAATTCAAAATGATTCAGCAAACTTTGCTGGCTTATTCGGAATATTTTGAGTTCTTATCGTGATAATATGATGCAACGGTACACATTTATCAACACTAATTCACTTTGATACCGTGCCACTGACACAGCAAGATAAGAAGTGGGATGAAAAAGCACGTAAAAGTGACAGACTGATTTCGTGTTTAGTTTTTTATTTTCCGAGCTAAATTTCCATATTTTTCAGTTGTTTTTCAAATAATTGCAGTAGTCAAAAATAGTTCACTTCAATAGACAATGGGATGTTTAGGTATGTTCGACAAAAGATATATTCGGGATTGATTTGTTTTTTTCAGATTTTTTCAAAAAGTTAAAACTTCGAGAATGGGTCAACATAGGATTTTTCTTAGTTTCTTTGGCAATGCTAATAGCTGGATCTGTAATGCTAGCTATTGCAATTGCGAGTGAACCACCAATGCGTAAGCAGACAAAAAAACCTAAAGGCATTACTGAGAAGAGTTTTCAGCCCCATATTATGAAATGCCAACGACTACAGCTGCCCCAACCATCCAACCAGTAGTGATTTTTGCAACATCGTTTGTCAGCGGGATTGCATGGAGCACTGACTACACAAATCCTAATTCCAACAGTTTTAAGACTTTGGCCACTTCGATTTCCAACAATGTAAATTCTGAAAAACACTTTCGAAAATCAAACACATGCTTTCTAGATTACTAGTGCTTATTCTCAAAACAAATTTGGAACAGCACCTCTTTCCACGCAAATCAATGCATTTAAGTGAGTGAATTTTCTAAACTGCAACAGAAATAGGGATCAAGAGCGAAATTCAGAAAATGACTGCGAAGAGCTATCCTCTGTTCTCGGAAAATTAGTAGAGTTAGTAGATACAGTGAATCTTTTAGATGAGATCGTTTTTGGATGAATGTCTCCGTTTCAGATTTTTAAAAATTTCAGACAAGACAATAATGGTGTTGACTTCTATGCTGAATTGATTTACCCTGATACCACTGCAACCACAACATCTGTCACCAACGCTTTATCTTCATTGGGTTATATGACGAATGCTTTTAGTTCGTTCAAACCTATCTTATCATATTTTATTCAAAACAATTTAGTATCATCTACTTCTCAATGCTCCGGACTAGCCTCACCATTACAAGGTGTTACAACCAACCCTACTTTAAACCCATCAAATGGCCCACTCGTAACAACACAACCAATGATCATGGGTGCAGTATGCGATGCTTCGAATATTGCTTTAACCAACATTTTCTTGGTCGACGTTTCAGTACCCATTATTGGAACATTGGACGATAAGCTCAGCAAAATCTCTGCTTATCTTAACAATGCCGCATCGCTGGTGAATTTAGATCAAACAAACCGATGGAATAACCAGGAGTTTCGTCTTGTTGTTTATGGAGCCAACGAACCGTGAGTTGGATTCTATTGAAGCACTTTGAAATACGATTATGTAAAAAAAAATAAACAAATGAATTTTACAGAATTCCGCTGGGTCGTGCGCGCAGTCAAAACTCATGGAACAGCGTTGTCGCTAATCTTAACTCTACTGTGGTCAATCCAGTCAACGCAGATGGCCACCAACTGACTGAGTAAGTAAATCTCAAAATCCGATTGCTATTGAAGATTTCAGTGCTCTACGGTTTGTGTACAACAACTACCGCACACTTCCAGGAGTTGCAGGAAACATTATCGTTGTTGCAGATGGCTTGTAAGCTTTATTTAGCCTCATTCGCAATCAGTTTATGACTTTGCAGCGATTTCGATGAGGCACAATCATCTACTACAATAGCAAATGCTCTGAAATCACAGTATTTCTACTCTCTAGGAGTTATTCTAATGTCGACGTCCCAAGCGCAACAAGGAATTGTTCAACAACTAGCTTCGGATTATGCATATTTTTATCCAATTGACAGTGTGGACTATTTGATGAACACAGCTGTATTGCAAACACAAGCCCAATGGATATGTAGTGCTTATTATCCAACTGCAGCTCCACCAACACCTCCGCCCACAAGACTGCCACTGATAACAACTCAAGGAACAACCACGATTCCGAATGCAAGAACTACTGTTAACCCCTTGTTGCCGCCCATCGCCCAGTGCAAACAGAACGTGCTTTTTTTGATCGACCAATCTCAAACATTATTGTTGGATGGCGGATACAGCGTTAGTGGAAGAATATATAATGCTTCCCATTGATTTCTTTTAGAATGCAATCCAATTTGCAAAGAATACCGCTAATGCACTCTCCAGTTACAACCCCCAAACAACGTTTGCCTTTGTTGTGTTCAATGGCTTTGTTGTATCCGAATCGGTAACTAATGATTCAATCATGCGTGTGATTTGTTATTATTATTTTAAGAGTCAATACGACAATCTTGCAACGTTTGTCAGTTTGCTAAGCAACGTTCCACAAAGTGTTGGAACTTCTGACGTGACTGTGTAAGTAGCCTAGACACGTTTTCACATAAGCAACAGCTCTTTTAGCGGTTTTAATGAAGCGTTAAACTTCATTCAAACCAAATCTCAATATAATGATGACTCGGTGACTTCATTGCTCTATTACATTACTGATGGGTTTGTTCTGCTTCATTTTTAGAAAAAAAATTATGTAATTTCAGAAATGACTATAAAGGAGTGATTCCGAACGTTTACAACACCACTCTGAATATTCGATCTCAGATGCAAACTCAAATCATCGGAGTCGGTATGTTGTGGAATATGAGTCTTTTTTTAGATTGCTGATGAATTTAGAAAATTTTGAATTTAAAGATTTGATCGAAACAATGCAAAGCAAAAACAACGTTCAAAAGACTATCCAGTACGGAGTCTATGATGATAATGCGCAGTCCATTTATGTTGGCGTCGCACAGCCAAGTGATGTACTTGACCCTAAGGTTACGAACAGCACAAACTATCAGCTCACATGCAAAGACTCTTCAAACTGCTACGTAGGGCTTACTTTTGTGATTGAAACCTCCCAAGCTGAAGGCTCAAACTATGTCGATGTGGTGAGAATTGTTCTATATTTGCTTCCAATCTCCACATATAAGTTTCCAGCAAACCAGAGCTGTTCTCAATGTCTTGAGTTATTATCAATCAATGATTTCACCCTTCAAAATGTCTGTGTCGATGATTTACTTCTCTGCTCCTGATAATTTGATTCCAAACCAGTCCGGCCAGAGCGCAAGCCTTTTTGATCAAGTGACTAATGCTATGTCAGCTATCAATACACTCAACATCACTGTTTTCTCGCTTGGGGCAGCTTCGGACCTCCAACTGTGAGTTCTTTTTCCATTAAAACAACAACCGAATCGGCAAATTTTTTCAGTGGTTTCTCATTGACTGCTTCTTCACTACGCAATGGATATTCTCAAGACAACAACATGGTCGTTTTCTTTGCTCGCGGAGCATATGAAAAATTATCGAACTGTTGCCCGGATCCATCTGCCGACGCTGCCACTGTTAGAAGCTTGGCCACAGTTCAAGGAGTAGTTATTGGACCATATTCTTCAAAACCCCAACTTGATGCATTGACTGGTTCTAATTCAATAGACGCGAATTCCATCATTGGAACTACAGCACTGGATGTGAGTCATCTCTAAAAATAGTATCTTTGAAAATTCATATTTAGACTGCCGACAATAGAGCCTCTGTTGCCAAGCAAATATCAGATGCTATTCTACCAAAAATCAACAGTTTCATAAATAATCAGTATTGTCCTGGAATTCCACAATTTGGTGAGTGACTGACTAGTTTCTTAACTGTCAAACAATTTTCAGTGAACCCACCTTGTGAAGACCCCATCGACACTCTTATCCTTCTTCATGCCGACGACAAAAATAACTGGAATTCTATCCTCAACTTCACAGCCAACCAACTCGTCCCAGATCTGTTAGGAGCTACAGGATCATCTTCCTCTCGAGCCCTCACCACTTCAACACCAATGAACTTTGCCATCGCCTCCTATTACTATCTCGATGTTCTGATTGTGAGTTGTAGTTTTTTTAAGTTTCAAACACAGCCAATTTATAGCATGCTGATTTCAACTATTTGTACAGCCCATCAGATTATCAAAGTTTGATAAAATCAATCACATTCCGAGCAACTAAAGGAACTGCAACACTTTCCACGTTAGTTTGAGAGTCGATCCAAAAACTATTGTTTTTTTTCAGAGCCTATAAAAAAGCTATCGAGATTTTCCAAGATGGAAGAGCATTTGCTAGTAAGAACGTGATTTTGATAACCGATACTATGGAGTAAGACTTATGTAAACAGAATGATTATCTCAGTATCGTATTTTCAGTATCAGTGATATGGAAAACGCGTTTTCGGAACACGATGCTATGGTTCAGCTTGTTGGAGGATACACATCTGCTTTGACAATCAACACAAACACTATTCCAGGAGCAGATTACCAAATTAATATCAATCAGGTAATCTTATTTAAACGTAATATTTAGTTATATAAATTTCAGCTAAACATAAACAACAAATACTCTAACAGGCAACTCGCCAACTCTCTTACTCAACACACTTGCACCTATCTTCCAATGCAACGTATTTCGAAATTATTAGTTCCGCCACAAATCATAGTTTTTAGCACCAACTTCACCGCCAGTACCGCCAAGCCCTACTCTACCTGGACCGATTCCTACCGTCAAAGCTAGAAACGTCTGGCCTGATATCACAATTCTTGTTGACACTTCCATCAGTGCTGATAATGCTATGAGTGATTTGTTGTTCGAAAAGTTGCGTGCCTTCCTCGATATTCTTCTTGGCAAGTACTCGGTCGGAGAAAAAGGATCCAGATTTACGATCGCAACTTATAATGGAGATAGCGTTCAGTACTCTTGCATTTTTGCACAAGTATGTATTTTTATACTTGATTTAATTCATAATTTGTTACCAGATCAACAATTATTACGATTTGAGCTCCTGTAGAAATGAGCAATTTTCTTTCTTCTCGAAAACGCATCAGACGTATAGAAATATTGCCAGGTTTGTTTTTTTTTCGCTCATAAGTTGTATTACTGAATCGACTCATTTTCAGCGCTCTGTCGAACATTCGTCAAAATGTCTATGAAAACTCTACCTCTGGATATAGATCTTTGAATGAAAACTTTTTGATTGTGTTCACGCTTGGATCGTGAGTTTCTGATTTTCAACATGTTACAATCCTGTTACTTGCAGATCGTCTTCGCCGTTTTCTCAAGAGCTTTCCAACATTCAACGCAAAGGAATCAGAACTATTGCAGTCGGTCTCTCTTCAAGCATGTCTAATACGCAACTGTCTGCATTTGCTCAATCTGCGTATATGGTTCCAACTGGAACTCTTCATACACCGGCATCGATACCAATTATGATCTTGCTGATAGGATTTATCAGACAACAACCAAAAAAAGTTAGAACTCACTTTTTAAAAAGACATTAGAAGTATTTTAGGATCTCCATCTTCTTCAAATTTCTACGCCAACATTGTCTACATTGTTGATCAATCAGCCAGCACATACACAGACCACACTAATATCGTGCAGTTTGTGTCCGATTCCGTGACACCCTATCTTCTTGCAACCACAAAGTAATTCAAAAAATAGTAGTATATTGATTGTAACTTTATATTTGAGGACAAAAATCAGCATCGTTCCTTTCTCCGATGGTGTAATTTCTGCACTGTCACTCACGTCATCACCTCTTGTATGGATTGTACTTCCTTATTGATTAAATTTTTCTGTTCAGGAACTTGACCAGTACGTTAGTTCATGGAAATCATCACTTTCTTCATCGTCATACACTGCAAATGTTGGAAGTGCAATTCAATATGTTTCTAATATGATTGGAACCACTGAAGATCGGCCCACTTATATTGTTTACGTAATTGGAGGGTCAAAGTAGGAACTCTCATGAAATACTTGTCATGAAAATGATATTTTTCAGTCTCACCGGTACATCGTATTCCAAGCAACTGCTCAGCAACTGTCAATTGTATGCTGCAAACTACAATATCAGCACAGCTTCTAGTTACAACGATTTGGTCACTTCTCAAAACAATATTTTCTCGTAAGATTTTTTATATAGAAAGTGAAAGAAAGTTACCATTCTTTTAAACTTAAAAATAAATTTAAGCGTTTCGTCAAGTAACAGCCTTGTTGATCGAGTTGCTCCATTTGATGTTACTTCTCCAAATCCCATTTTGCAACTTGCCGCTGCTATAAATGATAGTGAGTTACAATTCTAGTTTTCGATATGTTACGCATAATTTTTATAGATCAACAAGCTAAGGATTCCGTCAGTTTCCCGACTTCTTCTATTGCTGCTGATATCATTTTGTTACTGGATGAAACTGGCCTAACTGATTCTGACTTCTCTAATATGAAAAAGTTCCTGCAAGATTTCACTTCTCAGTTCACAGTTGGTCCAACTTCAACGCAATTTGCTTTACAGACTTACAACGGAAGAACAATTCCTCACGTTTGTGGTTTTTTTTGAAACAAAGACAACCATTATAATTTTTTTCAGGACGGATTCCACTTGTTCGAGTCAACCAGCAATAATGTGGTCAACCAAAGGATACAACAACTGACATTGGCCAAAGCCACGGAAAACTCAACTGACGCCGATTTGGCAGGTGCTATTGAACAAGAAGTATTTTTCTTCCTTACCGAGGCTAACGGTTGGAGAGATGATGTAACGACGTATACAATTATTCTGTCCCACGCCGATAGCTTCTACACAAGAGACACTTCCACAGCGATGCAAGTGAAGAACATGACGACGGTGATTCCCACATCTAAGAAAGACCGTATGAATAAATTTTTACAGGTGTTTGCTCTTGGATTGAACAACATGCGTTTTGATTATGTTCGAAATTTCACAAATACTGGTTTCTATGAGACTGTTAACAACGTATCTTCGCTCTCGATCAACTCCCCTGCTGTTCAGGACTTGATTCATTTCTTGGATAATGGTTTCAAAAGAAAAGGTTTTTGGTTACACGATGACTGTTTTCAGATTACAAATCTTCTGTTTATCCTGAGCCAATTCCTGTAAAAGATGCGGTGAAAGCTGATTTCATATTTTTGGTGGACAATACATTGGGGTCAGGATTTACTCCAAATGTTCGAAGTTTCCTGAACAGTTTTGTCGAAAATGTTGGAAACTTTTCAACATCTGGAAACGATACTAAACTAGCCCTTGTCACATACGGGAAATCGGTGAGTACGCTAACGCGGAGCTTGAATTTTTGAAGACTAGTCAAGAAAGATTAAAAAATTTTAGGTCAACACGGCTTGGAACTTAGGCGATTTGCAGGACATTATTTCTCTAAAAAATCAAATTTCCAAATTCCAAATTGTTACATCAGATTCTGGTTCAAGTAATTTACGAAGAGCAATTGATTCTGTAATTCTAAATGAGCAGTCATTTGGAGTGGCTAGCAACCGACCCAATTATATAATTGTTATTTCTGGATCGCAAACGTAAATTAGCCTTTATACTGAATTCCTGAAAATTTCGTTGTTTTCAGAATATCACCAAATATTGATGGCGCAACATCAAGGCATCTCAACACTAGATACTCAACTTTTGTCATCCAAACCAACTTTGACAACACAACTTACACTTATACACCACAGGTATAATAATTTTTTAAAACATTGGTTTCGAAAACAATAAAATAATCATTCAAGGTTCTTGGAACGCAAATGGGCTCCGACAGAGTAGCACACAGTCCCGATTTGCAGTACGGAAACTCACGATTAAATGGACTCGAACCGTGGATTTCTAAAGGTAGTGAAATCGTCTTAAACGTATTTTAAATTATTGTTTTCAGAATACATGGCCTGGGCATTGACTTTCCCGGAGACAATTTGAATAAAACGGAAAAATGTTGTTTATTTTCAAGCAAAATGATTGTCAAATACAGTTTGTGCAATAGAAATGTGAAATAAAAATTTTAATATTACAATAGACCGTAAAATAAGTTCTATTCCAGTTATATCACAAAAAGCACTAATGCAACTGGGATCAAAGCATATGATTTTGATTGATGTTATGATTACAATAAATAAGAAAATAAGTGACATTTTAACAAATCGTGGAGGGGAGAAGGTTGAAAATAATGAGGTTCTTTCAAAGCGAAAATATCGATTACATTCGATTACTCAAAGTTGGATGTTATGAGCTTGTGGCTCAAATTTCTCCCAGAGTTGAAGCATCTGTAATAAGATTAGCCTATTTTTAAAAGGGCTGATTTGACTTCTAGGGGTTTTTTTTCTAAGCCTGTTTTGTAGGTCTTCTTTTCAAGGTCTGAGCCTATTTTTTGGCAACTGAAAATACTTCTTATAGCAAATATAACTTTCAGGGGGGGAGATTTGTAGGTGAATATGTATCAAAAAAATCGAAAAAACCTTTCAAAAAATTCACGTAAAATATAAAATTTTCCCGAAAATATTTTTTTTCTGAAAATTTGTAAACAAGAAATCCGGCCATTCAACACTTTAAAAAAATAAAAAATTTCACGCAAAAAGTGAAAAAATTGCGTAAAAATCGAAAAATTGAGTGGCACCCCTCAACTCATATAGCGCCCAAGAATCTTGTTTCAAAAATCTTGTTTTATCATGATTCTTTGATTTTGAGTATAGCGCGACTAAAGCAAATTCAACTGATTTGGTCCGGAACCTTGTAACAATTCAATGCTCTGTATATTTTTGCTTTTTTAGGAAGAAATTTCGGCTCTAGTCGGTTATTTTGGTCCTTAGAAATTTTTTTCTAGATTTATATCAATTTTTAGCTTTTAATCTTTAAAATGCGGTATAAGAAATGACCACTAAACTTTTCTCAGAAGTTGGTGCCAACATATGTTCCTTCTATAAACTAGCACAAAGTTCATAATATAAGGTGTCCATGCGCATGTTGAGCAGAATAGCAAAAAAGTTTTCTGAATTTTCTGAAAAAGTGGATCAAGTTAGTTCAAAATTCATAACTTTGTGCGGCCAGAAAAAAAACATGGCTCTTTCAGAGTTATATATTTTTTGGAAACTGCACTTCTAAATTTATTTAAAAGTATAAAATACCGTAATTTCTCTTATAGAGGCACATGGGCTTCTATTTTTTAATCACCCTATCATAGAGAGTCAGGGTGGACTTCTATTTGAGAAAGCGCCCAAGTTAGAGAGTTTTCGGTTCTTAACTAAGCAGAAATATTTAAAAAAAAAACGACAAGAATGAACTGAATTTACAAGAAAACCAACAAAAAATGTGTCTACAATGATACTGGAGAAAAAATTACCCACATAGTACCAACGGTGGTACATTATTCCAATGTCCATGGGATTTTCAAATTTATGGCCTCTATTATTTCCTGGGACCTTTAAACTAGAAATTTATGAACCTTGTGTTAGTTTATAGAAGGAACATATTTTGGCACCAACTTCTGAGGAACAATTAGTGGACACTTCGGACACCGCATTTTTAAGATTAAAAGCTGAAAATTGATATAAATCTAGAAAAAATTTCTAAGGGCCAAGAAAAATCTAAGGACAAAAATTAATACTAAGGACCAAAAATAATCCCAAAAATAATTCTAAGGACCAAAATGACCAACTTGGAATGAAATTTCATATTGCGTGAATAGTTTCACTGAAACTCCTCTTGCCAAACTCGTTTTAATTACCTCAGTATGAGTATGAATCATACTCTCCATATAATCGATCAAAATTTTCTTCATGTCGGTTTTACGGTCAGTGTCAAAACGAGCGACTTCCTCCCGAATAGCCTTGCTGAGTTCTCCGAAATGTTGTTCAAGTTGGTCAATTCTGAGAACAGTTTCTTCAATTTCCGCTTTTAGCTGGTCTGATTTCTCGTTGCGTCCACCAGCCGCTAAGTCAATTTTGGTCTTCTGGTCGCGTTTACGAGATAATGTCTGTTGAGCGTCTTGCCACTGTTGCCACGCGCGAACACGCTCTCCAAAAACGTCTTTCAATGCCGAAATGAGCATGATGTACTCGTAAATGGCTTCAGAAAACTTTGCGTTGTCAATTTCGGCTTGCTTTCCCCATGCATTCGAAACGCTCTCCGTCACGTCAGTCAATGCAGACAGAGCACGAGAGAGGGACGTCGATTCTTCGCAAGCAGCGAGCATAGAAAGAGCCTAAACAATTGGAAATTGGAGCTTAGATTACATCACAAAGTATGACTCACTTTCCCTAACAGCTCTCCACTTGTTGCCATTTCTCTACGAGAAGCCACCAACGACTCGGTCACAGTGTACAACTTGCGAAGGGCTTCATCGAGTTCGTCGATTTGTGACTGGACTTGTTCGAACCAACGATCTCCTTCCTCCATGTGGAAAGCCATCTTGGAGAAGACAACTTGGAAGTTCTTGAAAATTTTCTTCACTCCGAAGCTTGACAACGCAGCGGTTTGCACTGCTTTTGGAAGATCTGAGTCAATTGTGAGAAAGTCGCGAAGATCACAGTCGTTTCGCATGCGTGGGTGCTGAACCAAGCGACTGACGTAGCGTTCCAAATGACGTGCACGTTGAATTCCAACTTCTCGACTCATGGCCGGGTCCGAGTTTGTCTAGAAAACAAGAATTACGTTTTGATCAGTGTTTTTTTTTTCAAAGTTCACCTTTGTTTTGGTGAGAGCCGATATGCTTTTCTCTGGTGGCTGCGGGATGACGATTCCCTTGGAGAGATACTTTTCGACAATTTTTCCATGAAGACCAAGAAAATCAGAAAATCTACGCCACGTCTCGTAATAAGTTTTGGCGTAACCAACGACGCCGCTAACCTGAAACTTTTTTTTTAAAAGCGATTTCTAGCATATGTATTCAAAATACCTCAGTCTGAAGCTTATAAACGATATAAGCGTTCATTCCGTCACCACGCTTCTCGAATTCACGAATGATGATATTGAACTTAATTGGCACAGGCTCAGGCGAGATTTGAGCATAGTGGTCGTTGTGGTTGTCATGATATCTGAAAAATGACTGTTTGGTTTTTATTAATGCTTTGGAACGTTTTCTGATACTTTCAGACGAAATGTCTGCTTGAAACAGTTCCACAGGCCTACCGAATCATGCATGTTCAGCCTTGCGGACTGAGCAAGCATCTGCCAGAATTTTTTCATTACTGTTGGAGTTTTAGTTTTGTCGGAGTACTGTACGTGCAGCGAAAAGAATGAGAACTTACTGATCGTGGTCCTCGATACTGTTAATAACAGCCGGCGAGGTATTCTCAGTGCCGGTCGAAGTATTGAGCCGAAGTTTTGACGGTGGGGTGTCTTCGTTTCCCAAATTGATCTCGTCACAATCGTCGCCAAAAAAAGTTTGTCGATCGATTACAGCTCCAGTACGATCAGCATAAGAATTTGAGTGAACCTCTTCTTCCGACAACATTTCAATAACTGGCTATTTTCTGGAAAAAAGAAATATGAATAGTGACTGGAGAAATATCAAAAAAGAAAAGCAGAATGAAAAACGAGACGTCAATAAGATTCTGATAAACAAATGATGAAATAAGATACGTATATATAAATCATCTAGTGGAAAATTTATGGGCGGCTAAGAGGAGAAAAAGAAAACAGAAGAGAGGGTTATGGTGACGTATTGAATAATCAATACACTGAAAGATTTGGAGGAAGACTGTGGAGGACACAACCAACCCTCTGGGAGACGAGAAATTCGTTTGCGATGAACAGTTATATGTGTATTTGTGCTAACCGTGGTCGGTGAGGTTAGCAGGCTGACAGAGCGCGTTTGCAATGACCTTGTGGCCGGGGGAGAAATACGTCATCGGTGGGTTCCTCCGCCGATCGGCCGCTCGCTCACATTTACACATTCCTTGACACAGACACGCACACGCACACACTCGTCGACACTCGCCAGCAAACACAGACACAGGCAGAGACGACATCTGCGTAACGTCATAATCAATGGGCATACGAAAGGCAAGAAAGTTGAATAACTCAAGAAAGAATATTTATTATTATTATATTATTGAAAGACGAGAAGTTTTGAAAAAATACTAAAATCGTTCAAGGATGTCATCTTTACTCAGTTCGTTTCCACTGTCACTGCCAAAATGGGAATCTGGGTTGACCAAGTTTAGAACTTCTTCCGGCAGAAATGTTCGGTATATCTGAATTTTGAACTGATTTCGATAATGATAGACGGAATTGATCATTATACATTAGAAAGCTAAAACCAATTAGATGATTACTAAACTTATTCTGGGAAAAAAAATCTGAGATAAAACTAGAATGAAGAAATTTAAAGGCGTTTCAGTTTTGAACCAAGACATCACTATTTGAATGTTTTTGTATTTCAAAATCACCAAGTAAACCACGAGCGTCAGAACGATCAACCCAGCCAGTGCAGATCCAACAATAATTGGTACTAAATCTGTAGTGTTTTCATCTGACGGACATACTTGCTCTGAATTCATAAACGTTTTACAAATTTTATAAATATAAACTTACTTGGTCCAAATGAAGCACTTTTCATGTATGCTTGAATAGTAGTCAATTTAAACTTTATGCTGTAATACAATTCCGATCGTTTCTCTTCCGATAAAACTACTTACTAAGCCACATCGTCGTTAATAGCATATTTCTGTTCACTCGGACAATAGTATGAGTTCCCAATATCGGCGTATATTGAACCGCTCAAATCGGAGAGATTGTTTGGATCAATGTGAAGATTGTAGCTTTGAGTTGGGTATTTTGCATTTGGAAATGATGATGGGTCTGATGAAAAATTAGCCGTTACGTTCACTTGGAAAAGTGTGAATTCTTTTCCTTCCGTTTTGAATCTTTTGTCTTCAGTGAAACCAAGATCAATCGTCCATCCGGCCATCTGGGATAGCGGATATTAAATGCGTCACGCTGAAGGGAACAGGGAATTGTTAAAATAATGATATCAAAACAAACAGTATTTAGAAATCATTTGTGTAGTGGACATTTATAAAAACGCACTACGTAAAATGTTAGTATCCTATTTCAAATTCACGTAATTGTTGTTTCTTAACATTTTTAGACTTCTGCGCATTCACGCAACTTTTTTTGTAATTAACAAAAAGAGTTTTAAACTATAAAACAGAAACTCTAAATCCGTGTCACATTTTCTAAATTTTTTAGATCAGTCAGCTGATAATATGTGACCTCAACTTTTGAAACCAAACCTACCATCGTATTTTTTGAGTTGAAAGTCAAAGTTAGCATGTTTTTTCTTAGTTCTGCATGCTTATTTAAAAAACTCACGTGGTACAAATTAATTCGTAGAAGTTGAGCTGGAACCGACATGCCAGCAGTAGCTATATATGTGTCACAAGTGGATACAGCAGTATCCGCAGTCGAAGAAGTTGGCACGTGGACAACCACATCTTTCTGAATACAGTTTGAAACAAACGATAATTGGAAAAACACTTACTTCACTATCACTTGTTTGATATGTAAGGTACAAGTATATATCAGCTTGAACAATTATGCAGGGAACACCAGAGCTATATACCTGAAAATGTCTATTTTTCGCGTTCAATGAATGTACATTTATTAAAAGTACCATTTGATTGGTACTCTGAGTTTTTTGCCCATATCAGTTTATGTTTTTTGATGTGAGAGTACTAGGAATGGTCATAACAAATTGTTATAGAAAGTACCCGTACTTTGTAAACTCCTTTGTTTGCCGCATCAGAAGCTGTGTCGATAACTGTCAAACACAACAACAAAAATGTAAAAACGAGAGTCAAAAGTTTGTCCTGTTCCATCTGAGGATAAAACATTATTGATAACAATTATAATATAAATCAACTTAAACTCACCGTTCTGAAAGTAGAATTAAATGTGCTGTTTGATTCAATGCACCACACACAGAAATATCAGCAATCCAACTCGCGGTGAAGTTTTCTTATCGTTTCTGCTGCACGCACTCACTTAAATTTTATTAGAGTCGTTATATTTTATGAAACATTACAGAGATCCTGGTCAACGGTGACAAAAAGTCAAAACTAAGCAAAAAAAGTTGAAAGTGATATAGTCGGTTCTTATTTTCAAGTGAAGATTTATTCCAATTAATTGGCAACGATACCGTTCAAAAACTCAAAAATAAGATTATACTAAACATATGCAAGAAATTTCACATGAAAAAAAAACTAACAATTAACAAAAACACAAGAAATCATATGTAATCACAAATAAGTATAAATTATTTCTTCCCGAATTTAAGGATTATATTTGAAGAATGTGCTAATGCGTGTTAGATTCAAAACATTCACACATGTATTCATTTCTAACAATTGTAAGAACGACAATGAAACACACCGTAAAACCTGTATTAGAAGGGCCGGCCCTTCTATTTTTCAAAGGTACCTCCGGAGGGCCCTTCTATTACAGGGGCCATTCAATTAGAGTGGGCCCTTCTATTTTTCCGGCCATTTTTCACGAAAATTTTCACCGAAAAATTCGACGAGTTTTTGTTAAAAATTCATGAAAGTCTAGCAATTTCACCAAAATGAGAAAGTTTTTTATCAAAAAAATAGAGTTTCAACAAATTTCTAATGAATTGTGGATTTCCTGAAATATTTTTCACTGAAAACGTACGGAAATTTTTCAATATCAAGACACATTTTGGAGGTGGGTCTTTCTTTACAGGGGCATTCGCACCATTGATGAAGTTATTTTCATGTTAATTCTCAGCATAACGTTGTAATTCATATTTGGGAGAAGACGAACATAAGATAACAATGCTGAACATAAACTTTGAAATTTAAAATTGATCTGAAGATTCCAAAATGTAATTGCACAGGGTTTTTGACCGTATACGTTACTATCCAGAGAAGACAACAAAGTTTTCATCGCTTATTTGAAGTTTTCCGAAGTTTATCTCACTTTGCAAAGAATTATTGCAGAGTGTCAGTTTAAAAAAAAAAGTTAATCTCAATTTTTTTGATTTTCATTTTCAGAATATATCTTCTGGGACTCAATTCAGCTGAACAGCTTGAACGGTTGTTCCTGCCAACAAAATCCTGAAACTGACTCAATTATTCGATTTTCTTTTACGATTACTCATTCTCCTCTGCTGCGTATCTGCCAATTTGACCCTGCCTCACAATTTAACCCGTCCTCTCTCGCACCGGGCTGTCTTCGATGACTCGCCCTTCTTTCCTATTCTTGGTCCAAGAAATCAATACGTCTCAAAGACACGCAGCAGAGGTCAACCCCGCGCAACGCTGCTCGTCTTCTCCGTCTTTTTCAGTGCCCTTTATTTCATTGAGAGGGTCCCACGTTACATGAAAACGTCGGGGAAAGGGCCACCAGCCCACACTGCACACTGGCGGGTGGTGCGTACGTTGGAGGGTACGGGGTGTAAATGTGTGTGTGCGTGTCTTGGAGAGTAGATGACCAGGACCACGCGAACCCTCCCCGCGTTTTGTCTCCCTCTCTGTTAATCCGTTTCTCCGAATTGTTACAATCCATTGCTTCCCATTTTCTTACAAATATATTTTTTGCTTCTTTTTTATAATCGTTTTACTTTTTACAAAGAAAAAAGTAATAATAATCTGAATAGAGTGAAATATTACTCTGAAGTGAACAAATGAATTTAAAGTTTTCCAACGTTTCTATTTCAGACATGACGAGACCTACTGCTCCATGCCTAACTGCTGATTATTACACATATTCC
Organism: Caenorhabditis briggsae; assembly: GCF_000004555.2. NCBI lineage: Eukaryota > Metazoa > Nematoda > Chromadorea > Rhabditida > Rhabditidae > Caenorhabditis > Caenorhabditis briggsae. Next base: position 18,820 of record NC_013491.2, on the reverse strand, counting down.
ACTTACACTCAAGTAGGATTTACGGGCTTTTGGAGAAGTTAAATCATTTTTATTCAGAGAGACGATTATTATGGTGGATACGAACCAAAAAATGACAATTCACAAGATTATAATCGGACATCTGCGCCTATGCGAAGAGAGCCAACAAAGACAGTCTCCCATAATCAACGAGGAAAAGGAAAGGTAACCAATAGAAAGATTTTTTGTTTTAAGTAAACGATTTCGTAATTTTTTAATCATCTCAGAAAGAACTCCACAAAGAACCCGTCAGAAACACAGTTGTTACGTATCAATAATAATATTCGGAAATCACTTTTTTCCCGAATTCAGCTGCCTGTAACGGCAACAATCAAAGATTCAAAAACTAATCAGTGAACCGTAATACCTTTTTACCGTTCGATCTTCATTTTGTAGTCAGAGCATATTCGAGTGATAATTCAAACAGCTAGCTGATCGAAACATTTCTGAATCGAGTATGAGAAAGAGTCTAAATAAACCGAATATAGATTTAGCCAATTGAATAAGAATACATTTTAATTTTTAGGACTCATCTTCGGCACACTGCATTTCATTCATTTACTGCGCTCTTGCCATCATAGTCATTGCATTCAATGTTGTTATGTACTACAACGGAGTCAGGAATTCGGTTAGTTTTCTCTCGAAACCAAAAATCTGTTGACGAATATTGTTTTTCAGTTTGTAATCTATCTGTCTGGGGCAATGGCGATAATTGTCTTTACATGCATTCTGATGCACATTGGAATTGGTGCTCAACAACCGTTTCTTTGCATACCATTTGTGGTTTTGAGAGTTGGTTTTCAATTTACCTTTAGGTGTTCTAATGTGTATATTTTCAGACCCTCGAGACATTCGTCAGCGCCCTGATGCTGGCTGCATTCACTTATGCTATTGTGAAACCAGAGAGCGATTTGTTCATGCTGTTTCTCCAATGCACTAGAATGGCAGCTCAACTTGTTTCGGCCCATTTCAAGTTTGATCTTGTTGACAGTGAGTTTTGAAAGTTTTTGAGCAATAGAGTCAAATGGAATACATTTTTCAGCCACGTTCCAAGTGTGTATTATTGGTTGGTGCATATCACTCGTTCTTTTATCGGTGTCTGTCTACGTTTGTCGTGTGGCATTCCACTGCACAATGTCCATTGCTGATCAAGTTCGATACAATCGTTATCAGAAGCACACTGGCACTTCGCAAACACGTTTCGCTGGCGACGAGTATCCGTGTATTTGAAATGCAAAACGAATACTGTAACGGGGAACCTGAACCGAAGGTTATTTAAACCACTGAAATCATTTATCTGAATTTTCATTATGTATCTATCAAATGCTGTCTATTATATTAAAACGAGGAAAGCCAGAAATATCGTCGGGCTTTTGCTGTGGACAGAATATTGCATTTCTCATTTACGCTATTGGTTATAGTTTTTTATTACTGCATATATCCTCCAAATACTGCATCCACAAGCTCCCCTTCTTGAACTTTTCATGTCTCATCATCCTTGAAACGTTGACCTGTAAACTTCTCATCGTGTCACAAAATTGCCCTTTTAAAGCTTTCTGTTATTTCTTGTATTGCTGGTACATTGATGTATTTGTTTCTGTTTTTTTTCCGTCTCAAAATGAAACCAATTTACTACCAAAATAATTAAATACAATCAATAAAACACGAATTCATGTTAACATATAAGAAAGATACCAAGTTTTTAATGACGAGAAAGAGAAAAAATTCAAAGTAAGGAAATTGTGATATCCGAGTGTATTTTAGTTTCAGTTTCTAGTAAGCAAATAGTATCACTACCAAGAAATAGAAAAGCCAGAAGATTTTCAAGGCAGACGATGAAGTTGCTTCTGTCGACTTGACGGAATCGTCTAATGCCTTTTCCAACTCTTCGTCTGAAGGAAGGTCGGCAGTTGAAGTCGTTTCTGTTACAGAAGCTGCTGTAGTTTCTGGAAGATCATCTGTTGGCTTGTTCTCCATTGGTTTCTGCTCCTGGAAAAATAATTTTCGACAATGAGGAAACAGTTAACAGAAACAAAAATCATTGGTTAAACGATTCACAAGAAATTTCTACTGTTAATGGGAACGTAAAAATGCTACTTCCTAAGATAGTCACCTTTTCAATTGATCCACAGAAGGCCCCAGTGTTACCCATATTACACACGCAACGATTGCATTCACATCGCCCATTATTGGAACACAATTCCTGCCAGATGGATTCAGATAAGATATAATAAAGTATTGTGAGGCTATTTAAACAACTTCTATATTCACAAAATCAAACTTAGAAGCAAAATAGTGATCTTGGAATTTTCAAAAATATGATAGTTCTTGCTTAGCCGCCAAGGATTCCCCTATCAGAACCTATTTCCATGAGACACGTTGCAAATTGCGAAATTTCACTGACCCCGTTCTCCACGCAGTTGTTTGATGCCGTTGAACAAGAGCAATCGTCGCGTTCCCATCCCATTTCACATCTGGAAAAGTTGATGTAACATTTATATAACGTTCATTGTTTCATACTTGCAAGTTCCGCAGTCGCAAACTCCGTTTCCAGAGCATACTTTTCCATTGGAAGACAGCGGACAGCTGTCATTGTCGCACTGACAGAATTTACCTGTCACCTGAAGATAAAGAAGGTCATATTATGAATTTCAAAACAATGAAAGACTGTTTCCCACATTATCTTACTACCTACCGTAGGTCTATTACACTGGCACTGACCACATTTGCATTTTCCAGAAGAACTGCATACTGGAGTAGAGGAGTTACTGAAAGAAAGTATAATGATCGGAGTTTTCGTTTGTTCTTTGGAATCCATATTCCAGGCGAAACAAAATCTGTGTATTGGAATCTCAGAGGTATTACAGCTTCAAAGTATTGTATGGAATTAAAAATCATCAGCCATAAATGTTGCTTTACCTGTTTTCAATGGAAAAAATGATAAAAAGAGTTGATAAAACTGGTGTAACATAGAAAAAAAAACTTACAATTTACACTTGTCTTCTAATTCTGAAGCAGTCGAAACTCCAAGTGTTGCCAACGGACATTCACATTTGTCTCCACCGCGGGATGGATCGCATACACATTGTCCACAAACCAAATGACCATTCTGATGGCATAACCGAGAGTTTATTTCCTGGAATAAAAACTGATTATTGAGATCTTAAAAAGTTTTCCCAAGTTTTTGAACAAAAAACTTCAAACTTCACGAAGTATCAAGTTACACGAGGTGCTAAGAGTGGCGCATATCAGATAAGATATTAGCTTACTGGATGTTTTTCGCATTCACACCCGCAGATGGTGGTGACGTATATGCCAGCAATTGTTCGTTGTCCAAGAATACCAACAGAGAGTGTAACATCGCCGGAATTCGAACAAGAGTTGACGGTAACCTTGAAAATATAAATTAGTTGGGGAAATATATTCAATTCACAAACCTCAATTTTGAATTCGACAATCTGATTGTTCTGGACTCGGCAGGATTTGGTTTTTTTCAATTCCCTGAAACGGTATGTTACAATTATATTCACATGCTACAAAAAAAATACAAACCCGTCGCAAACAATATAAAATGTCAAGTTGATCGGCGAATCTTTGACATCCGAAGTTTGAATCTCCATGGTTTCTGGCTCGGTACCTCGTCTATTCACATCAGTTTGGTGAAGATACTTGAAGGTAACTGTCGATGAGTGTCCTGCAAAATCAGATGAGATTGTCTAGAACGAATCCATTTTCTAAACCAGGCATGAGTCGAACTGAAACGGCTTGTGGTTGTAGTCGAACGACGGTTCTCCCATCGTGTTGCTTAGTTTCAAGTGGAAGATTCTAAAAAATAGTTTAAAGAAACATAGAATTTTTGTTCTTTTCCCTACCTGTTGGGTTTTGACTTGGGCAGTTTGAGGAGAATAAACCAAATGAGGGGTACAAGTTTCGTTAGTAAACTTAGACTTTAATTGACACCGATTAACAAGAGAAGAATGCTGAAAGTAAAAAAATTCTTTCGAACATGTACCACTAACTCACAGGATCAATGCACCAAGCGCATTCTGCATGAGCTTTGATGCATTGTCCACAACTTTGCTGAGCATCCAAATTATTGCATAACTGATCTGGTGTTTCATCAGATAGTGACGACTTCAGAAAAAACAAGGCAAGACATAATAATATTCTTACTGGTGAGTGCATGTCTGCAAATATCGAAAAATGGATTATCTTATTTGAAGGAAAGCCTACTCATAACCACAGTAGTTTAAACTAATGGATAAAATTTGAAGACAACAAAAGTTTTTGAGGAGCACTGGAAAAATCATAAAACTTGAGAACAACACACGACTTGTGTGAAGTAATAAACAGAAGAACCTCTATCTCTTTCTGTCCCTCCCTACGAGTACAGAGGTAGATGAAACACATACAGAGAACAGGCGTAGGCATCTGGCGTGGCAGAGGCCGTAACTGCCACAGCAGACGCTCTACATTGCTCTGTCATATGGCGTTGTGGGGGGAGGTGCACGGACCTTGAAGTCACCATCAACCCAACTTCAACTGCACCGATCTTTTTTCGCTATTTTTTTACTTAGCATTGCGATTCGCTCGGTCGTTCGTAGGAAGAAGCAAAAAAATGCCCGTTGATGCTCTCGATACAAGTTTTATAGGGTTCCGGCAATGAAACACAACAGAAAAAAGTTATCGGTCCTGGGATCCAGTGTGTCGAAATAAAAAGTGGCAGCTGTTGGTTTTCAAGTCTGCCCTAGTGGAAATTTGGTTGCAATGAAATCAGGGATAAAATCAGGGATAGCAGAACGACAATAAAGAATCGGGTGATTGAATTTTGACACCTGTATTAGAAAAAATGAAGATTATTTTTGAATGCGCAATATTTTAAAAACTTGTGAAAATGCGTTTTTCATGAATCAGAATCGTTTATAATTGGGACGAAAGAAAGTTGTGTGATAATGAAACATGTGTTTTCCAAAATGTTCCTAGTTTAAGTTTTGTCAGCAACAGCCACGTCTTGATTTCAACTCCATCGACTTGATTCTCATTGTCCAGTAAGATTCACAGTGGGCACACCATGCTTTGTTATATTTCCAATTGCCATTTTTCGAGGTGCGCGTCGGTTTTGATAATTTTTGTCGCTGAAAAATTTGATTTTTTCGAGATGACAACCGCTTTTTCAACCTAATCCTTTGTCAACTCAAATTTCTCAAGATTTTTGTTGTACAAATTTCTCACCGACAACGCATCTAATCCTTCGCACGGCTAACCACAAAGCATTTCAGATAATCAATCAATGTCATATAACTTTTCTCTTCTGCTGTGTGTACACAAGAATCTGCGGGGGTTCCTCATTTCTTGCAGTATTACACTCTACCTTGCCAACTTTTGTTCATAAAAACCATCTCGCAAACACTGACCTTTAAAATATTCCGGAGTAATGTAGAAGAGAGCATGGATGACCTCGAATGAGAATAATTATTGAAAATAAAACATATCTCATTCTTCGAGACTGAAGCATGTTTTGGACCATATGGATAGTTTCCTCCAATTCTTTTTACTGTTATAGTTCTAATGTTCTGAAAAATAGTTTTTTGGAAAATAAGTCTCTGTGATATCAGTTAACACACAATAAATTTTAGTAAAATTTTATTTCATCACCAGGGAAACCTTTTGAAAACCATGGCGAAAGCTGACATCGGGAACTTTTTGATTTCTACAAAAAAACTCTGATTTTCACGAAAAATCACAGTAATAAACCAGCAAGTTTTATGCTAAAAATGCTAAAAATCGGCTCACTTGGATCATGACATCAAAATGTTGTGGTAACTTGCAATTAGTTAACTGTTCATGCATACAATTTTAAAAACTAAGAGATTCATGTTCCTTTTACATTCACAACTGACCTCTGCCATAGAACACAAATTTTGTGAAGACTGCAAAAAAGTGAGAGTTTTAGGAAATCTGTGCCTTCTGGAAAAGAAAAATAATTACGTGAAATTTTTCAATTGCTTACAAAAAAATATGACGTTTCTTATTTGAAAAAAGATGACTGTCCGAATGCGAAGACTTATTACTTTTCAGTTGTTTTATCCCATATATATTTTCTAGACGAACAGAATATGGAACTGAAATCAATTTCAAACAGTCAAATCGATTAACGACAAACTCACTTTTAAATGATTCAAATAAAAACACTGCAAACAATAAAAGGTGAATTTCGTTCATTTGAAGTTTCAAAATGGCGGACGACTGAACATGACACTAATGGACAGACCCTTCTTTTCCATCAAAGGTGACATTCACTATGTAAAATAAACTTGTTCTTTTGCTAATGGTAGGTAAGCCTAAGTGTCTGCGGAAAAGAAAGTAAAATCATCTTTAGCGTGGATTCAAAAGTTGTCTTTGGATGAAGGAAGAATTCCCGCGGAAAGAATAAAACCAACAAAAATTAGTGAAATTACCTCACTAAAAAGGAAAAGACGTTTTTTTTTGTCTTACACATGTGCACATGTCAAACAACTTGTCTGACTCTCACAGAGAATGCAATCTAATTTTGTAAGTTATGCTCTGGTTTTAAAGGAGAACTAGAGAATGCACTGTATTTTTGGAAACACCCATATTTAGTGATTCCAGGGCAATCTTGTTTCACGATTGGGAGTTGTCTCCGATTTGTACAAATTTAGACGGATTTTTGAAAAGGATGTGGCATTATAGACGAAAAAATCAAATACCGTAAAAACTATAATATAGCGCCACCTGTAGTAAAAGACGCTCTCTAATACAACGCCATCCTTGAGGTAGTTGGAGGTAGCAAAACAAAGTACTTATGTTTGATGTGCAGTGTAGCAGTAGAATCTAGACACTTCGCATCTTTTTTTTTTAATTTTGGTACCCTGTTATTCAAATAAAAAATCAATTTTTGTTACCTCGCGTCATCCCAAACCCCCCCCCCCCCCCCCTCTTCAAAAAATAGAACGCCATAGCGCTCTATTACAGTTTTTATGGTATCTTCCCTTTTCTTTGCAGCAAGAAGCAATTTTCATTTTGAAGAAAATTCGAAATCAACTAGAACGAAATGAAGCTTGTCCGAAAACCTTACTTTAACTTATGTTTTGGCTATACATTTTTCTGGTTTTTTGCTATTTCGATGTTGCAAGTTTGTTACGTTTTCCAAGGAAATCTACTTCAACAAACTGAGCCATTGCTTCTCTCCCTGGCTGATTTTTATCCTGCTGAATTCAAAGCCGTTTTTGTTTTCGAAAGATAGTGAAAATACGTTTTTAATCAAACATCATAAAAACTCCAACGAAAGTTTTATTTCAGTAAATAACTCCATTAAGCATAAAATTAATTTTTAAAAAAATGAAAAGCTGCTATTTTGAGATGCATCCAGGCTTTTTTGAATTAGAGAACCAATGAAAAATTACGAATAAAAGCAATCAAATAGTTATAAACATTTTAATTATTTCAGAATGTTTTTGTTAGTGTGTCGATAGGAGCTTTGGTCTCTCAGGCAGTCATCGTGACGTTTGTACTCAAGAACAGTATTTTGCGGAAGGTTCAAAACTTTGCGGAGAGTATCACGGATTCGGTTTGTCACAGGAGTCTCGTCAGCGTTTCTGAAAGGGTGAATATTTGTTGTTTGATTTTCCAGGTACTGATTTGTTAGTGAATATTGTAAAATCAGAAACAGCTCAGACAGAAACCTTTGCGCCTCTTCTTAAAGGTTTATGAGTAAGAAGTCCATATTCGAACAAAAAAAAATTCAAAAGAAACACTTTTAGTTTTTTCCAAACATTTGGAAACATACCTATTCCATAATGAAATGATATCTTCTTGATTGCGAATTGAACACACCGCTCCACACAGTTCATCTCCAATTTCAAATTGTTCTCCAACAACAGCCAGTAGTAGATTCTCCCAAATACGAGAGGATAATCCTTTCTTCAGACGAATAATCCATTTTCCACCTTTGCAGTTTGCTGGATCTTCCCAGACAGGCTTGATTCCAGTTTTGAAGAAGTGTATATCCGCTTTGTCACACAGATCTGTGATTTTATAATATTAAGCCATATTTGTTGAATATTTTCGGATGTTCCTGGTAATACACTCAATGAGCATCACTCTCATATCTCTCAATCCTATCAATCCAGCAAATCTACGGCAATTTTCTTTTATCAATTGCCAAATTGTAAAATTTCATTTCAAAATGATGAGAGCTGAAATTTTCAATAAGATTTACCTGTTGGGCGTCGAAAATGTGACATGATCCCCCAAAACTGTTCAACTGTTTTCATTACTCCAACCGGCTGAACATAGCTTGCATAATCCTCCGGGTCAAACTTCCCAGATGGTCTCACAAAATAGGAGAACGTGTAGGAATATTGAATTGGATGGTCGTTTAACCTAATTGGCGTTTCGCTCTGCAAAAATATAAGATTTGCGAAGTTGTAGTAACGAGACAGAGAAATAAACAACTATTTTTTCCGTCCTGTAACATTCATTCTCTCAAACTGACCATTAGCATTGGTAAATTCCTAGGAACTTTCGGTGTCTCTGCAAACACTGCCACTTCTTCTGTTTCCATGTCTGAAAATTTACGTTTCGCATCTTATGTATTCAAATTAGATTAAGCAGAAATCGGACACAAACGAGTGAAAAGGAAAAAAAGCCCGGAGGGACACCGCCAATACACAATGTCGAATGACCTCCTTCTCTCTGTGCCTTGGTCTCTTGAGACTGAATAGTACACAAAAAAGAAGAGACACAGAGCACAACTGCCAACACGAACGTTATTGATTTGCGCACCAGTGTCTCTCTCGGCGGAAAATACTGAGAGGAGAAGTGAGAAAGGCAGATACATCGGGATGAGCAGAATAAACGTTTTTGGCAAAAATGATATAGCCGTAAACAAATACAAAATTACATTATACAAAGTTTATTTTTTTCTTTTCCCGTAACATTATGGTCATTGTTAGAAAGTTTCACAAATGTAATGCCGGTAGAGGCGTGCAATAAATATATTATATCGTATCACAAAATCATATCACAGAATGGTTTTTATGTACTCGACAGCCGACTTGAAATTAACCCAATAGTAAGCATCACGGCCAGATTCAATTTGGTCTCCAGCAAATGTTTCGATAAACTGAAGATTTGACAAAAGGGAACGGGGATTTGCCTGCAAAATTTATTTTACTTCGTTATCAAAACCTCTGTATTTACCTTGATAATGACAAAAACTAGAACTGGTGTTAAGTCATCCGCAGATGCTACTGCATTTTTTGATGACAATGCCACCAAATTATTGATGACATCACAACAACGGACAAGACAGTTGAGTTTTTCTTGAGCTGTTACGTAATTGTCGAGCATTGACAATTCAGCTTGAGCAGATGGCCATGGGGCTTCTCCGAGAAGATGCTAAAATTAAAAATAATCAGGTATTTGCAGGAATGATTACAGTCAAACCTCTGGAATTTTCAATGCTTCGTGGACGGGAGTCACAGAGCTTGATGCTTTCCCAATGACAGATTGCAATAATCTGAAACACATTTCTGTAATTTTCGTATATTTTTACTCTTTCTTACTTGTCTTTTTTTTGATCCATCTCCCTATTCGGCCAAAAAGCGATTTCGTAGACAGCGAACATTACAAAACGCTCCATCGTTGTCATCGCTCTAGCAATCATAGATTCAGTAGCAAACTGCAACAAAAACACCTTTGCTTTCAATGAAAGTTCGAAAAACTTACGTTCCAATCGTAATTTTGCATCAAACGCTCTCTTAGATAGGTGAGCAAGTTTTGAAGAAACTCGGCACGCTCGTCGTGTGCTTGAAGAAATTTGAATTCGCTGTAGAACTTGCCCACTGCAACCACTTCAGGGGTTTTACCGCTGGCTAGCTTGCTATTTTGGAATCCAGTCTCGAGAAATGTTTGAATCAAATTGTCAACCAGAATTTGTTCCGTGAGGCGACGATTCCTAAAGAATTGCATATGTATTGTATTCAAAAAATTAGAAAAACAACTCACAGCAAAACTCTTTGCTCCATTGAAGAGATATCGTTAGATTTTCTCATCAAAATAGCTCTTTCTTCTCGCATTTGTCTGACAAGAAAGTCTTGTTCCACCTCGTTTCCAACTAAATGATCCATAAGTATTTCCACGCCTTCGTTCTCGAACAGTTCGATGCACCGCTTCACCTCACGGAGTTGAGCAGCTTGTCCATATTCTCGGCGGTGCTCCGTTTCAACAAGAACACCGTCCAGAAAACTGTCCAAACGAACTTTTTTGCTCATTTCTTTCATCTCGCTCCTACACCCAATTTTTGGAAGATAGGAGACGTTTCCAAGAACCGTGATCATTTTACGGAGAGTGTCTTTGAATGCTCTGAAACTTGCTCAATAAAAAACGTACTATGCTTCAACTAACCTGCAGGAAGTAAGATTTTCTGGAGAATAGTATGGCTCAGACATCTCCGTGTTTTTTGGCATTGACTTAGTGTCAGTCAGCTTTGTGAATGTCGATTTTTCGATTTTAATTGACGAATTTGAGGCATACTTTGCTAGAATCGAATCTCCTTTTTCTGTATCTGGTATGTTTTGAGCACTTGCACTGCTCACCATCCCGCTTGGTTGTTTTGCAAGAGAACTGCTTCGACGAAGATGGTCCCGTATGTCAGAAAGTGTGTTAGACTGAGTGATACCTGCAAAAAATCATTCAATCCCAATTATTTTAGAGTCTTACCTTTCTTCATACGGTCACTGAAATTTTTTAGTTTTGCAAGTCCTCCCCTGGATTCTCCGATTTGTAGAGCCTCCACTGGAGCGTCGACTGAGACATTATTCACATTTGGCTTTTCCACAGATTTCTCTTCTTTTGAGGGCTCGGAGGGTATGCTTATCACATCACTGTAGAAAAAATTACATTAAGACAGAAAAAAGATCATAGCTTACTCAGTAGTAGTGTAAAGCGTCGAAAAGTCAATGAGATCCTTATTTTCAGTAAAGTTGTTGTTGGCAATTGGGGCATTGGTTGCAGCTGAAGCCTTGATAGTTATTGGAGCAGAATCACTAGAGATATTGTCCATAATAAGAAGTTCAGTTTCTTTTAATTGTTTTTGTTTTCTGGCTTCTTGCTTTCTCCGTTCGACTTCACTGGCTTCGCGTAATTTTCTCTGGAATTGCGTAATTTGGCCACTTATCAAAAAGATGTGTCGTCAAGTAATAAAATTATAACAGTATTAAACTCACGAAGCAAAGTCCAGAAAGAACACATCAAAGTTTTCTTTCTCAAATACTCCGCCGTAATTTTCAGTTTTCATATGCAGCTCGTTTGGATCGTAAAAAGAATCTCCGGTGCGTTTGAAAGATTTTTGAACTTTTCTATGGATATTTCGGAGCGCCGAAAGTTTGGGTGAGTCCTCAGAATTTTCTACATGCAATTTTTCCACAGTAGATGCAAAAGACTCGGGCATCTTCTGGCATACTGAGACGATTCGCGAAATTTTCAAATCGGTAGTTGGAGGCGTTTCGCGGATCATTTTTATCTGAACATTTTTTTCTGTTCTATAGATGATTTTGTGAAAGAATATTGACCTACCAACTTATTTGCATCTGCCAGAGACCCAACAAAATTTGACTTCGTTTCCAAGTCAGACTCAGATTTCCCGCTAGCTATAAGTGACGTGATCTCCACATCGGGGGCCATGTTTTCCACTAACAACGAATCCATCATTTCGGAAATAAGATGAGTATTCTGAAAATCATTTTGAAAATTATTGGGCTCGAAACCATCAATGACATACTCTACACTGACTCAAAAACTCTCGATATTCTTCAGGAGGTGATTCAAACTCTCTTAATGAAATCATTTGTATAATCATCGCAATTTGTGCCAGGTTGTGGTTAACAATAGAACCAATGCGCACGTCATTATCAACAACTCCAAATTTTTGAGGGCTGATAATCGCAGGACAGAGAAGATTTGAGACGATCATATCCTTGCATGCATGACTGAGCTCAATAGCGGACATATCGTCAACGATTTCGTAAAGCGAGCAGAATATATCTCTCACGATCCAGTTCAAATTTGGTGGTAGCATGGAGAGAGCCAGAGAAATATCTGAAAAATAAGATAAAACGCTCAAGCGTGAAGTTTGATCTCTCACTTTCTAAAAAATTGTCCACAAAATCGACCAGCTTGGAAACGACCAGCGCTCGGTACTCTGGCAATCTCTCAGAGTTTTGGCGGCCGTCGGATAGGAATCTGGAACTTGACTGTTTCATATCCACGTCAAGCCAAAAGTTTCCAAGTTGAATAACATTGAGAACACTCTTCCGCAGCGCTTTTGTAAGATACACCATTGTCGGATGCATTTGCTCCACAAAGTATTTGTAAAATCTAGTCGAAATTGATGTTTCCTTTCTCAGCATAGTTCTCATCTGAGACCCTGACTTGACCAACTGGAGTTTCAGAAGGTAGCAAACAACCTGCAAATAGATACACGATGGAGATTAGATGCGTTTACATTGCAAATATGGTACCTGAGCAATTTTGAGTTCATCGTCAGGATAGAGCCCGCAAGAGTAAACCAGGTGAAAGAACGTTTGGATCAAATTGTCATTAGTAGTGACCTGTAAAAATTAGATTGTTCAGTCCGGAAAATTATAAATGTCATGATTAAAAAACCGCGATGCTAGCAAACTCTCATAATCCAAATATTTTTGACATAATGTTAGATACTTTGAGCCTGATTTATGTACCAAAAACTTCCGACATTAGTTATAGTTCCCAAAAATTAAGTATTCACATCATTCTGGTCCCACATGTTCAACAACTCAGCCACTGATGTTGGTTCCATGTAGAGAACTGTGAGCAATTGGTTCAATGTTGAATAATGATGTCCGAAGTGCCTAAAAGTAATAATAATAAAATATTGAACCAATCAAAAAATCTTACTTATAGGCAGCCAGAGCCTCGGTGTCACTAATTTCTTTGAGCAAGCGGCAAGCATAACTAGGGTCTAAAGACTGACTCTTGAGCTGGCGAGAAACGTTCTGAAACAAAAAACCTTGATGGTTTATAACTTTCGATAATCAAACTGACCGTCCAATAAGAGCTCCTCCACGCTTCAGTTAGCAATTTGACTTCGAGGTCCGCAACTTCTTGTTTGTGGCGATGGAGTGAAGCAGACTGAAATGTAACAGTGAAATGTATATCGGACAAAACTATATTACAACCTCGGCATCGGCGAGCAATTTTTGATTGCGGATTTTAGTGGCAAGCTCATAGAATTGACGGTATTTATCGTGTGATCGGATTTTTTCTACAGCTTCCGACATCTACCTGCAAAAATCATCTTCACAATATCGAAAAATGAGAAATCCATCAATGTTGACAACAATGAGACAAATAAAACAAAATCAATAGCAAAGGAACGGAAAGACACCGATAATGAGTGCAACCTCAGTATAAACAATGAGGAGGCCGCTGTCCGCAATTGCGCGTCGTATGTGTTGCCTTTGTTTGGTGACCCGAGTAGGGTGCGCACTAGGTGGCAAAAAAATTGGTGTGTCGCGGGTGAACAAGAGAAACATACATGAGGTGCCCAGTGTGGGTCCATTAGAACAGAAAATGATGTACCTTGTATTTTTATGGTGTATTGTACTCGTATCTGCGGACGACCAAAGCTGTAGGTTGATTTCCAACAAGCCACATGGAGAATTGAATGTAAGTATCAAAGTAAATTGGTGTTTATCAAATTGAAAATGTCAGTTTGTTTAAAGAAAATCACTAAATTTAACTTGGTTCTGATTGGCACTGCAAAGAAAGGGTATCTTTCAGAATTGCCCTTTTTTGCGATAGCATACGCATATAAGTTTTTAACGTTACATTTTTCAGAAACAAATTTTTCAGAAAGAAAAGTATTATTGATTCATTCGAACGGGAAATAAATAGTCAGAATTGAACGAGTTCAGTCATGTGACAGTGCGAATTTTTCAAGCCAGAAATAGTTATCGTGGTAAAACAATGTTTCAATGGAGATGATTTATTTCAGATATATGGGAATGGACTACACAGACAAATAGAGCTCACAGCCGCAATTCAAGCTAAAACTCGGGTCCCTCAATGCAGATTAGTGTACAAAGTGATGATTCCCGAGCGAGCATACGTTGATGAAAGAGAGTAAGTATTCTCGTGTCTTCTGTAATTATCGCTTAACTTTCAGAATGCAAAGCTCAAACCCAGGATACGATTTTGTAGTGTTGTTTTCAAAGAGTTCCAACATACAAATAGTAAGTTCTTATTACGTGAAGGTGAACGAAATTACTATAAAGCCCTTACTCTTTTAAGATTTTGAAAAATATAATTTTTCCTTGATGCACAGGGTAACAAGAGATGAAAACTGTTTGATTTTCAAGTTATTGTAACCCTGTGAGCCAAGATTAAAATTAGTTATGTTATTTTCAATCACTGCTTTGTTCCCTTTCAAAAATCAAATAAAGTGGCGTTTTATTTCAAACATATATTAATTTACAGCTGTATATAGTAAAGAAAAAACTTTACCTCTCCACATTTGAAATAAAAGATACCGTATCATGGAAGGTGCATCTGCAACCACCAAGTAATTGTGAGTTTTCTCTTTTTACTGAAAAATTTGGAAATAAAGTAGTTTTTCAGTGTACCCACGCACGCTTACATTTAAGACACCAAATGTAGCAGTAGACTGTAACGGGGAATTCGCGAATTGTATAGCTTTGAAAATGCACAATGGTATGTTTTTTCTAATGAATCAGAAAATTTTCGAGATTTTGAGAATGCGTTTTAATAGGAAACGTTTTACTAGAAATGTGTTTATTTGAACTATTTGAAGAAGTTGAACTTGAATGACTTCATTGAAATTATCCGGGTTGATTCTAGGAAAATCTGTTTGTTACTCACTTCGGCCCGTTAGTTTAAGAATCAATTATTATTTACTTTGTTTTTAACAGGTGCAAACTTCTTCGACTTTTTAGCCGGATGTTGATAATTTTAAATATGAAGAAGTTTCATGAATGTCACAAGCAATTGGGCTTGCGACAATTGGGCTTGCGACGCTTGACAATGAAATTACGACCAGGTGTTTTTCAGACATTCGACTTAAGCCAACATCTCGGCAGTGGCTGCATGTACAATCTCCCTTCTCGACGCCGATACGGATAAATATCTTCAGGAACGAAAAGCTGAATCAAGATCTTTCATTTCTGACTTGTCCGATTCTTATAGCTACGCTATCATTAACTATTTTCCATTTGATTTATAAAATTTGAAATTTTATATGTATAGAAGTTGCTCCATGAATCCATTCAAATCCCCAAATTCTCACAAAAGTGATTGTTAAGTAAACGCTTATGGGTTGGCATCCCACATAAACACAGTTCATGAAACCAAGCACGTTATTGGAAACGCATCTCACAAATGAAAACAGGTACATCTTCGGAAATTAGTATTTCAGAAGTGCGTAATCTGGCAAAAACGTAGCTTTATTTTTGATGCAAAAGTCCCTGATATTTTCAAAGCAATTCTTCAAAATAAGGTGTTGTTATGATTGTCGAAGAACGCATGCAGCTGTTTTCTGATTTGAACTGATGTGACTCCATGTTAGACTCCACGATTTCACTAGAATTTTGTCACGAGAAAGGCACATGCAACTACCATTATTACATAAAATCCAGAGAAACTCCTTCTCAGAAACCCCTTCAATAGGGACCCTGGCTTTTGCTTAGAATCCGGGTAAAATTTGCCTTGCGAACCGAATTTTCATAAAGATGTATTGACAGAGCTATAAATTTTCATAAACATCCCTGATACAAATTTAATGGAATATCAACATCGCAATTACCCAAAAATATACATTTTGAGCCGTTAGATCAATTTATTTCGAAAAACCGAAAATTTACTAATTTCGAAGTCTCTGGAAAACTGGTAATCGGAAATTTTTACAAATGATTTAGGGAAAGTTGATCTTGACACTTATCAATTTGCAGCTACTCACCATTATTACTAAAGTTTTTAAGGGCTGGCAAAGTTGAGATAAAAAGACAGTTGCGTGCACTCCGAAGCTTATGATGTCACTGGCGACAGTACGAGTCCCTTGGTGATTGAAATATTTTCGAAACTATGAAAAATGATAGAAAAAATCTATCCTCACATTTCAAACGAAAATACTAGGACAGACTTTGTTAGTTGTTCCTTTTGTTGTTCCCCGTTAGAACATTTTATAGTTTCTCTAAAAAGGCGATTTTCACGACTTCATGAGATTTTCATGAGATTAAGAATTTTCGACGAGCGATAACTCAGCTCAAATTGATTTAATAATTTGAAACTTGGTCAGTTTACTGATGATTTATGTGAATTGTTTCACTCCAAATTTAAGCCCAGCAAAACGCGTCATTTAAACGTTGTGATAGTACAAACTTTTGTTTCTTGATACCTTCTTTTTTGAAATTTCAAAGAGATTCTGATCACTAAATCCTTCGATTCTTATTTGGTTTTTAGATTCATTCTCAGACGGTTAAGTTACCATGCCACCGGGCGGCGGCTATCAAGAATATGTTGTTCCCTCCAATTTTATTTTCAAGTACGAGGTGAGTGGGTCAAGAAGGATTAGGCTGAAAAAGTATTGCGAAATAATCCCTATTACACGAAAATGAGCACGAGTCATGAAGGAAGAAAAACTAAAAAATTAGAGTGAGCAAGAACCAGAATTTTTACAATAGAAAGTTGTAGTTTCCTAACAAGGAAAACAGTCTAGTTCAAATTCAAATGAAAAAAGTAATTTCTTAATGTTATTTTCAGCCATAATCGCTTCCTTTACGTTAAAAGACACTATTGAAGAAGCCGCAACTCATTTGCTTGATCAAGCCTATGATCAAATGAATCAACTGGAAGATTTTATAGGTTGAAAGATCTTGCTCGAACGAAAAAGGCAAATAAAAAAATCGGAAAAGAATAAAAAAGTTGATTAATCACAAAAAAAGATTATGCAAAGAAAACTCCAAGTTAGAGAAAAAAACGACATCAATGGTGTGCTGTCAGACAATTTTTTCTAGGCAGGTTAGAAAAAAACGAACAAAAAACACCGAAATGAACAGTTCGATTCAAACTTATGTAACTTATGAATAGAAATGAAAAGCTTCACAATAAACTGAGCCGTACAACTTAATCATGAAAACAATTTTTCAGAGAACACCACGCAGCATATCCAGAGTTGTCTCGTGAGTATTTTCAAAGCATCTCCTAACAAATGTGACGATGCTTCAGTTTTTATTTTCATTGCAGTTGAATTATTGTTCACGTTTTCTAGAACCAACAAATTCATTATGAAAATAGTATTACCAAACGTTTTTCAGGCCAATTAAAAAAAAAAAAATTATAACTTGAAAAATAAGCACATCCTAGATCGCCAGAGAAAGTCAGTACCAGTGATCGGAATTTCGAGTATTGATGAAATAAAACATGAGACGAATCAATAGGCTTTAAATTAATATAGAGAATGAAAAGCTTGCCTGCAAGAAGAAACGGAACAATTTGGAATCTGACGATGGTGGGTACAAATATTTAATTTTAGAAATAACGAAAAAAGCTGAACGCCTTTGAGATAATTTTACTAGGGAAAAAGAAGCACTGGGATGAAAGAAATAATTGACAGGAATCTGGACGGGGTGACTGGAATGAGAGGGATGCTAAGGTTTGATGACATAAAAAAATACTGTGGGCCTAGATTTAAAAATCAAAAGTGAGGAATGAAGATTTAATGTTGTCGATTGTAGTTGGATGGTGTTTCCAAAATCAAGCGTCCACTAACTTTTTGTTCCTTTGGAGCTCTGTAAAATTGAAAAATGTTTATTAAAATTCTGGAGGAGAGTCGTTTAACACCTTACTTATTTCTGAGAAAAGTCTCCAGAAGATCTTCCGAACGTTTGCGAGCTTCCCGTTCGGATGCAAGAAGTCCTTCCAATTCAGCGATTCTCTTTTTCATCTTATCATGCTCATCTTCTCGTTTTTTCTGAAGTTCCTTAGCCTTATTTCTGCTCTTGCGGACAGCGTCGTTGTTTCTGGCTCTTTTCAGTTTGTATGTTGGCTGTGCTTTTTCATCGGCTGCTTTCAGATTGTACTTTCGGGCTTTCGTTTGGGGTTTGAAGTTTGCTAATCCGTCTCCTGCTCGATTTTTGCTGTTTGGATTGTAATAATAGTCATTGTCATCGTCGCTCAAATCGCTTGTGTCCGGACTGTAATCCTTGTACTTGTTGTATGATGGTCTTTTAATGATTCGACGTTCTCTTTCTGCTGCTGCCTCTGCTTCAGCCTTCAACTCGCAATTCATTTTGTATTCATCCGGATCAAAGTCTTCAGCGTTCCGAAATCCTGGACCATACGCTACATGACGTTCATACTCATTCAGCACAGGTGGTTCGTAAGGTCGCTCTCCATCGTAGAGGATGTTGACTTTTTGGAGTTCGGCATCATCAAAATCCACGTTGTCTACTGGAACATCAAGATCGGTGAAGCATTGGAGATAGTTGTCAAGATCCAACTCCGTTTCCATGAAGTCCACAGGGTTGCGTTCACGATCTCGCTGTTGGAGAGAAGCAGCAAGTGCGAGAGAGTCCTGAATGATTTACAATGAGTTGTTTTTTTCCGGAAAATAATACTCACTTGTCTTGTGAAAGCTCCTGCGGCTGAAGTTGAAGCTCCGTTGTCTGGGAGATCCGTGAGGCCACGGATTTGTTCTCCTTGAAGCCGAGAAATCTGAGGATTCTTC